>NW_012267436.1:521061-587409 GCF_000151885.1 Dipodomys ordii
TATACTAGTTATTGCAAATAAGGGAAACCATGGGACCTATGTTTCTTTGGGCCTGGCTTACTTCACTTAATATAATTTTTCCAAGTCTTTCCATTTCCTCCTTTGTTTCCCCTTCCCATCCCTTCCCATCTGCCTCCCCCCACTTCCACCTTCCTCCCCCCCCCCGCCTAAGTTGTAAAGTTTGTTTTTCAACATAACATCTCATTGTTGCAATGGGTCCACCTGTATCCCTATTTAAACAATTTGTTTTTTCCCTTCCCGTCCACAAATGTTTTTTCTTTCATGTGATTGTTTCTCACACATTTATAAGATGATTTCTTTGTTGCTTTGTAGGTCCCTCCCCCACGATATAACCTCTGTTTTCACTGTATTTGATGTTGGTATACTTCTGTTGCTTTTAAACACCCCCTTTCCTGTCATAGCAGATGCTGTCAATGCCCACATTCTATGCTTTTTCCATATCATCCTGGATCAACTTCCAACCAACAACTCCCATGTTTATTTTCCTGACAGGTTTCTCTGGTCATTGAAAGTTTTGTCTTTTGTACAGCAGGCCAGAATAGTAAGATGTTAACATCTCTGGAAAAAGTTTCAGCCCAAACATTCCCAGGTCCCTTACTTATGAATGAAATTACTAAATATGCTATTTTCCAGATAATCCCAGGGGAATAAAACCCCAGCTGCCCACAGAGGTAGCTGAGTTTTTAAGGTATTCATTGATTACCTCTCTCTTGTCCTCATGCCAGGACTGGTGAGTCCTAGAATCACCTTTCCCATAAACACCTTCACACAAATCCTGTCTTGGGCTTGCTTCTGGGACACTTTAGCCAGGATTCATACAGCCTGTGTCTCTCCCACACTCTCCCTCAGCTTTGTCTTCTCGTGTTGCTCCTCCTTCTCTTCAGTTGCTTCAGGAGACTGTCCGTCTGGAGGAGCAGGCAGGGGTACACGTCTTCCCCAACCCTGATAGAACCCCTGCCCACCATGGAGGATAAGAGAGGCTTGATGAATAAAAGCTTTGGAAGCTACAGAGAAGCAGTGAAGGCCTGCAACTAGAGTGTTTTCTCTGTCATGCAGAGGGTGCCAGACACTCACCCAGCTGTACATGCGTGTGCTTATGCATGGATGTAGGCACGGCCGAAGCCATGTAAGCCAAAGAAAAGGGGTGGTGGGTAGGAGAGGAGAGGGGAGCAGAGTCCTAGGAAATGTGAGCGTGTGCTAACTGAGGGTAGTGGTAAAGAAAAGGTTCTTGAAGGCCCTGCAGAGGCAAATGAGGCTAAAAGACAAAGGAAGAGAAAGAAAAACTTTTTCCCTAAAAGAACAAAATATAAACTAGAACCTTAAAGTATACCGTCAAAGGATTCTTCAGGTTAGCAGCACCAGGAACCAGGCACCCGGCAGCACCAGATACCTGCCTATTGGCACCTGTTTGGTGGCCCTGTGCCCCTCTGAGAAGCCTAAGTCCCCTCAGCCCTTGTAAAGCCAAGCCATCAGGACACAGACTCCTTATTGCCCTGACCCTTAGGTCATGCACTTCCCAGAAATCTGCTGTGATAGTGACCTGGTCTTTTCCTCTGAGATGTCCCTGACTCATTCTGGTCCTTTCCTCTCTGTGCCCCCCAGGATACAGCTAGAACCCTGTGAGACAGAAATTCTCTGAGACGACAAAGTACTTCAGGGCCTCAGGCTGAACTCTACTTACCTGCAGGTTGGAGTAATTCCAATGCACACTCCGACCAGTAAATACACACTTCTACCTATAAACGCCCCAAACTTCCTCATGCTCACTTCAGCCAGAACTGCCATAGCTCTGGCTCTAGAACATACTGGGCTATGGCAGAACTTACTGAGTATGGGAGCAAGCCTAGGCTGCCCCAAGAGGGCAACCTGGAGTCCACATCAGGTTAAGTGACTCCCTACCTGCCCCCTGAGACAGGGTCCTCAGACAGTTAACACCCCAGCTGCCCAGAACACAGAGAGACCTGCATAGAGGTCTCTCATATTCTGTTTGTTCATACTCTGAAGAGAAGCAGCATTAGAGGGAAACAGACAGGGAGCAGAGCAGAAGAAAAAAAAAGACTTGTCACTGGATACTCGGTCCACTGACTTAAACTGGTGGTAGCAACATAGGTTTGGGTTTGTAACTAAGAAATGATAACCTTGAGAGTCAGCCAATGAAGAGAGGTTGATCATCTAGTCTGTCTGAGGCCAGCCTGTGACAGGAACAAAGGGGACATCCCTCTCAGGAAGGGGATGTCTTTGTCTATAGATGTGTTCTCTCACACCCTGTGAACTTCCCCAAAGGTCTCACCCCACCCCCCACAACCCTGGGCCAGAGGAAAAGGAGACCCTTCTTGATAAAAGCAGTCTTTCTTTTCCTGTCCTCACTTAGGCCCCTTGTCCTTGAGGTCTGTACTGTGATGTCACCTCCTCATAGGAGCCCTGGATCTATCAAGTCTTTCCAATACCACTTTGTCTTCTACCATGGTCTGTAGATTACATTGTTTATTTACCTATTCACTTATCAAGTGTCTATTCCCATTAGAGTCCAGTTTCCATGGGAGTAGCAATATAGTCTGATTCTACTGTCTGAGAAGACATTTGACAACATTTTCCCTGACTACGAGGGCTCCTGTCAGTAACTAGTATGGTGATTTGAGAGAGTGAATAACCCAAGTCCTGCTTCAGACCCACAGTAGAATTACTCTCCTAGTTCTAGTCTCATCTCTCCTCAGCTATAGAAAGATCCAGGTTCTGTAGACCCAATTTGGAATCTGATTTCAGTGTGACAGGGACCATACGTATTCTCTTAATATTTGATTTGCCTCTTCTAGGTTCATGGTTCTTCCCTACCTACTAGAAGTTAGGAGTGGCACGTGACCTATTTAGGCCAATGAAGTACACACCATACCCAGTGGAAAATTTCATGTGTTCAATGCTAACATCTCTCTCTGTCCTTGTTTTGGGAGCAGTGGGAACATCCTCTGATATATATACAGGAGCAACATTAAAGAGTCACAAGCCCTATTATGTAAAGTCACTGATGTTTGAGGGTTATTTGTTATTGTGGCATGACCTCACCAATACTGACAGATATCAAGCTGACCATAATGCTCCTTTGATAAAAGTAGGAGAGAAGGAAACTAGACAGAGAAGAATCATCTTCCAAAAGTCTATAAAGCAACCAGTAGAAATTAAATCTTTTTTTAACTTAGATCAAGAAGATGAAATTAATTAGAAAAGTGAAAGATAGCCAATGAGATTCAAAAGCTCTGAGGAAATAAGATCCCTGATTAATTCAGACTCTCATCAGTCCTTCTGCATTGATTCACACAAGAGTTATGTGATAAGTGCCAGTCACAATGCCACAACAGAGACTCAAAGGTAAAAGTAAAAGGACACTACCATGGAGAAGCCCAGAGCCTAAGAGAGAGCAGAGCTTTACAAACTTACAGTCTTAAAAGAAATACTGACGGGAAAATATTGACCAATTATGATGTGGAAAGAAGGAGGAAAAAGCCTAAGCCTAGATATAAGGGATCTATCTAGTCACAAGAGGTAGACAAAGGAGAGAGAGAGAAGTCTGTGGCGAAAACTCACTTCACAGTCACTAATTCCACAAATGTTTATTGATCATGTATTGTGTACCACACTTGATTTTAAATGATGGGAAGATGCAAGGAAAAGTACACAAGGAAGGTCTGGAGAGAACCAGTATTGGACATCAAAGTAAAGTGTATAATAAAGATTTATGAAGATGGACAAGATAGGAAAAGGAGCTCTGTTGGACAATTGGGAAAAGCAATTGGTCTATGTAATCTAAATAATCCACCCCTCATCATTCATTCATTCAACACCCCCTTTGTATCCTAGTAAACCTGGAGCTGTCGGAGAGAAGCTGTATCCAGAAGCAAAAGCCCAGAGAGCGGCTGGATGGGTGGGGCAGACTTCTCCTCAGGGCAGCAGCACACAGCCAGTGGGAAATATGCATCATTGTAACTGGCAGAGGCTACCTGAGCAACACAATATGTGATAAGGTGAGGGTTCTGGAAAGAAGTGTCAAAATGGATACACTAAGATTGAGTCAGAAAGGGGAGTGAAGACTTGGGGAGATTTTAGAAGGAGGCCAGTGTCTAAAGCCTTGATGTGGTTGACACTGGTTATATGAAAGAGTAAGTTGTTGACCACCACATACTAGACCAATTTGGATTAAGAAAATTTTGTTAAAATTTAAAGGCACAAAAATAGACCTGATCCTTTGTTGTTGTTCTCTTTTTGATACTGGGATTTGAGATCAGGATCTTACACTTACTGGGAAGGTGCTCTGCCTCTGAGTCATGCCTTTAGCCCAATTTTGCAATGGTTATTTTGAATAGGATCTCACTTCTTTCTCAGGTCCAAGACTATAGGAGCACCTCCCATCTTTCCAGTCAGGACTGAGATGACAAGCATGCACCACCATGCTTAGCTTCTCCTGTTGAGATGGAATCTCATAAACTTTTATTTTTTTGTCCAGCTGAAAGTAAGATCTTTCCCAACTCAGCTTCCTGTATAACTGGGCTAAGAGGCGCACATGGTGTCATGCCCAGCTATCTATTGAGAAGGAATCATATGTGTATGTTCTGGCTAGTCTCAAACCAGATCCTTCATATCTCAGCCTTGGGCTAGAGTTGTGCTCTGTGGTAGAGTACCTGCCTAACAAGCATGAGGCCCCCAGTTCAAACCCCCAGTATTGCCAAAACATGTAAGCAAACCAAACAACAGATTTCAGACTCCCAAGTATTACCAACATCCTGCAAAATTAAACTTGTTACAGGGAGAGGGAGAGAAAAAGGTAGAAAGAAAAGGAGAGAGAGAAAATGAGGGAGAGGGAGATAGAGTTCCACCTTAGAGATAGGATAGATATCTTTCAAGAATGGGTAGAGATCATGACTAGTGATTTGGTTAGCACGAGCAAGTCCTGTATCCAAAGGAGCAGGATATTGACTCTGGATGGCCATAGAAGCTACTATTAGTTAAGCTCCATTAACAGGGGCCTTACTCTGCCTTGTTCACTCCAGAAGAGGGCCAAGAGCCCCCAGGGCCTTCTGAACCTGCCACAGGCAAGCCTCCCCCAGGAAAGCCTCATTTCTGGAGTCCCCAGGACCCTGTGCCCAGACTCTCCTCTTTCAGGCTAGGACTCTGGTGCCCTTGGTGATTTTCACATATGTGTGTGATTTCTTGCTTTATGTCGGTCTTTTTCTGTCTTTAATTAAATTCCATTTGGAAAAAAAATTCATCTTCACAGAATCAGGGATTAAAAACTCCTAGCTTTGTTTTGGAGTTTTGTTTTGTTTTGTTTGGTGCCTCAGTTGTGCTATGGCTTGGGGCCCCTTTGGGACTGATTTTCATGTCAAGAATAGCACGGAACTGTAGGTTGAGGGGTGAGGGATGTTGTTGAGGCCGGGCAGGTGGCAAGGCAATTGAAAGGTTCTCCTTATTAATCTTAATACCACTTACTCTAAACACCCCTCTTCAGGGAGCTTCCTAAAGGACCAGAGCCTCAAATGCCTATTACTGTCAAGCCAGAACTCACATTACAGCCCTTGTCTCAGAGGCCCTCCCTTCATCCTGTGTGGCAGGTCCCAGCCTGGACATTCCATCATCAAAGGAAGAAGACAAAGTCAGCCTGTTGCTTTGTATTTGTCTTGGGAGTACTTGTCCCTCAGAGAGCCTCCTGGCCTCCCTGGTCAGGAATAGCACTGAGCCTACATGACCAGCCTGCCTGCCTGCCTGCCTGCCTGCCAGACCTTCTGAATTGCTTGTTTTTATTAAAATTCTTCTGCACGCGCAATCCCGAATGGTGTGTGGATCTTGGATGTGGCAGTGTGGAGGACCCAAGAGAGGATGGCCTCAGGCTTATTTGGCCTAATGTTTATTTGGCCTGACTTTCCAGAGTACTAGAGAATGGAAGTTCATAAAAGTGACCCAAGATTGGTGCCCCAGAGCTGGACACAGTGTGACACAAGACCCATGTCAGGCTTGGCTGGATCCAAGCTGGCAGTTCCCAGACATACAGAAAACGCCCAGGAGAGCCCAAAACTGGAAAAGTGACAGGACCCCCCAGTGACCGTCTGCTTGGCAATGCTCCCTGGCCACAGGCTGCATTGAAGCAGGCAGGGCCACCTATGACAGTTCCACAGTGCAGGCATGGCTGGCACTAGGGTTGGGTGTCTAGGCTTCCAGTGATTCTCAAGTGCTGGCTTGGTCCCAGGCTCCAGAGCCATGGGTGTCACCTCCCCAGCCTAGACATTCCTCTCCTGGGCTTGGAGGGGGGCAATGGCCCCAAACTCCACAGTAAAATTTGTTTTTCATGGTTGGACTTACACACAGAAATTCTATTCCCATCGAGAAATCCAATTTACCAGGAGACTGATTTCCTTCTTGCCCCCTGATCTGCACACTCTGGGGCCTTTATGCCAGTCCCTCTCCTGGGGAGCAGGGCTTGGATGAGATAGACACTGGTGGCAGACTGGCCTGGGGACTTCCAGCCGGAATGCACTCTTCAGTGTCACTGTTGAAGGGTCAGATTTGTGCTCCCCAAAAGGCGGACTCTGAGGCCTTGCTGATTGTGACCACCCCCACAGACCTAGGTATGGGATGTGGTAGAGAGTGTAGGGGTTGGGGGGAGCAGCTTTCAAGTCAGGAAATTGCAAAAGTTCCAGCGTCTAAAGCCAAAGGCTCAGTGTGGAAAATTTCAGGCTCCAAGCTGGGTTCCAGAGGAGGAGGAGCAGCAGCAGGAGAAGGAAAGGTGCAGAGGGGCCAAGACATTTGCCCCTCCCCTCCCACCCTTTTCCAGGCCTGCCCCCCACCCCACTGACAGAGCTTTATTGAGGGCCCAGGCAGAGGTCTCTGGTAGAAGCCATATAGAGCCAGGGAGACTGGCTCAGCACCTTCCTTATTGGGCAGAGAGAACAATGTATAGAGAGTAATTCTAGCTCCCAGGGGAATGCTACAGAGGAATGTCAGTCCTTTGGGATCTGGGGAAATTGAGGCACAGTGAGTAGAAATTCCAAATAAGGCCAAAGATCAGGGTAGAAGACAGTATCTTCCACACAGGGAATGAGATTTCATAGCTTGCCAGAGAAGAAGAAGATAATCCTAGTAGAAGATTTAGGGTAGGATGGGGTGAGGGTATTGGCAAGGTGCCAGGCCTTGAACAGGGTCCTTCCTCTGTCCTTAGATAGATTCTGAGAGCTTCCTCCAGGAGAGCTGAGGCTCAGGGCAGCTAGAATAATGAAGTGATGGAATGAAACGGGTGTCAGGAGGAGGGGAGTAGGCATAAAGGCCAGTAGTGGCTGCAACCCTGGCCCAGCTGCCAGCCAAGACTTCCTCCCAGGTACCCCTAAGCAGACCCCTGCTTGGCAACCACACTCCAAGAACAGAGTTCCTGCTGGTCACTGGGAATCACCAGGGTTTCCTAGGCACCCTTCTGGTCCCAGTCAGAGCTGGGACTCTGACTGGACCTGGGGAAAGCTGCTGGTGAGCAGCAACCACCATCCCCTCCGCCTACTTGGGCCTCCTCAGGGTTGCTGGAGCCAGACCAAGAGCTTGCAGCCTGCCGGCTTGTGGCTGGGGATTTCACTCAGAGCCGGTGCATTTGGAACCCATTATTTAATCATTAATTTCCTCCTCTAGTCGACCCCTTCCACCCTGCTTCAGCTCGGCGCCCCCGCCCCAGATTAGATCTCCACGTGGTGCTTTGCAGTGATCCCTGACAGGGCTTCTGTGCTAGGCAGGGAGTGGGGCTGTGGTGGGGGCTGGCCCAGGGCAGCTGGTAGGAAGAGGACTTGGGTCAGCCAAGGCCTGGATCTGTGGGGATGGAGAATGCCAAATGTCCATACCGTGACCTGGGAAACTCTGGAGATGTAAACTGCTCCTGCCGGGAGGCTCAGGTCAACCCATCAACGCCAAGGGTGGAGCTCCCTGACCCTTTCTCCCTCATGGGCTTCATGGAGGTGGAGAAGTGGTGAGGAAGGGAGAGAGGGAAAAACCCTTTTCCTGTGTCCTGAGGATTATCTTTCAATCATCTCTAGTTCTCTGAACAGTCAAGTAAGTACCAGAGGTGGCTCTTCTCTCAGGAAGCTCCCAGAAAAAGTCATAGAGGAATGAATTAGACCTCAGCACCCTAGAGGGATCTGGCCCAGGCATGGAGGAACCAGGGTCAGCTGAAGCTAAAGGAGAGAGAGGGAGCTCTGTAGGGCTCTGCGGAGCACCATGCTCACCACATACCCTTCATTCCATGCACACAAAGGTCTGAAGGTTGGTGGTAACCACAGCGAGATCAGTGGGGAAGCCCTGAGGACGCTGGAGTAGAAGAGGGTGTGGGAATCAGGAAAGGGAGAAGAAATGGACAATTATTTGGTACTTTCCATGTACTCTGCCTTCAGTTCCATCAGATTCTGAGGAGTCATTTTGACCACATCTCCATTTGCAGCAAAATGCCCTTATCTTCCATCCCAACACTTTCACCCTCTTCCCTGGCCCAGCTCAGCCAATCTTCTCTAAGACATTCCCAGCCACTTCTCTAAGATACATCCCTTAGGGGGTGGGAAGTATCACTTTTCATGTTCTGTTCTCCAAAAGTTTCCTGCAGAGGGAAGAAAATCCATCAGAAAACTGCCTATGGGTAGAGTCAAGGACCCAAAGTAGGGTGATCAGTTTCCTGCTCTGTACCACATGACCTCACTGCTGCCCACAGCCTCAGTGTGTGCAAGTAGTAAAGGAGAGGAGTTGCCCATTCATAACAGCCATTGCTCAGTGGTGATGAATCCTGTGGACAACCACTGGTCCCTACTTTCATTAATATTGTTCTACTTTCTAGCCTCTGGGCCTCTTTCCTGCTCAGATAGATCCCATTACCCACCCTTAGTAAAGGTATTGAAGACAATACTTCCTATACACTTGAGACATGAATGTCTGGCCAGGATGGGAGATACCCTGCCAGAACTTCAAACTCAGAATTAATCTAGTGATGGCCACAGTAGTAGCAACCTTTGGTTTCTAGGGGAAGGAATATCGGTGCCAGCTCAAGTGTCCAGGAATGGTAGATCTTAAGGACTCTATTAAAGCATGTTGTGGTTGATGCTTTGGCTTTTCATCTGTTTTCTGGATCTGTCTTTCTGCCCTCTGTGCAATTCTGGAAGATGTTTAATAGCCTTTCCCTGCTTCCATCAGCCACACCAAATTTCTGTTGCCTGCTTTCCACTGATATCTTGGCATTTACGTGCAATCCAGACAAACAGAGACAAGATAGCACACCGACATTCTGTCCAATGCCAGTGTTGGCATATGTTTGAACAAATCTGACATAGGTTCTTTCCCAAAAGACCTTTGGATGAGAAGTAAGGCCTCAGGATCTCATTGACAAGGATGGGCTTTGGGAAACAAAAACTAGGATTGAGTTGTATCTCTACTCTTTCACAAAAGATATAGTACTTAGTATCTTTGAGACATCATTTTTTATATCTGTAGAGTAAATGTAATAAAGCCTGTTTTGCATATCATTGTAAAGGCTCAATGAAATTTTTAATGAGTTTAAAAGTACCTAAAATGATGCCTAACACATGATTTAACTCAATACTTAGCAGGCATTTTCTATGACTCCAAGTTTTCACTCTACCAATGCCTCTTATTATATGAATTTATGGTGGAGTATACTTACCAATTCAACTAGAAGTATACCTACCAACCTGGAACTGTAGGGGCTCACCTACATGACTTACTTTGGCTAATGAAATGCTAGAGAATGGGATATAGGTTGGATTTTGTTATCATACTTTTTGAAATTGATTTTTTATTTTATAATATTTGCATATCTGATGATATACCTTGGGGCTAAAACACAAATCTAAACATAAAATTAATTGTACTTCATTTATACTGTATACATATCACCCAAAAGTAATTTATACAATATTTTAAATAACTTCGGGCATGAAACAAAGTTTTATGATGTGGAATTTTCCCCCTTGTGGCATCCTGTTGATGCTCAAAAGGTTTAGATTTTGGAATATTTCAAATTTTCAATCTTCAGATTAGAGAAGCTCAACCTATGAAAACAGGGACTTGAAACATATTTGCACAGTTGGGCTTACCCTTTTTAGGTTCTACCACTGTTATGGGAAGAGAGTGCTCAGGGTAGATTCTATTCCTCACAGCATTTGAGACACATAGAACAGACCCATCTGAAACTCAGAGCCAAGACCAGTCGATCCTCAGATGCAAGATTGAGAATAAATGACACTGGGTTTGGGGGATGATTCGTTATGTAGTACAATTGAGGCAAAGGTAGCTTACATTCTATCAAGAAGCCTGAAGATAGGCAATTTAATAATGGCATAGTCTGGCCTCCATAATATACGATACATTACTGTTTTATTGGTCATTTTGTTTCATTAATTTTAGTGAATGAATTATGTCTTCATCATTATAAGCTGGTTCTTATGTCTCTTAAAGATCATGTTCAGCTGGATACATAAAAGGTGAAGGATAAACAGCAAAGGGAAAAAGTTAATTGATTAACAAGAACCTACAAAATGCCAGAGCCTATGTTAAATGTTTGCGATGCAGCTGGCTCAGTCCTAGAACTCTTGACATAGCTTGAAGAGAGAGGAGAAAAATAGTGATGTATAATCTTTGCTGAAGAAACACCTTAACAGGATGTTCTGTCAAATATGAAATGGAGTGGAGGGACTTTTCTTTCCCCAGTCTCTTGTTCCCCTCTCCATTTCAATCTCTCATCCTTGGGTCATTTGTGGTTTTGTTAAAGGTCCACTCAAGGAGTTGACTGGGAACTGAGTAGATGCAAAACAGAATTTTTTCCTGATCTTTCTGTGGTCAGTGGCAGCATTTTGGTTCTATCCACAGCAGGCAATGCCCAGATAGCAGAAGTATACCCCAAGAACTACTCAAGTGGAGGTCAGGGAATTATGACTGCTTGGTGTTGGTAAGAAATTCTACTTGCTACCAAGTCTTTCCATATTTACATTGCACCTTTGGATTCATGTTTCCTCCCTTCATAGTATATAGGCATCTTCCTGCCTAGGCTCCTCTTCTCCTTTCTCTTTTCTCTATCAGAAGCTATACTGAAAAGTCTCTTTCTGTCTTTTAGTGAAGCTCTGTCAAGAGCACATTATCTAGCCTGGATGGGATAGAGCCATTTGATGAAAACAAACAGTGGGATGAAAAATCATATTCATAAAGATAAAATCTTATCACTTAGAAAAATGGCCAGGGAATTTCAATATGATGTGAGCAAAATTAGGGAAGTACAATTTAGTCAAAGAGGCATGAACCTGCCTGAGGGGAAACCAAGAAGGCAGGCAGAGTCTGAAAGACACATCAGCTCATCTTCACTTATTGACATCTGCTGTATGCCAGGTGCTGTCCTTGGTGCTAGGACCAAAGGCAGTAACCAGGTGCTCCTTGGGTACTATCCTAGTAGAGAAGGCAGACAGAGTAGGGCAGGGAAAACACAGAACACTCCAAAAATTACTAGTGGAGCCAAGTAGGCACAATAACACAGAACATGCCTTGGGACTGGTAGGAAAGGCTTAATCAGTAATCAGGAATGAATTCGTGGTTGTGCTTGGGAACCTGAACTCTTATCATGAGAGCTGAGGGTGAATACCGATGAGTTATAATGCAAGGCCAGGCCTGATATTTGAAGGATGGGAGATGACTCTGGCTGTAACGTTGGAGACAAGTCTGAGGGCACATACACACACACACACACACACACACACACACACACACACACACACACACACACACACACACACACACATGCTTAGGGGGCTTGCCTTTGTGGTGTTTCAGGGCTCCCAGCCAAGCCAGAAGGATAGAGAAGGTAATGGACAAGAGGCAGCAAATCTACAAATGTGTGTCTCCTTTCCAGGAAAAGTGCAGAAGCTGGAAACATTGTTCCTTTCTCTTATCCCTACTACTATATTTTCCTGCTTGGGACCTAGGTTCAATGACCCTCTGAGAGGGATGCCACCAGGCATGAGACTGTAGGAGTCAAGGAGGAGGAAGAAAGGAATTGTAGGCTCTGAGCTAGAATAATTAGAATCGGGAGACCATATTAGAACAAGTTGAAGGAAGCACTGTGGCCTCCTCCTAACAGATCTGCCTACCACCTTCTCCCTCCTACTCTCCACCAAGCTTGGAGACCTCCTGCTTTCTGTGGGCCTTTCTAAAAACCTTCAGAAGCCCCACCTAGAAAAGTCATGCGTGCTCTGGCTACTCATGTTCTGGTTCCAATCTTAGTTGGCAATCTCCATCCAGCTCACGGTGGGAGACCCGCTCCCAACTTGCTTTCCCCCTCCTCTTCTGAGTCCAGACAGAGCCCCCCTTCATTGGCCCCTTAACCCAGGGCCTCCTGCAGATCCCTGCCCACGGTCTCCATCTGGCCTTCAAGGCATCGCTTCATTTTCTTTGGCTGTTGCTTTTTCCTCTTTCCACGTACCTGGTTGGCTTCCAGGATCGGCCGAGGTTCAGACTTGGCTACAGGGAAGTAGTGATAGACACAGTCCTTTTATTATTTAATTTACTGCATAAGAAAGAGAGAGAGAGAGAGATTGAGAGAGAGAGAGAGAGAAGAATTTTTGGCAGGATTGGTATTTCTAAGCCAGAGCCAGGAGACCCCACCAAAGACCCTGAAAGTTTAGATGGGAAGTAGCCAGCAAGAAATCTACTTTCCAAGCTCAAATAGCCTTCCCTCCCCCTACCTCAGGTCTTCTCTGGCTGGCTCCTGACTTCAGACTGCCCTCTACCTCCCACCTCCCAGGCATCCCGTGTTCCAGTCCCCCATGGCCACAGACTTTGCCAAGCTCTGGCAGTGACACATCACTCAGCCCCGCCCGAGCCCTCCCATTCCATCGACCTCTGGATGCCCCCTCCCCCAGGCCCACCACATACTATGGGCTGTTCCAGCCGAAATTCCCTTGCACAGTGGAAAGAGGAAATGAGAACAGGAGTGGGGGCAAGGGATAGTGGAAAAAAATAAAACAAGAAAGAACCAAGTTCTGGAAGAGAGACAACTGAAGAAAGGAGGCAAGGATTGGCTGGCTTGTTTGGAGCCATGGTGGATAGCTTTTCAGGTTTGACTCAAAGAGACTCTAGTCTCCATTTCTGTGACAGCATCTCGGATCTTGTGCTGGTTTGAATTTGGGTTAGCTTCTGCCTTGCTTCTTCTTGAGTGGGGCCCACCATCCGTGGATCAGGGTACACAGAACCATCTGAGCCTGCTGAGAAAGCAGGGGAAATATACAGACTCATTAGGTCCATAGAAGGGGTTCCATAGGAGAAGCCTGGCAATAGCTGTAGGCCCCAGCAAGTGTGACATCCCTTATCACTCTGACTCTTCCTTACTCCTGGATCCCTGGCACCCACCTTCAGGAGCATTGACACTACACTGTCCTTTCCCTGCTTTGTGAAGGGCTCTACTCTTGATTTTCACATCACCCTCTTTTTTCTGCACATGTTCTCAACCTACCCTATACTTTCTAAAATGCACTGTGGTTATTGTGCAACTACTATTTTATCCCTACAAGACTTCGTCTCTTTGGGAATAAGGTCTAAACCCCTGTTCCCAAAGGTAGCATTTACTGATCTGGCAAACACCAGGAAGAGAGCAGGATGTTCTACCCTTCATTTGAGTTGAGGCAAAGCCACTGAAGAACGGTAAGCTGCCATGGGATAAAGGACATCAGCCTCTTGTGAGCAGCTCCCTCATCTACTCCTGAGTCTCCTCAGCAATGGTGGAAATTTCACTAAAGGAGGAAACTGATCAACAACTATTTTCTATTTTGTTGTGTTTTTTACAGCTTTATTGGGGGCATATTTTACATACTATAAAACTCACTCATAATGTCAATGTGATTTCAGTAAATTCACAGTTGTACAGCCATTACCATAATCCAATTTTAGAGCATTTCTACTTCTTCTCAACTTTCCCAAGTTGAGAAAGTTTCCTTCCTTCCCTAGCTTTAGCATTTAAGTCATAAATAGGAGCAATTTTCTTATGAGAGAGTAATGAAATTCTTAATCATTTTCACCTTAGTGAAAGTTAGTGTAAGTTAATGTAATAAGTAATAAGTTTATTTTATAAACTCACTTAATTCATTAGGCAAATATTTAGTATTTTTTCTATCATTGGTGGTGAAAACCTTAACCAGGGGCTGGGTCACTGCACTGACAAGTTCACACAACTCCCCAGTGCAGTGACTCTGCCTCAAGTCAGGTAGCAGGTTGTATGACCTACTCTGTTCCCAGCCCAACAACATGAGAGATTGTGTGATTGGGTAATTATTGATATCCTGATCCTGTGTTTTGATTCTCACTTGACTTCTAATTGATGAGAAATAAAGAGATCTGTGAGAGAGAATGTATGTCTGCATTTGCACACAAGCATGTAAGTGTGTGTGAACAAGTATGTGTATGTGTTTGAATGTGTGAAAAGGTGTGTGTGTGTGAGTGTGTGAGTGAGTGTGTGTGTGTATGACTTACTCCCTGGGAAATAGGGATTGCAACTAATAAAATGATCAGGTTGGACAACAAACAGGGGCTATGGGATAACAGAAACTGTAGGCAGTTTGGGAGGAGAAAAGGATGGTCCAGGGATTTTTTTCTATGCCCTCTCTGACTTTGATGCTAATGGGCACACACATACAGACATACAGAGGCACATGAACACAAGTATTCTGAACATGGAAATCAGTGAAAGGTAGCATCCTCTTCTAGACCACAAAGGACTAAGAAGTTGGATCCTAAATATTCCCCCTGGCCCTTGACAGAGAAAGTAGAGATGAAAACATGTACATAGTCTTTGGAACTTTCCATTCTAATTACAGGATTAGTTTCTCACTTTTCACAAGCTATAAAAAACAGGATAATATATCAAATTGAGAGGGTCTTAACCAGAAATACTTTCTCTCAGCACCACAACTGAAATATAAGTAATAAGTCCCTAACTCTCATCCATCCATCCATCCATCCACCCAATCATCTATCCATCCATCCATCTACCTATTCGTTCATACAATTGTTCTATGAACATTTACCAAGCCCTGAGAACACAGTGATGGCAGAGTTTGGTGAGGAGCCCAGAGAGAATATAACAATCACAAGAGGCTGGCTGTATGTGAGGTTGGGTAAGATTGTGTGTCCAATGAGATAGATATATGGTATACTGGTCAACATCTAAGCCTCAGAGAAGGGAATTTGATCAAGAAAAGATTCCCAAAGTGCATAGTAAATATAAATTTGCCAAGAAGACAAGAAGAAAGACTACTTCAAGTAGAGAAAATTATTTATGCAAATTTTGGCTTGTCCCAAGGGCTGTAGGCAAGAGAGGAGGATGAATGGACTTCCACCAGCCCCTTGCATGCTGGAAGAAGACAGGATTTAAACTCAGAACTGAGGCAACAATGTGACACAAATTCTATCCAGATTCCCTGGAGGAGGCTGGATGCCACTTGGATGTGCTTCAGTTTATAATATTTAGGAGGTAAGAAATGTGGGGGAGGGAAAATTGTGCCGACCAGTAAAAATGTGCCTTGGCCCTGTGCCTTTCTGTGAACTGGTGGTTGGGAAATGCTGGGCTAGTGGATCTCTAACATTCCATGAAGCTAATGTTCCAGCCTTCCTGGTCTGGGAGCTGTTGTGCTTAGTCCTTTTCTCCAAAATGTCCAGGAGGCTGTGGGTGAAACCATGCCAAAGAACATGGGATAATACAGACTGCGTTCCTTCTTTGGGAACTCAGATATGGAGACCTGGTCTCTGCTATTGGGGCTTAGCCATTTGATGAGCAAAGAGGAATCTGTCTTGGTTCCTCAACAATAGCCATGATGTATAGGAATGGGAGGGGTCTATCTCTGAAGTATGAGTCTTGACCATCTAGTACCCCAAGGAGGCAGGCTCTGGCACCCATACAATTCTATCCCTAGTTACCAATTCATATGAGTGAGTCACTATAAATTCCATGTTTTCAAAAGTGTGTCTCAAACTTCCTTAATAACTAGAGTGCTATAGACAATGAAGGGTAATGAAGATGGTGACAAGAAGAGAAGAACACAGAGTGGTAGATCTACCTGGGAGAACAGCCCCTTCTCCCTACCCCTTCCCCTTCGTGAAGGACGACACATAGCCTCACCAGAAATCACCTGCCCCAAACCAGTAATCACCTTTAAGTGTTAATCACCTGTCAATTACCTGACTGTGAGTCAGCAAAAGGACCTCATCTTCTGAGTTCACTTCCGTATCACCTGCGGCCATACCACCTCCTCGCCTTTCCCTATATAATCTCTCTCCCCCACCATCAGCCAGGCTACAACCCACTACCCACTTCATGCTACATGCTGCTCACTACTGGCTACATGCTACTAAGTACCCTGCTCTTGAGTGCAACGTGGCACACTCCTCTGCACACCTACATCTGATGCAGGCTAGCGGTTTGGTTCTCTCAATAAACTCTCTTCTGCCTGAACCACATAGGGGTCTCCTTTGGGCAACCTTTACATAGAGGTGCTAGGGGCACCACATTATTTGCAGTGTCAAGAAGGTTAGTAGAAGGTGAGCTGATTCCCTGTACTAATGAGAGCAAGCTTTGTTCAGGAACAAAAGAAACTAAAGGCCAGACTGTCCAACCAGCCAAAGAAACTGTCAGCCTGACTCTACTCAGGGTTGTGCACAGCCAGTGCCACACTCATTTCAGTTAAGACTTCATCCGTGTCACATATCCAGCAGGAACACCTTCCTCTCTCTGTACCAACCCACCATCCAAGACCTGGCTTGTCTCCTGTGTCCTGCAACCATCTGCAGTGCCTGGTTTTTACTAAGCTATTAGGATGGTATGCCAGCTCCCACCTAAGAGCTGAGGATAGCTAGTCTTCTGCTCCACCTGTTGTATGTCCATTTCCAACCCAGGACTAGATGAAGGATGGCATATCCCCATTTGTGATGATCCATGGTCCCCTCCAACTTGGCCAATCACTGAGCAGTCCCACGTTGAAATTTTTGGTTCCCAGCTGGAATGCAGGCAAATTGGGATGTTACCTCCTTTGTTTCTTAGTCCCAGATTGCTGAACTGAAGGGAACCTGTTAGGTGGCTGAGTAAGACCCACACCACGCCCATGGTATTCAGGTAAGGGGTAAGTTTATTCATCTTTCCAGCTGGCACTAGGCCATGTTAGCACTCTGCACAGCTGGGAAAGAGAGCATCTGGCCCTGGGCTAGGCCTTATCTAGGGTAGGGGCAGGGAAAGATGTGGCCACATCAAATCCAGCTGTGACCTCAGCAGATATGACCTCTTCCAGGTGTGCCAGTTGTCTGGGCAATGCAGGTACTGGGCGGAGACCTTGCTGCGAGGAGGGTGGAGTCTGCTGACCATCCAGGAGCAGACCTTACATTCCAGCCTTTAAAAATCATGAAATAGGGCGCGGATTCTCTCTGGCTACCTCCTGATGACAAGGGGCATCGACATTGGGGGTAAAAGGCCGGAATGTGGTCCCCTTCCAGAGAAGGCAGCGAGCAGCAGCTGTCCCTTGGTGGGCATGAGTCCTTAGATGAAGTCTGCAGGAGGCAAGTCTCTTGGATGAAGTCTGGAGAAAGTCTCATGAGGCAGAGAGGGGCTGGAAAAAAAACATACTAGAGAGCAAATAAATGGCAAGAGGAAGGACTTGGGGCTGAAAATGTTGGTAGGAATGTCCATAGCTACTTCTGACATCTGGCAACTAGGTAGAGAAGTCAGGTAACAAAGGCAAGAATGTAAATTCCTGTCCAGTTAAAAGGTAGACAGGTTTGGAAATTAGATAGTCAGGCTTCTTACTTCTATTGACCTCCTGGCTCTGGTTAATTTTGAAAGAGCAGGCACAAAGTGGCTGATACATATTCTCTTACTCCTCTCCATAGTCCCTTGTTCCCCAGACTGACTGAGTCCCAGGGGTCCAGGTGTTCATTGCTGGGATGGCTTGTGCCAGTTGGAATTCACAGAAGTTTGAACTCAAGGTCTGGGCACTGTCCTTGAACACTTCTGCTTGAGGCTAGCACTCTACCACTTTGAATTATAGTACCACTTCCAGTGTTTGGCTGTTTAGAGATAAGAGTCTTGAGCCATGCTTCCAGCCTGGCTCTTTGCAGATTAGTTGGGAGATAAAGTCTTAGGGATTTTTCGGCCGGGGCTGGCTTTAAACTGGAATCTTTGACAAATCCCTTTATTATTTCCAATTAAAGCAACAAAGAGATCAAATAGAATAAGTAGAGCTTACCTGCTCCTTATCAAGAGTTGAGCAACAAATATTCTGCAATGACAAAACTCATTAGATGTGATGAGAATCTTAGCACAGACATGCCCAATATTTCAGAACCAAGTAGTCAGTACTAGAATACACAACACAAAACAAAAAGGCAAAACTCAAAACCTAAAATTTTGACAACAATGTTTAGACATCTTTGCTAACAAAGCACATCAGATGATTGGGCCTCAGTTACCAGGGCCTGTGAAAAGAGCAACTTGTTAGCAAGGCACGTTAGACTAGATAGATGGAGGAGTAGTAAGCTTGGTAGAAGGGTATGAGTCAGATGGGGCCAAACCCTTAACCCACCATCTGGCCAAGATGGTGAACTCAAGATGGTGGATTTCTGAAAAAGGCAAAGAAAACCTGAACAAATGGAAATTGACAATTTTCAAACCTAGAATGGCTAGCCTTTGAGAGGGAACCTAGAGCTGGGTCCCCGGGACCCAGCCCACATTACACTCTTCAGGGCACAAGCCAAAAAGTTGTAGAAAAGAGAAAGGGAGAGATAGAGAAAGTTGGACATGATTAGCAGAGAGAACAAAGAGAGCCTGAAAGTAAACAGGCTTCTCTGACTGTGTACAATTGCAGTGGCAAAAACTGTCTAAATCTGAGAATGGCATAAAAAATTAGGCGCTCTGGCTTTCCAGGGAACATAGGAGGCATTTCAGAGGGGTTTCACAGCTTGCGAGTGACACACAACACTCCATTAAAAGTGTGGGAGAGAAAAATTTAATGAGTGAAGGAGGGTTTATCGGATGGAGGTGGCGTCCGACTTACCACCGAGCCCTCTAGGAAGGAGTAGCCAAGCAACCAGAGTCAAGCATCCTGGGCTTTCAGTTAAAGGCCTAGTAGGTTCTCTGGTGTGGTACCTTGGCTGGAGAGAGACTGAGCAACAGAGAACCCTTAGAGAATAGTTCACTTACCAAAATGTAGAAGTGTGGAGGTGGATGCAGAGGCCTGCAGAGGCCAGCAATGGTATTGATGTGCTATGTCTGCAGCAGACTTGTTTGCAAAAAGGCTGTCAGAACTGGGTTATTCCTCAGAGCAAAAAAGAAAAAAAGAACAAAAGAAAAATGGAGAGGAATCCCACCTATCCTGACTTTAAGCCCTTCCCAGGCTCAAATGGCACCATTTATGTTAGGTTTTTAAAGAAGAGCTTGCCGAGTAAGAACCACACCACCAGGAGGTACGCAGGTAAGGAGTAGGTTTATTCATCATTCTGGCTGGCACCAGGCCATGTTGACACTCCACATGGCTGAGAAAAGATCTGGGAAAGAGAGCATCTGGCTCTGGGCTGGGCTTTATCTAGGGTAGGGTTGGGGAAAGGTGTGGCCACATGGAATCCAGATGTGACCTCTGCGTATGCAGATGTGACCTCTTCCAGGTGTGCCAGTTGCCTAGGTATCGCAGGTACTGGGCAGAGATTTTGCTGCGAGGAGGGTGGGGTCTGCTGGCCATCCAGCAGCGGATCTTACAGAACCCTCAGAAACCACCTGCAGCTCTTCACAGCATTCCTTGGAGGGAACTAAGGCCATAGTGCCAAGCAGAGAGGTAAAGAAAAAAAACATGTGTGTAGCAATAGAACTGGCTTTAATCCTCATCATGTTCATTAAATGTGTGATGTTTCCTGAAGCATTATCTATTCCAAGCTTATTTTTCTCATCTTTGTAAAAATGACCATTCATTTGTATCATACAGGTATATAAAATGAAGAAAACAGTATAAGTTCCCAGTATTTAAATGACCTCAAATTTTCCCAAGACAAACTGGTTCTTTTGCCATGACTTTTTTTTTTTGCATACAATGATCACATGGCTGATCAGTCAACTTTTCTTTCTGTAACAGCATACTTGAAAGGAATGATTTAAAAAGAGGAAGTGTTTATTTCAGCTCATTGTCCTATTTTGACTCACAGGTTTTCATCTAGAGGCAGATGATTCTGTTGTCTTTAGGCCTGTGGCAAGGCAGAAACAGGGAGGAAGGGCATGGTAGAGAAAAACTGTTCACCTCACGACAACCTTTAGAGAGGGAGGGAATGAGAGACAGATGGGGGGGTGGTATCTGTGTATCATGAGTTGTCAAGGACAAGATACACTTTTCAAAGTCTTGTCCCCACTGGCCTTCCTTTAACTGAGACCACTTCCTAATTTCCACCACTTCCTAAGAAAGCCATCAAATTATGAATCCACCAATGGGCTAATCTATTGATCAGGTCAGCATAATTATGATTGAATCATTCCTGAAAGTGAACATTGCCTTGAGAACCAAGATTTCAGCACATACATATGGTGTATATATAAAGTTGGATATATTGATTTTCTCATTATGGTTTCCTTAAACATTTTTAGATCTGATTTCCTGTTTATCCCAATAGTTATTCAGGAGATGAACATAAATTCTTCAGTAATTGGAATTTTTATTTTGAGACAGCGTCTAACTTTGTATTCCAGAGTGTCTTTGAACTCATAATCCTCCTGCCTCAATCTCCTGAGTGCTGGGATTATAGGCGTGTACCAACATGCCTGGCAATCGCTGCGATATTTTTGGTTTCAGTTTTTGCTGTTAATAACTGCTTGTTTTGTAGCCAAGAATATGATTCATATAGTTTTGACTTTGAGAATTTTATTTTGAGGCATTCTTTGTGGTCTAGGATATGATCATTTTTATTAGCAATAAACACTAGAAAATAAGGTGTACTCTGCTTGTTAGAAGTGAGGCTTCTAAGTACCTAACCCTCTTTTATGAACTGTTATCCAGATGTTCTCTGATCTTGCCTTTGTAGTGAACCAGTCAGATAGTGAGATATGCATGTTATAACTTCCATAATGCCACATTCTCATCAATTTCTTCTTGGATATATAGCATATTTTGCTCTATAAAGTCTGACAGTATGTTAATAGGTACAGAACAGATGTGTCTCTTAACATTTATCAAGTGATCCTTTGTGCAATCCAATTGTTTGATTGTGACTTCTGCCCTCGTTCTTTTCCCTTATTTGTTATTTCTATTTTCCTTATTTGTTTGGTATACCTGTGCTACACAAAACATAGGCATTTGAATATTTTGTTGAACAGATATAAGAAAAGTCACACTTAACTTGTGCTGCTCACTGTTCTCTATGGGACTAATCTGTGTTCTCTACAGCTTCCTTTGCCATCTGCACCATTTGCTTTTCTGTCCACACTGGCTTCAAATGTTAAGGGAAAAGTGACCACCTAGGCAAGACGGCTCATATCTTGGATATATTTTATTGGCTGTTCAAAAACTTTAAGGTGGGGCTGGGAAGGTGGCTCAGTGGTAGAGCGCTTGCCTTGCATGCCTGAGGCCCTGGGTTCAATTCCTCAGCACCACATAAGCAAAAAGCCGGAAGCGGCGCTGTGGCTCAAATGGTAGAGTGCTAGCCTTGAGCTGAAGAGCTGAGGGACAGCGCCCAAGCCCAGAGTTCAGGCCCCACTACCGGACCCAAAAAAACAAAAACTTTAAGGTCAGCACTCAGATTTGGACCAAATTCTATCATCATCCTTAGACAATTCTCCTCACATATTTAAGGACTGTCTCTTTATTACAAATACCAAACTGTCAAACTCTTGGTATCTGGAGGACAGACAAGCCCAGCCTGAATTGTTGAAGGCCCTAGATTCCACCTTGCACTTAGAGAGGAGCTGGGGAAGCACTTTGGCTTGATTTTCAACTTGGCTGGGAGGAGGAAGGGGGGCAGAGATGGGTGGCTCCATCTGATACTGGATATCTCAGACAGAGAATTGAGGTAATGAAGAGTTGTCAGCTCACTAAAGTCCCCCCAAGAGATTCCCTGGTGAAACAGCAGGGCTGGATGAATAAACAACTTCTTTAAAAGCCAAAGGTTTTCCTGGAAGGGACAGGAGATCCCTGAAAGATTTCCTTTAGTTTCCACAGCCCTGATCCACCTGCTCATGAACTTCTCTGACTCAGATTTTGGGTGGAAGCTTGGCTCCGTCTGCCTTTCATGGGCCTTCTGTGGGCCCTTTCTCCAATAAATTGAAATATAAACCCTTGTGTGTGTGTGTGTGTGTGTGTGTGCATATATAGTATTATAATTCAATTACTATATGTTATAATTATAATATTATTTTTTCCTTTTATTATAAAAGTAGATAAAATTTTGATGGTTGTTGTAATTCCAACTTCTTGGGAGGCGAAGATAGGAAAATCACAGTTTGAGGTCAGACTGGGAAGAATCACAAGACCCTATCTGAACAAGGAACTAAACCGAAAAAGAACTAAGCATGTGGCACAAGTGGTAGAGCAGTTGCCTAGCAAGTAGAATACCCTGAATTCAATTCTAAGTACTATAACAAAAAGCAAATCAAACAGTGCCATTTTGGTGGGCTCCTAGAGGCCTTATGACTCTGGGCATTGTCTCCTGTCTTGGATACTGGTTTTCCAGTATCCAAGGTCACACAGGATGGGGAAGATTTTATGTTGTATCTTTAACTTAGAGATTTTGCTTCTAAGGCAGAGAGCTGATACTAAGAGGTTTGATAGGTCAATCAGACTGTGGGAGCACAGATGGTCTCAAAGCCACAGACACCATCTACAAAAGCACAACCTGCCAGCCCTTGGATAAGAATGTGCTACTTAGTGCCCTCAAGGTTTCTGGCCACAACAGCAAGAAGGTAAAAGGGTCTCTCCACAAATGTTGGAACAAAAGGTATTTTGGTATTACCTAGACAGGTGCTGGGGAGAGAAATAGCAAAATCAGACCCACTGGATTCTTTCTAATGGATGAGTAAAATTCTGTGTGTGTCCATCCCACATTTTCTTGATCAATGGATCCATTGAGGGGCATCTGGACTGATATCATACCTTGGCTATGGTGAATAGTGCTTCAATAAACATTGTTGTGCTGGTGGCTTTACCGTATCCTGGTTTGTAATCTATGGGAAGATAAATACCTAGGGATGGAATTGCTGGATCATAGGCTTGTTCTATGTTTAATTTTTGGAGGAGCCTCCACATTGCTTACAAAACTGATTGAACAAGTTTACGTTCTCATCAACAACATATTAGTGTTTCCTTGTGGACACATTCTCACCAGCATCTGTTATTGTTTCTTTTCTTGATAATGGCTATTCTAATTGGGATGAAGTAAAATCTCAGTGTTGTTTTGCTTTGCATTTCCTTTATGGCCAGAGATGTGGAACATTTCTTCATGTATCTACTGGCAATTTTTTCTTCTTCTTTTGAGAAGACTCTCTTTAGCTCATTAGCCCATTTATTAGTAGGTTGTTGGGTTTTTTAAAGATTTTTTCAGCTCTCTGTATATTCTAGATATTAGATCATTGTCTGATGGATAGCTGGCAAAAATCTCCCATTCAGGAGGCTTTTTAGCTTTTTGTTGGCTATGTCTTTGCCATCTAGAAACTTTTTAGTCTTATGAAGTTCTATTTATCAAGTCTGGTTTTGGTTTCTCTTTTAAATAAGGTCTAAGTATATTTTCCCAGCCCTACAGTTACTTTTTGGGGGATGGGACCAGATAGACACAAATTTTGCCCATAATTGGTTATTTACTTCAAAGGGAAGAGGTATCCAGACCCCCTCCCTTGTTTTTTACTATATCCTTTGAGGCTTATTCTGTTGGCCATGGTGAACATCAATCACAACTCTCGCATCTCCTTTGAAGATAAAAAAATGAGTCTGATTCTCTCTCTTTCTCTCTCTCTCCCTTCCTCTATCTCCCTCCCTCCCCCCCTCTCTCTGCATGTATTCTGAAGTTGCAACATTTACCAAACTGCCACAATTCAGAGCACAGAAGAATTTTGTTTCTTGTGCATTTTGCTTTTGATAATTTTTGAAATGCATGTATAAGGACAAGTGCACACAAATTATAATACCATTGACCTCTTCACAATAGAAAGCTGTTAATCTAAAATTAAAATCTGTTAATCTAATTCAGTTATTAAAGGGGAATTGATTATTAAATTATATGATAAAATTATGAGGCTTTAGACCTATCAAAGGAAATGAGTACTAGAAAAGCTTATGATTTGTGAGAAAAAAATGTGCTTTCAAATTTTTATAATTAGGGCTGCAAGAGTGGCTCAAGTGGTAGAGCATCTGTCTTACAAGGAGAAGGTCCTGAGTTCAATCCCCAATACCCCCAAAACATCTTGCAATTAGTGTCATAAACAGTTAGATGGGGACAAGAGGTACCAGGGAAGATCTGAAGTTATATTCCGTAGGTTTGTCCAAAGATGAATGGCTGCAATCCCATTCCTGATGAGCAGGCTTCCCAAATGAAGACCAAGGCTCCTGTGGAGCCTGTGTCCTTTAGTTTGCTTCCCACAGTACTTGGTCACATACAGGTCATCTGTGACTGTGAGCAACAGTAGCTCCCTCCCCTACCATTAATGGCTCTAGAATATGTAGATTCCTGATCATTGTGGCTAAAGAAATCTTATAGAAAACCTGAGGACAAACTTGTCCTGGGTGGAGAAATGTACCATATTACTTCAGAAATTAAAGTTTGTCCAGCATTAACTCTGCCAACAAACCAAGAAGAACAAAAACAATAACAAAATATTGTGCAGGTTGTGTACTGCTCAAGTGCACCCTAGCTAACAGGATATTCTTTAATAATAGCCATTAAAGAGTTTGTATGTTTAATATTATGATTTTAATTGATAAAAACAAATTTTGATAAAGAGGTAGCTCTGTGTGTGTGTGTGTGCGCGCACGCATGCGCGTGCATGAGTACGTGCATGTGTGCGTAAGTACTGTTAGTGGGCCTTGAACTTAAGGCCTTGGCAGTATTCCTAATTTTTTTCAAGACTAATACTGTACCATTTGAGCCAAAGCTCCACTTTTGGCTTTTGTTTGTATGTTTGTTTGATTTACATGTTAATTGGAGATAACAGTCTCATAAACTTTCTTGCCTGGGCTGGATTCAAACTGCAGTCCTCAGATCTCAACCTCCTAACTAGCTAGAATTACAGATATGTGCCACCATTGACTGGCAAGGAGTAACCCTTTCTAATTCACATAAAAAGGTGATGAGGGATGAGGACAAGTGATGTCCCTTAAAAGAATATATCTAACGGTTTTTCTTCCCAGGTAAGAGATCTAGTGTTTTGAGCTAAGTGAAGTAATTGTCTTTTTATTTTGTTGCATTATGTTTAATTCACTTACGTAAGGTAAAACACAGAAATCTTAAGTGTACAATTTAGTGAAAATTTACATTTGAACACTCCTCTGTACAGATTTACATCAAGTCATCACTTCAGTG
Source organism: Dipodomys ordii (assembly GCF_000151885.1). Classification (NCBI taxonomy): domain Eukaryota; kingdom Metazoa; phylum Chordata; class Mammalia; order Rodentia; family Heteromyidae; genus Dipodomys; species Dipodomys ordii. Next base: position 546,664 of record NW_012267436.1, read on the forward strand.
GCTTAGGTGATTCATGATCAAAGAATTATGAATCCAGGATAAAGGTTAGACATAGAAATGGGCACTAGACCCTAGATATCTTCTCTCCAACCCATATGGACTGTCTTTTCATCTGTCAGTGTCTTTCACAGAGCAGAAGTTTATCATTCAGTATTTCTTTCTTGAGTTGCTTCTTTGTGACTAACCCCAAGGTCATCTAGATTTTCTCCAATGCTGTCTTCCAGAAGTTTTATAATTTCATATTTTGCCTGTATGTATATGATCCACTTGTAATTCATTTTTTGTGAACAGTGTGGCATTCATATCTAGATTCTCCTTTTCCTTGTATATAAATGTCCTGTTGTTCTAGCACCCTCTGTTGAAAAGATTAGTTGGCTTCTTTGTCAAGCATCAGCTGACCACATTGATGAGGATCTATTTCTGAGTTCTCTATTTTGTTCTTGTGATCCTGTGTGTTTTTCTGTCCTTTTTTATTTTGGTGCCAGTTCTGGGGCTTGAACTTAGGTCGTGGGCATTATCTCTGAGCTTTTTTGCTAATGGCTAGGGGTCTAATACTTGAGCCACATCTCCACTTCTGACTTTTGTGCTAGTAAATTGGAGATAAGAATTTTATGGACTTTCTTGCCCTGGCTGGCTTTGAACCATGATCCTCAGACCTCAACCTCCTGAGTAGCTAGGATTATAGATAGGCATGAGCCACTGGCACTGAACTACTTGTCCATTTTTTTAAAAAACCATGCTGGCTTTGTAAGTCTTTAAGAATGAAGTCAAAAGACTTCATTTAATACTATGTTGTCTAAGTGGAGTCTTTTGCCTCCCCATATAAACTTTAGAATCATTTTTATCATCAATTAGAAAGTAACTTGCTGAGATTTTCGTCGAGATTGTATTGATTCTCTAGATCAAGTTAGGAAGAGCTGACAAGTAGAAAACATATCTCTGCAGCTATGAACATCTCTGGTCTCCTCTAATCATTCTATTTCCTTATTCATTTTCCTAGCATTCTGAAAAGACATCTCAGTATTTTTCACATCATTAATTTTCTCTTTTCTCAGTGTCAAATTCCCCTTTCTGTCTCTAATGAAGCACTTTTAGTTTTCTTAGTTTGTTTCCAAACTCTTCTTTTCCCTTAAACTCTTACTCTTCTTCCTTTTCATTTCAGTCCAACATTTCATCATTTCATCTTTTATTTCTTTTTTATGGAGTTCACATTTTCTTGAATTAAGAACACAAAGCAATTATTTCTCAATGTTTCTTTTGTTTTTCTGTTCTAAATATTTGACCAAAGTATATTTTTCATCTGCATCATAATTGTAGCATTTTATTTTGGTCCATGTTAAATTCTTTCAGCTTTTTTTCTGAGGATAAATATAGAAGACCTTGTGCTTGCCCAGCACATGCAACCAATGAGTGGATTTGTCCTAGTTCACATCATAGCTTCTTGGTTGCTGTACAAATCTTGCTGCCAGAGAGGTGGGAGGTGACCAGTGATAATTTACACAATCAGTTCAAAGTAGGAAGTGCTGTTTGCAGTCCTGGCAGAAAAAAAACTGTATCTGGAACAATTGCTCAGTGTTTGGAGGAAGCTGTTTTCTACTTCCATTTTCCCATTAGGTCTAGCAATTGTACCACATTCAAACCCTAGCATCCTCCCATGGACTGGAAATTTGATTCCTGCTTTGGTTTGAATGTGTCTACCCCAAATTTTATGTTGAAATTTACCCCTATTATGGTAGTCTTCAGATATGTGGCCTTCTGAATTCAAGTGCTGGTGACTCACACTGTAACCCTAGCTACTTAAGAGGCTGAGATCTGAGGATCACAGTTCAAAGCCAGTCCAGGCAGGAAAAGTCCATGAGACTCTTATTTCCAATAAACCAGTAGAAATCCAGGATTGGAGCTGAAGCTGAAGTGGTAGAGTACCAGCCTTGAACAAAACAGCAATCAAGAGCATGAAGCCCTGAGTTTAAACCCCAACACTGGCCCATGTGAGGCCTTTTGAAAAAGTGGTTAAGCTATAATCTCCCTGAATGAAGAGGAAATCCATTACCCTTTTTGGAATGTTGTTGCCACTCAAAAGTTGGGGCCTACTAGTCTGCAACATGCAACAGTCCATGCTCTTACCTGACCCTTATCTCTCAAGTAGGGAGCATCTATAAGATCTGCAGCTTTTTCCTGCTCACCTCCCTGTAAGGGTACTAGACTGAGTCTTTTGATATCTTTCAATATGTCATCTCACAGAACCCCCCTGATGGGAATGATTCTCTTGTGTACTGTCAGGGATTTTACACCTTTACTGTTCACTGCAGTATTTTGGTCAAATCAGCAAGGATTTGGGAGAGATGTGGCATTAGTATGATCACACACTTATTCAGAACTCAACTGGTCTGCCTAGCTGTCTATTCATCAATAAACCTATCCAGAAAAATCAGCTCTCACAGTCTGGACCCAGACTCATCATCCTTCTGTTTGTTTCTAATTCAACCCACTTTGTCTCAGCCTCACTTTTCCATATTGAGAATATAATCTCATAAGTCAAGACATGTTTTCATGTGTAAGGATTAGACATTAAAACACACCATGTAATGTTATATTCTTGTATCATGGCCAGCCTAGAGGAACCAAATCAAATTTAATTGAAACCAAGAGAAGAAAAGGTCTAACCTGAGTGGGAATGGAGCACTGGCCATGATTCTAGCTCCATCCTTAAAGATTGGACACCCTATAAAATAACCTTTCTTTTAGAGGTATCAATTTCCTTCCTTTGTTACCCAAGAACATCGACTCTCAGTGGTTTCCTTCATTGTGACTTTTTTTTTTGTTTTGCTGTGGGCCAGAGCTCTGCTGTGAAGAAAGGAACTGCAGGTCAAACTTCTGGGTAAGGAATCAAGATTGACCCTTGAACCAGCTTGAGAAGCCCTTGAGAAGTAAAGCAAGAGAACAAACCCATACAACAGTGATACTCACAAGACACTATGTTGGGGGTGGAGGGGGCATTGGAGGAAGGGAAAGTGGGAGAAAAACGAGAAAGGGAGTAAAATGTTTGACAAGAAATGTACTCACTACCTTACATAAGTACCTATAACCCTTCTGTACATCACCTTGACAATAAAATTAAGTGTTTTAAAAAAGAGAAAGAACGAACAAGCACAGGATGCCAAAGATTTGGGCTGAGAAGAGAAGGAGGGCTGAGGTTAAACGAGGGATATGGAGACAGACTAAAAATAAGAAAACCTAAGGAGAATGAGAGCGAGGAGTATGAGGAAGGCTGAGATGCTGTGGAATGAGAGGGAGGCAGAGAAGACTCTGGGACATGGTCTGAGGCTGGGATGGAGTAGTTGGAGGGATGTCTCAGTAAGAGTATCACTCCTTCTGGCTACTCTGAGGTGACACACAGAAGCTCCAAAGGTCTGAGGTGTCTTCCTTATGGCTGCTATCCACTCACATTCCTGGCCCCATCAAGTATAGCCCAAGGAGAAACAGGGCTGATGTAGTGACATCCGGGCCCCACTAGGCGGCCAAGGGCCTCCTCTGAGCTCTTGGCTTCGTGAATTCCTCTCCCTGTAACCAGAGACCCACTTCCTATTTCTTCTGCTCCCTGGAGAAGATAGGATGGAATTGTGATGAAAGGAACTTAAAATAAAGGCAACTTGGTCACACGCTTCATGAAAGCAGCTATTGCCTGTGAAGACTAACTACTGCCGAGGACTCAGGCCAGCCACTAGCATTTCTTCTTTGCAAGTAGCAGAGTTGGAGGATGAGTGTGACTCCAGGCTAAGGTCCATCTTTGGTTAGGGTAATTCAATTGATGGTTAGTTTAATATTAATGTCTGTTTCAAGTTAAGGTTGGAGTTATGTTGTAGTTGGGAAATGACTTTAAAATCATAAGAAATAAGAATCTGTGACAATTTGAACTTTGCATTCTAAAGGGGAAAAAGCAGAGAAGGGAGAACACAGCCAATGAGAATTTAAAGGAGAAATGTGGCAAGGCAGAGTGAGTCTCTGGAGGTTTGAACGGAATAGCTGGACACTATTGGATGTAATAATGAAAGAATAAAAGGACAATACAGTCCCTGAATGATAATGTCTCCATCATGGTTCCCAAGGTGATTTTCCTTCTGGGGGAAAGGTAGAAGGAAGACACTGGGTGTGTAGACCATGCCCTTCACCCAGAGTGGAGAAGGGCAGAACTCTCACTGGGTCTGGCCGAGGGCACTTGTCCACACATTCTTGACCCTGAGTGCCCTGGGCCCTGTGACTACACTTGGGAATGCCAGGGAAGGGGCTGGCACCAGACAGCATGAGTACAACCTGGAAATAAGGAGTGGCCATGGAAACAATGTGCAGCTGGCATGTGCCCACCAGCCACTCCCAGGCTGCAAGGGCCCTGGGGAAACAGAAGCCTTGGGACAGGGAGCAGAATGGACCTCTTTGATCCAGGGCTACCCTTTTCAGTAGGCTTCACCCTCCTGGAACCTTCAGCCTCACCACCTGACCTGAGAGCTTTAGAAGGCCCAAGTTCCATGCATTGTATGACTTGGCACTTGCTAATGTGGTCTGTGATACGCATTTTAGCTCTGCTTTGTCAAATAATTGCCTCTGAAAAGCACTACCTTTAGATTCCCTGTATCCTCCTGGAAGTCCCTGAGGGATTATCATACCTCCCCATCGTTCTAGGTACTCCCCAAGAAGATCCCTCCCTCAGGAGTCTCTATCATTGTGCCTAATCAATGAAGGATCTTCTTCACTGTGAGGCTCCTAGGAGAGTTCTTTCCTCAGCAGTGTGGGGCCTGGAGTGGATAACCGCCAATCTATGGCCTCACAAGAGGAGGTCCCCACAGTATGGTAGTGTGGTGTCCTCCAGGGGATATCCCCAGCAATGCAGGGTGCCTAAGGACCATCCCAATCAGCAGATTGGACACCTCCTACCAGTTCCCAAACAAGAATGGTCGAAGCAAAATGGAAGTGCCAATCAAGAGCTTGGATCAGACTTAGGTTGATGGTCAGGATAGACTGGCAGTCCATACTCAGGCAGTTTTTGAAAAGGAAATGATGACCAACACAAAAGTGCTCGTATAGTTGTTGGTAGTGCTTGATAAGTGGTGGTGGTGGCTGTGGTAGTATGGAGGTGTTGAGGGGTCAGTACTGGTGATGGTGGTGAATGGAGCTGGTCTTGGTGATGGAGGTTCTGAGTACTGCAGGAGACCTGCCCAAGAGGAAAGGGCTTTAGCGAAAGGGGAGCTGAGAATTAGGGGAAGAAGGGAGATATTTAGCCACAATAGGTGGAGGGAAAATCCCAATTACAGTCAAAGAGAAAAGCAAAAGCTGTATTCAAAAATGTTCCAAGTTAAAATCAAATGAGGAACACCAACTACAGCATTGGAAGCTATGCAATTCACAGGAATCTCAAGGAACGAGTGAGGAATAGTGAAGGTAAATCACAGACAAGAATGGATCTGATAGCCCTGTCAAGATAGTGAGGAAGAGGAAACCCCGAGTCCGCGTGCTGGCAGCAAGGCCAGGTGGAGCTGCAGTCTCCAGGATTGCCACTGACTTGAGAGGGAAAGGACTGGTGGCAGGCCTGTGACCTTTTCCCTCTGTTTCATGCTTCAACTTCTGTTTCCAACTCAGAGGAAAGGTAGGGGGTGTGGAAGGTCATCAGAATCAGCCAGTGAATGTTAAAAATATCATGCACCACCTCACAATATGATCTGAGTATGCTGACTCAGTTTGTCCAAGGTGAAGCCAGGGCATAAGTATTTTTAATATGTTCCTGAGATGAGCCTGATAGAAATATTCTCTCTCTCTCTCTCTCTCTCTCTCTCTCTCTCTCTCTCTCTCTCCTCCCCTCCCCTCCCCCCCCACCCCGTGTGTCAAGATCTATGACAATATTCATCAGTGCCACCTCTTGCCCTGGGCCTGAGGGTTCATAATAGAAGATAATAATAGTTCCACATTGGGATATCTTTACCTGCTACCCCCAAAGTGTCTGTCTAGTCATGCCTCCATACTGATCCCTGGATGCCCTGGAGAAGGCACCTCGTGGAGGCTTATTAGTGTACAGGAGGAGTGGGAGCCCTGAGTGGGCCCATGAAGGAAAAAGGCTGAGTGGAGGGTAATAACGCCAGAAGCCCGCCTGAAAGTGTTCAGACAGGCCTGCCACTCCTGTGAAGGGTCTGAACCTTTGACTCTGGGGCCCTTCACGCCCCCTTTAGGCTAGCTCCTCACTTCACGTCCATGAAGCTCTCCCAGAACCCCAAAAGCCCCAGAACCCTATTGTTTGCTGGGCTCACAATCTGGGTTCTCTGTGTTTGTGATTAAACAAACTAGTTTCAACTAGCTTCTGTAGGTATCTTCCTAGCTGGCTCCCTCCTGACCTATTTGCTAACTCTAGGAATCAGCCAGAGCATCCAGCTTCCTCTGGCCCTCTCTTCCCAGTGTGCCACAATAAAGGTAGAAGATGTAGTTGCTGGTGGCTCATGTCTGTAATCCTAGTTACTCAGGAGGCTGAGAGCTGAGGATCACAGTTCGAAGTCAGCCCAGGGAGAAAAGCCCATGAGAGTGTTATCTCCAATTCCAAATTTTATCTTCAAAGCACCATAAACCCAGAAGTGGAACTGTGGCTCAAGTGGTGATAGTGTGCTAGCCTTATGCACAAAAGCTCAGGTCCCAGACTCTAAGTTCAAACCCCAGTTTGAATGGTTCAAACACACACACACACACACAGAGAGAGAGAGAGAGAGAGAGAGAGAGAGAGAAAGAGAGAGGGGAAAGCATATGTTAAATGTGTACACATGCTACAAATGGGTCTAGCACCAGTGGGCGATCAGAGTCTTGGGAACTCTAGCTCCAACTTTGTTCCTTTCTTCGTTTCTAGGGACTGATTCCCATGGAAAAGGCATGGAGATGGCTTATTCCTGCTGCTTGTCTACTCATTAGGCCCTGCAAAGTCTGGGTCCCTGGTTCTAAGGCAGAGTCTGAGACCATGTGCCACTGACACCTGGCATAGCTCAAATTTCAAAGAAGCAACCCGAAGCCTCTCTAAGATGCTCACTGTCCTGTTCACTCTGCTTGAGGAGGTCACCTCAGGACACAGGCCTTGTGAAGAAGGGTGAAGGTTGACATGTCAGATTGAGGGAGTGACTTGAGCTGATCAAAGGAACCTTCCTGAAGGAAGTGAGACAGTACTTGGGAATGAAGCCTAAAGACAGAAATGGCTTCCTTTGAAGATGAGAGGCCCTAGGTGAGGAAGAGGGTGGTTTGTGACATGAGTTGAAGTGAAGGAAGAGGCAGGAATATGGCTTATCCACGCAGAGGGCAGGTGTGAGGAGGCTCAGGGCCCAAGGGGTTGCTGGGCCTCAGGCACAGGAAAGAAGTCTTTCAACTTCTCTATAGCTCAGCTATGGCTTCAGCCAGTAGCCCCTCCAGTCACTTGAGATGAGGCTGGAGAAGCTGCTTCCACGTGAGAGCAGGGGACATCAGAACAGCTCCCTGTCTTCAGCCAGGAAGCCTAGGTGGGGGTTTGGGGACTTCTTACTTTCTAGACCCTCAGTCCCATATGTCTTCCCCTTTACTGCAGAAAACTGGGGTATGTGTGTGTGTGTGTGTGTGTGTGTGTGTGTGCGCGCACGCGCGCACTTAAGAATGCTTTGTGTCTGGCCTGGGAGGGAAGGAGAAGCTGTCTTTGTCTCAATGGGAACAGAATGGGGCTGGTAGACACACCTCCATTCTAATCAGGAAAGGGTGGCACCTCTAAAACACTGGCCCATAAGCTGCCTCATGGTGAGGCACAGACCCTGGGGATGATGAGTCAAGGGCCCTCTGGGCGTGTGACTGTATGGATGCTGGCCTCCCAGCTGACCTGCCCTCTCAATGTTGTAGGTCCAGCTTGTGAGTCGTCTCAGAATGTCCCCTCCCAGCTGGAGGAGCATGGTGCTTAGGAAAATAAAAATCACATATCCACACAAAGCAGTGCAAACTATACATAGATGTTGAGCGACTTATTTTTGGCAAACCCCAACTGGATAAAACCCAAGAATTCATGAACAAATGCATGGATAAGCAAATGCTGGTATATCCATCCAATGGAGCACTAGTCAGCAAATAAAAGGAATGAACAGCTTGGATGGATCTCAAAATAATTATGGCTGGATGAAAGAAGACAGGCCAAAAGGAGAACACACTGTATGATTGCATTTATGCAAATCTCTAGGAAAAAATGACACTAATTCATAGTGACAGAAAGCAAAATAAAGAGCAGGGCTGGGGCCGGGAGGGATTAAGAGGGAGAGTTTGCCAAGGAGCAGGAGAAAACTTTAGAAGGTCACAGCTATGTCTGTCATTTTGATTGTGGTGATGGTCTCCCAAGTGCTCCAATTGAGTAGTTGAAACATGGTACATCAGTTATACCCACAATAAAGCTGTGGTGGTGATCATGACAAGTAGTGATAATGCTGAAGGAAAAGTCACTGAAGGACAACCACAGAAATGAATGAGATCACTGTTTGCCAGCAGGGGGTTAGACATTTGTATTTGCTCCCCCCCCCCGCTGTGAACTGTCCTCTAAATCCTGCATAGGGTTTACAAAGAAGCAGGAAGGCAACAAAGTTCAGATAGTTGTCTCAGCAGTGATGACAATATATGTTACATTATGAGAGACGTAAGGGATCTGTGAGGACAAGCTTGATGGGGTAGGCAGACTATGACTCTTGGAGGAGTCAGATCTGGATTGATACTGATGGATAAGTAGAGGTGGCCATGCAAACCAGGCTGGCATGGAAAGTCGTATCACAAATCTAGGAATGACTGTACTGTGTTTCCTGTCTCTGCAGTGAGGATGGAGATTGACAGAAAGTGACAATGGTATTCCAAAGTTCCTTCCTTCCCTTCCCTTCCCTTCCCTTCCTTCTTTCTTTCTTTCCTTCCTTCCTTCCTTCCTTGCATCAGACCTGAGGCTTGCTGGGCACTGATCCCTCCACATTTTTGTTCAAGGCTAACACTCACTGGAGTGCTACACCATTGCTACTTCTTCCGGCTTTTTGGTGGTTAACCAGAGATAAAAGTCTCACAGATTTGAACTTCAGTCCTCAGATCTCAGCCTCCTGAGTAGCTAGGATTACAGACATGATCCACTGGCACCAAATGAACAAAGGTTCATTTCTGATGTGATCAAAGTCTCTGCCACCTTCAGTCTCTGAGGGACCCATGGGCTCACTTTGAATTCTGTGGTACTCAGGTCTGGAGCAAAGGCAACCGAGTAAACAAGGCTGCACAAGGGTGCGGGCAGATTGTTTGCTGAGAGATGTCAGCTGGACAGACCTGAGCTGGCCCCACTGGTCCCTAGGGGCAACAGGAATGAAATGAGGAGAAGATACAGCGTGTGCTGGGCTCTTCCAGGCAAGCCAGCTGCGCTCCCCACACACAGGGTGGCCTTGGGCGGCATAGCCAAACTGCCTTGTGGGGCTTGGGGTGAGCCAGAGAGGCAGTCCTTGCCCTGGCGCAAGCCCACCTCGTGTGTGGCCTCCGCGGCCCAGGCACGTCATCTGCCTTGGGTCCCGCCTCAGCCTGGCTGTTGTAAGGTGCAGCCTCCCACCAAAGCAGACCCTGCCACCCACTCTGAAGATTCTGTGTCCTCAGCACTCAGTGACAGACAAGGAGCTCCCATCCAAGTGGCTTTGTCTTGACCCACCATAGTACCTTTGTCTTGACCCATCCTAGCACCTTTCCCTCACTTTGGATCTGCCCCCAGTTCCTTCAATACCCTTTCTTCTCCTCAGCACAATCTCTCTGCTCCAACATTATGCCCCATCTGCTGCCCAGCCCACTGGAGTGGCACAGCTCTTCGTCTTACCTACCAGCCCAACACAAGCAACAACCATCAGCCTCCATCTCATCCTGAGTGATGGGGACCTTGCTCCAGCGACTTCACTGGTATTTTTTAAGTAGTGTCTATAGCAATACTGCCCCAAACACGCCCAGTCTTGCCTGGTTTTGTTTTGTTTTTAACTAACATCTGTCTGCCCATCAGAGCTGCAGCATTTGAAAGGGACACAATCCTACTCTTTCTCTAGGACTTATTGTTTGGTTTAATCAACCTCTAAGCTCCAGGATAGATGGTTCTGACGATCTTTGTAGCTGCTGTGATGGCTCTTGCTTCTCAGTAGCCTCCTTCTGGCTTTCAAGGATGAATCTATTCCTCCTTGCCCAGTCCTCTACTCAAGAAATGTTCCCTTCACTCCCACCTCACTGGCAGCTCAGCCTGGAGGAGAGGCCTGCCATGGCTTTGCAGACTCTGAGTTCTTGCATGAAGGATGATTTCATTCCTTATTAACTGGACCACAGTAGTCGGATCTCTGTTGCAATCTTAAAGAAGAGAAAAAAGGAAATGTCATAATTATGACTGCAACCCATATTCCAGGGACTCTGAGACTTTTGTTGAAAGAGCTCACCTAAATCCAAGATAGTGGGAGAACAACAAAGGAAGGGGTGACCATGCTCAACAAGAAATGTACTCATTACTTAAACTCATGTAACTGTAACCCTTCTGTACAACATCCTTACAGTAAAATAAAATTTTAAAAAAATAAGCCAAGATTTAACCTGGGCAGGACAAGGGATGGCTACTGATTGGTTGCTGGCAGAAATCATGAGATTTTTTTTTATCTAAAATCAATCTCTCCTCCCTTCCTGCTTCTTTTAGAGGGCCCAAAGATACCAATGTTCTTGGCTGCCCATCCACAGATGTCTCCAGGATGTAGGCTGGGAAGGGAGCTTATGAATACAATGAATACCTATTAACAGACCCATGCCAAGGCCGTTTATGGCAAGAGTAAGTAGGATCCTGGAGACCATGCATTTGCAGAGTAGATGTCTTTGGTCAGTCTGGTATACAGATGATTGTGTGTCTAAATCTCTATGTAACTAATTGCTGAGAGACTGAGTTCTTTGAATCCTGATCTGGAAATTTTAGAAATTTCTAAACACCTTGTGAGTTATTCAGGCCTGAGTGAGTATCAGACCCCTTCTTCATGTTCTCTCCACACAAACTTGTGTGCACATGTGGCGCACAGCTAATTTACTGGCTTTAAAATTGTGGACATGAGATGTAAAGGCACATCTCTCATACTTAAAATGTGGCCATCACACCTCCAAAGGTTCAGTAAAGTCTGTGATACCATGGCAAAATGTGGACAGAGGTTTTCCCTCTGAAGCAAAGAAGGTAGGCTTAAGCTCTTAGACTAGATGTGAAGGAGAGGAGGATGGAGAAAATGAGGGATGTTTGATAACATTACAGCAGGCCCCAGAGAAAAGAATCCTTGAACTCTAATTGCTTCCCAGTCACTGTTGGTAGTCCAGGTTCTGAGATTAAGAGATGGGAAAATGCCATCCTCCTCAGCAATGCCCAGACAGTCTCCAGAGGGAGGAAGTTGGAGCTGGGAAAAGTCTTGGATCAATTTTTTTCCACTGGTGAATCAGAGAAGAGTGGTAACGGGAACCTGGCTGGCCTGACCCCAGCCACCTCTGTGAGTCATAGCCGAGGTCCCTATGCTAATCTTAACCCCTCAGAGAGAACTTGTTGGGACTTGTCACCAAGATTTGACTACCAAAATACTCAACTGACATGGCCCTGGAAAAGTCTAGCCTATCAGGGCAGGGACCAGAATGGAGCCAGGGTGGAGAAGGTCTAGTATGGAAATTAGGCTTTGTGCCCAGCTCACCCATGACCTTGACTAAATAGCCATAAGGACTTTAGCAAGATGAGTTCCCAGGTCCCTCCCAACTCAGGCCTTCTCTAGACCACCATTAAGCTGCATTCCAAAGGAAAGAGGCATCAGGTCAGGTCCAACCCTGCCCCATCCCAGAAGTTACCTGTCAAGGGCCTAGTGTTTGCGAATAGATTGCAAGTGACAGAAAGCTGGGGTCTGAGACAAAGCTACTCCATAAAATTATCATGTGATTTATTTTTTCCAAAAGTAAATTATTTCCCTGACCCCATGCCTACAATGATGGTAAGCAGTTTGTGATTTAAGGCATTAGACTTTGAATCCAGACTAGCCTAAGTTAGAATCTCTACATTGACACTTAGTAGCTGGGTGTCCTGAAATGAGTTACACTTTGCTTGTCTGTGAAATAGGAATCATAATTGTCCTTTACTCAGAGAATTGCTGACGAGTTAAATAAGTAGTGCATGTGAAATGATCAGCTCAATACCTGGCACATAATAAATGCTCAGTAAATATCAACTATTGTCATTACCAGCCTCCAAATTGAGACTTTTATAGAGGGGTCTCAGTTAAACCCCTGAATAAAAAATAAAGATTACAAGAATGTTTTCTTCGTCCCATTCTCTAGATGTCCTTTCCTGAATCACTTCCTTATCCTTGCACAATTTAGAGTCTGACACTTATGAGGAAAGTAGCAACTGGTAGAAAAATCCTCAGGGCTGTAGAGAGGGAAATTGAGATGGATCCAAGGGACTCTAAGGAAACAAAGATAAGCACTACAAAGGCTTAGTATGGGACCAGGTATCCAGCCCAGTTTTGAAACTCAGGATGGGGAGACCAGGGGCTATCGATTGAGGCCAACGTGGCTAGGAGTTAGCCTTGTTCCTCAGCTGATGCTCAAGTTTCCACTGTGTCCTGAGAAGAGAGATCCCTCTTCCCATTCCCCCCCCCCGATAGAGTTTCCATTATGGTATGAATGAACATGGTGGCAAATCATCTTCAGATTGTTGGAAATGTTGTAAATAGAAGACGTGTAAGTGTGGCAGGCAGGTGCCTGGCTTTCCTCCTGGCATGCTGGGATTGTAGGTAGGTATGCCTGTGACAGAGACAGAAACAAGAGGTAACCTACCTGGGTCATCTGAACAGACAGGTCATCATCTACTGAGACAGTCAAAGATGCAGCCTGGACCTGAACTCAGAAAAAAACCACCAATTCCTTCAAACTCCTACATATGCCAATGAGACCCAGCTCCTTTCAAACGCAGTGTTCCTCCCTCCGCCACACGTTAGCAGTGTAATCCTTTGAGCTCAGGAGAGAATACAGATGGTATACAGATGATTGTGTGTCTAAACCTCTATGTAACACAGCTGGGAGACTGAGTTCTATGAATTCTGATCTGGAATTTCTAAAACCAAGGCCCTGGAATCCTTGTGAGTTATTCAGGCCTGAGTATCAGACCCCTTCTCCATGTGCTCTACACACAAGCTTGTGTGCACATGTGGCACATAGCTAATTTACTGGCTTTAAAATCCTTCTCCTTGGGGGATGAGTGGGAGGACCCCATCCCTTTAGGAGTTTGTACTGAACCAGGAGAGATGGAGATGTCCCCTTCCTCTGGGAAGGATGAGGCTGCATGAGACCCCAGAAGGAGCACAGAACCTGGAAGGTAAAGAGCCAGTCATCTGAGTGCTTTGTCAGATTGTCTCTTTCTTGTCAGGAGGACACTGGACATGTTGAAGTCTTGGGTGCCTGGTGGAAGAGACATACTCATATATCTGAGTAGAAGGGTGTCAGGGGGCACAATAGAGACATAGTTGTATAGTGGAGTACCTTGTATAATGTTGCTAAAAGTTGGAGACTACAAAGAGCTGAGGAGTGCAAGAGGAGGAGTAGGAGAAAAAAAACAACACAAAACACAGGTGAAAGGCAGCCCAGGACCCACAGGAACCCCTGCTCAATTCCTGAGCTGATAGGACGGCAAGAGGGTAAGGACCAAGTTTGAAGGGGGAGGGGGAACAGAAATCCCTTGACAGAGAAAGCTTTGATTCCTGGGGGGTCAAAGGAACAGCTGTGAGTGCCACAGGCACATCTGGCAGGCCTGGGCTGGAGGAGGGCCGCCTGTAGCCGGCTGGGAGCCAGGGACGTGGGAGAGACAGATAGGGCCTATGTTTACTGTCCAGCCGAGGTGTTGCGACAGGAAGGCGGCTGGGGAGGAGGAGGCTCTTCAGGCGGAAACAATTTATCTGGGGCACGAGGAACAGCTGGGGAGGGAGGCCAGCAAGAGCTTTCCAAGGCCAAGCGGGATGCAAGGAAGGGCTGCCCGGGGCCAGAGCAGCCACAGAACTGCCTTCTGCCCAGCCTGTATGCTCACTCTTTCAGCCACTGTACCTACATGCACCCCCACTGTCCTTACCACATTAGAGCCAGTGACCAGCCAACCCGACTCCTCAGCCCCTGCTGCAGCTGCCCTCCTCGGGGTCATCTTGCAGGTTTTGTCTGACATAGACTGTCCTGTGTGCCAACATGACTCACCTTTCTTCTGAGGCAGGTGTTTTCTCCACTTTGCTGAAGCGAAAACAGGTTATAAGCAATTTGTCTGGGGACACACAGAAAGTCAGGGCTATGGAAGAAACTGTACCCTATGTCCCTTATTCATAGAATCACTCAGATGTCCCCGGGCACATGGAAGAAGGCTAGGGTTTGTCTTTGTCCCTGTGGGACGGCCTCCTGTCAGCCTAGCCACAGGACCTCTCAACGCCATGTAGATGAGAGCCACCTCTGGAGAAGTCAGTAGATCCCACAAGTACTCAGGAGAGGACAAGGCAGCCCTGGCTGGCTCCTTCCCCGCAGGCTCTCTCCCATTGCTGGGCACACACTAACAAGGGAAAGAGTTCCTGAGCAGTTAGGAAGGGGACCTGCTGGCAGGTCTCCCTAGGGCTCTCCTTTACCTTTGGGGATCCATTTCCAGAAAGACACAAAACTTGGTATGGCTGTGGACTCCAATATCCTTTTTATGATGGCATGTAGAAGGAAAGTAGGGGTAAAGGAGCAAAGTGGTCATCTCTTAGGAAACCCTCTTGGTTTCTATTCAGTTTTCAGATGGGAAAGAAGAAACTTAGTGGTCTCATCAAAGTAGAAAGGTCAGAATTTTCTTCATCTCCATTTTAAAAACCCAGTCAAAACCCAGTCAGCTGATTCTCAAAGAAGGATATTTCCCTCTGAAGAAATGTCCCATATCCCATTTTACTTCATGTCTTTGTCTTCTTTTTTTTGCCAGTCCTGGGTCTTGAACTCTGGGCCTGAACATTATCCCTGATCTTCTTTGCTTAAGGCTAGAGTTCTGTCACTTAAGCTCAGTGCCACTTCCAGCTTTTCCTTAGTAGTTTATTGAAGATAAGAGTCTCATGGACTTTCCTGCCAGGGCTGGCTTAAAACTGTGATCCTCAGATCTCAGCCTCTAGAGCATCTAGAATTACAGGCATGAGCTACCAATACTAGGCCTTCGTGTCTTTGTCTCCTGTATTTGAGTGTCTCAGTCTTAGCAGGAAAATGAGATTAACAAGGAGTACCTTCTGTCCACCAGTGTATTTGTAGAGGTAAGTGAAGCTGTGCTACAGTAACAATCAGCCCCCAAATCTAATACAATAAATGTTAGGTTTTCTGTTTTTTGTTTTTTTTCCACTCAAAGTCTATAGCTGCACTCTTCAGGACAATTATCTTCTACCTTTTGGGGGATGCATTAAAAAAATGTTTTGTCACTTACGGGGCTTGAACTCTGGCCCTGGACTCTATCTCTGAGCCTTTTTGTGATCAAGGCTAGTACTCTACTAGCCACAGTACCATTTCTCATTTTTTAGTGGTTAATTGGAGGTAAGAGTCTCATGGACTTTCCTGCCTGGGATGGCTGTGAACCATGATCCTCAAATCTCAGTCTCCTGAGTAACTAGGATTATTGGTGTGACCCACCAGTGCCCAGCTTGAGGATGGTTTAGTCCCCAAGAAAATGTTTCATTTACTGGAGCTGGTGACATGACAGTTCATTAAAGCATTATTCAGCACTGGCAACTGCTTACCTACAGGAGCTGAGTGAAGGGGGGGAACCCTTGGAATGTTGCTAGACAACACTCTTTATAGAATAGGTATTCTATAGACTGAAAGATGTCAGACCCTGGGCCTGGCAGTCAGTGCTAGACTGACCCTAATGATTCTTAAGTACTCTCACATAAATACCCTCTGGGGATCCTGGGTTCTCTAACAGGCTTCTCAGCTCCTTCAGCTACTGTGAATGTTGGGGATTAGTCCTGAGGATGCCTGGAAGAAGAACCCTACAATTGAATTCAAACTACTTCAAGTCTATTTTGAAATCACACTTTCTTAGTGGGTATTTCCCTAGTAACATTCTGCAGACACCAGGATCACTTCCAAAACTTAATTAGCAAATGGGCCATAAAGACCCTAGGTCATGAGAAGTCCAGCCCATTGTTTCAACTCAAGTCCTTTCCAGGCAAGAGAGGACCTCAGCTCTCACTCTTCTCTTCATGCCTTTGCTCTACCTCCCATCCTTGGCCTAGTGCCACAGCTATTGCTCCAGCTTCGTGTCCTTGGGAAAGCACAATTCTTAGCACTTGGCCGCCCAGGTCTCTCAATGTGTCTGGAAGAGGCTCTCCCTTATCTGTCTCTGGAATTTCACTATAGTAGATTCTGCTCTCCATGCCCAGGCACAATCTACCATCCAGAGAATATGGGCGGGGGGGGGCGGTCCTTTGGAAATGTGGAGCTCCTCCAAGACCCCTTCTGTCCATTCTATAGGAGAACAAAATCAGACCACAAGGTTCAAAGAGGCATAAAGCCTCCAGGTGCCTGGGATTCAAATTCCCTTAGGGGATTGGATTAATAATAATGAGAAGCATTTAGCATCATTTAACTAATACTGAAAATCCATAGGTAACATTACCTTTAAAATCCTAGCCTAAAATAGTCCCCCAAGTGTCAGATCTGCATATGTGACTCTCTGCCTATATGTCTACCTGGATGCTTTACAGACAGACCTGGTTGTAGCCCCCATACTAGACATTCTTATTTCACTGCCCATTTTT
The DNA here is from genome assembly GCF_000151885.1 of Dipodomys ordii. NCBI lineage: Eukaryota > Metazoa > Chordata > Mammalia > Rodentia > Heteromyidae > Dipodomys > Dipodomys ordii. The sequence goes on from NW_012267436.1 coordinate 563,484, forward strand.
CTTTTTGTGAAAATAAACCTCCCACATAGGTACTGTAAAGGCCACATAATAGTTCTAGTCTTGTTTTTAGTAGGACATGGGTCTATGGCTTCATTTGATCAGTGGGCCCAGAGATTTCTAGGGTAGTTTTCCTCTCCATTAAAACTGGTCCAAGAATGGAAACTTCACTCACCTTTGGCGAAAAGTTAGTTTTTAGAAGTAGTGCCTGAATGTGCTGCAGTCACTTTGTGATCATGAGAATAAACCCAATATACTGAGATTGGCAGATCAAAAGTGTAGAAAATTATCTCTATCACGTATTGTGATTGATGCACTAACTAACCCTGGACCTCTGGAGTTGTCACTGCATAGGGAATACTTGCTTTGATTCTAAGTCACTTTCATCTAGGAATTCTGTTATAGGGATGAAGTCATCCTAATACACATCTCATAATCAGAGAGTTCAAAACAAACCTGTCAAACTTCACAAATCATTCTCCCTCCCCTGCTTACCATCTTAGCAAATGGCATTTTTGTTTGCTAGAAATTAGTCATCCTTGCTTCTTTCTGCCTCATTTTTTTCCACCTAGACTGTTAGCACCACCTCAACTCTGCTTCTGTCTCTTACCCATGGCAAAATGAATATGACAATGTCTGATGGTTTTCCTAATTTCTTCCATTCCAGTTCATTCTCCATAGTCCATGAGCATCTCCCATTTTTCATGACAAGTGCCACTGATCCTCAACCATACCTCCCTGACCTTGTACTTGCTAGAATGGTATCTTCACTCCCCACAGATTTTCTATTGACCCTGAGAAACCAACATAAATATCAGTTTATGAATGTTTTATTGACCTGCCCAATCAGTGAAACTTGCTCTTTTTAAAAATATGTTTTATTGTAAAAATACTGTATAGAGGGGTTACAGTTAAATGAGTAAGGTAATGAGTACATTTCCTATCGAGCATTGTTACCTTCTCCTTTGTTTTTCCCCTACCATCCCTTCCCTCCCCCAAACTTGCTCTTGTGTTGTACCTATAGCTCCATTTTCAGCCATCAGTAGACTGTCATGACCTCAGTGACCTTGACAGAGAACATCCCTGTATGAGATATAAGGTCCTTGAGGTAAGGGATGTGTCTTAGTCACCTTTGAATTTTCCTGTTTCAACAGTGCCAAACAGCAATTGCTTGGAATTCCCAATGCAGCGAATCAACAGCTGTGTAGAATATGTTGCTTTCCTCTTTATGTGGGCACCTGTCATGGATATTTATTGCAGGGCAATAAAACTTAGCAGTTGAAAAAAAAACAGCATTTGTTTTGCTCGCAAATCTGAAATTTTGGCAGAACTCATTGGGGTCAGCTAATGTTACTCCACCCAGCATTAGTAAGATTGGGTCAAAAGTTGATGATGAATAATCTGAAGGTCTGTCCATTCACATATCTGATAGTGGATTCAGCTATTGGCTAGGTCCTTAAAAGTGTGTATCCTGGAAAAGTCACATATGGCTTTTCTTATACATAGTGGGCCTCTTTGTACATAGTGCTTTTATTCTAATGGCAAGTATTAAAAAAATGACAACAGAAACTCTATGCATTGTTATGGTCCAACCTCATCAGCTACCAAGCATCACAAGCTACACATTATCATCAAGGCAGTCACAAAGACCTGCCCAGGTTAAAAGGGAGACAGAATGCCACTTCCTGATGGAGGAAGACAAGGCTCAGAAAGAGCATATTGGGCCAGAAATGTTGCTGGGGCCATTTTTTGGCCATATTTTTGGAAAATAAAATCTACTTTATGTCCTTTAAAGAATTTTAAGTACATCTTGTCTTTGGTGTTCCCCCAATTAACTCTGGTCTTCTTTTTGAAATGTCCAGGCCTCCCTGTTGTCTCCCTGTGAGATATTTGACAGTGGCTTGTGGTTCGGTAAAGTCATGTGGAATATCTGGCTCTCATCTCTTCGGTGAACAAGGAGCTGACAGTGGATCGTCAACGTTCTGGAATTGTGCTGACAGCTTAGAGAGTAAGGGCTGAGAGTGGTGGTCTTGAAGACCAGGGTGGGGTATGCAGATTGTGTGTCTCAGCCATGGTATGCTTCGGGAAGAACTACTGAAGGATGCTAAGCACAGATGGATGGAATGTAGATCATTAGGAAATTACAAAATCACTGGAGGGACTGAAGGATGAGTTAAAGGCTGACATTCTGGGAAATACCTCCTGGACATAGCTTGAAGAGCTTCTGTGTTCACCACAGCTGGGATGGTGAGGAGCCAGGAAGATGTTGTAGGATCAGTACCAGGAGATCACCACCACCTCACAATGGGACTCAGAATTCACAAGGTTCAAGACTGGTGTGAGGCTCATCAGAGTTGTTAGTGGAATATATCCAGTTCTCTTCCACACCCATATTTGGATTAGGCTTCTTTGTCCCTCTGGAGTTTAATAGCCACGCAACTCAATGAATATATGTCATTCTCTAGCTTTGAGTGAAGTTCTGCAATTTCCTATATTCTCTCTTTTCTTGTCACAGTGACCTGGATGCTCCACAAAATGGTTTCTATGTCAACCTGGATCCCCAAGTAACAGAGACCAGTTACCCTAGCCACCCCTGCAATATGGAGATTATGTACTAATCAGCAGAGTGAGTCCATCCTGACAGCTGTACTGGAGACTCTGGGATATTGCTTGCCCAGACCAAAACTATAGTGGGAAAATAGTCTTCATTGCCAGTTCACTTTTAGGATACCATGCCCAATTGGAAAACTCCAATTTGCATCCCAGATCACAGCTTTAGAGAAGTCTAGGAAATGTGATTTTGTAGCTGTTCAACCTCATCAGTACCAGAAGGTCCTATTCAAGGACAGATGCTGAAGCAATTTGCTTCCCCCCACACCCGGAACTATCTCTCCCCCTGGAAATATCTCCTGGGATTCCAAGGACATTGAAACTCAAAAGCAGGTAGAAGAATTTGCAATCTGACTGGTGAGCAAAGAGGCTGGGTGAAGGATCATACCAAAGGGTATGATCTTGGGAGTGCAGATGAAGAAAATATGCCTGGTTAACCCTCCACCTCAAAACAAGACTACTGCATAGGGCGTGTGTGTGTGTGTGTGTGTGTGTGCGTGTGCGTGTGCACACTTAGTCATGCATGCATCCTTTACATCTATCAATGGTGTTAAGTGTATAGTAATCATTGTAAGAATCCTTATAAAGAAAGAAATTGTCCATGTTCCACTGAGAAACTGACTTGAAGAACTAGGCCCAATGTTCCCAGTGTAAGTTCGATTAATCAGAGTCTTGTGGGAATGCCCCCCTTCCCGGGTCCCAGTATTCGACTTCTCTTAACGTGGCCCAAGATTATATTAGTCTCTTTGGCAGCCACAGTGCACAGATGATTCATATTGAGTTTGAGGTCAACTGTAGTCTCTGGGTCTGTTTCACATGAACAGCTATTAAGTAAGGCAGGGCTTCCCCATCCTGTCCATATGCAGTTGATTTTTTGAACTAACTGCCTTATGTAACATTTCATCCTATTGAGTTATAGTTCACCCTTGAACTCTTCAAGATCTATTCAACTATTCAGTCCTTTGACTCAGTATATTATTCATCCCACTCAGAGTTGCTTCCTTCACATTCAGCTGTGCCACAAGGGAGTTCTGTATTATCATGACAAAAATATTGAATGAGACAGGCCAAGGATACCTCCCCATGTGTGGATATCAACCTTCTCATCCACGTAAAGAAGGGAGGGTGATAATTTAGCTATTTATGCTTCTGTCTGTTTTCTCATTTTGTCCACAGCCAGAGACTGTCACAAGGAGAAACACTGAAGGATACAGAAGTGTCTTGGTTTCTAGTCTCCACGCCAGAATAGGGAACAAATCCAGTCATGTATATTTGTTCTTCACAGAACAATGCTAGATCTCTCATAGATTTGCACATTCTCTACTAGGCTGTAAAAAGGACATTTATTTTTATCAATATCTACCAAGAATCATAAAAGCATTTAAATATTTATCTAGTAAGCCCATAACCATGTTAACTAAGAGTCTAGAGATGGCTTGGAAAGGGCCAAGTGGACTGTGGTACCTCTCCATGAAAATGATTAACGCCCCAAACCATGGGAGAAATTTTTAAATAAGGTGTGAACTCTAAAAAAGCAGGCTACAAAATTATGGTCATCCCATTTGAATAAAAAAATGTAAAATAACATCATGCATATCCACAAAGGATTCAAACGTGGCCAACATTAGGCTGGGGAGATGGGATTGGTACATGGATCTTTTCAACTTTGCAAATTTCTGTGTATCTCTATAGAAAGTTATTTTTGAGACAAAGGTTTTTTAATTGAGGAGCATGATCCTAGGGAAGAGAAAGCGACAGAGAATGAAAAGAGGAGTAGGGCAGCACGTGAGTGCATCTAGATTTCTAGGAAGTCCCACTGTTAACACCCAAAGAAGCTCTGCAGGGATACAAGCCTGTGGAGGTGTCTCCAGGAGATGTCCTCCTGAATCTGTTGTCCAGGGCTGCATTACAGTGCTGTAGGTGGGCTAAGAGAATCCATTGAACTGTGACAATGAGTTACAGCACCACTGATGATTTCTAATGTCAAAACTCTAGCCTATTCTGTTGCTAGAAATAGGCTTTTGGTTTGTAGCATGCAAAGTCCATCTCAAAAATCATCTAAAAAGGTCAGGAAGGTCTTTGGATTTTTACCTTTCTCTTCATCCCTAAGAGGTTTCCTTGGCCATACCTCTCAGAGTCAGAAACCCAACTCACATCAGCCGGCGAGAGATGCCTGCCGCGCTGGGCTCACCTAGATTTCTCTATACCTCAGATTGCTGCCCTCACAAGCAGACTACTCACATGGATGCTTGCTCACTATTCTAGGAAGATGAGAGTATGTTTAGGAGGCCAGAGTCCAGCAATTTCTCTCATCATTGGCCCTTTTAAGTTTTGATTCCTTCTGGCTGGGGTCTCCCTAATGTGAGACATTGGTGGGTTGGTTTCAATTATTTTTTAGAGGGGATTATTTTTGTTCCTGGCTATATGATGAATTTCCTCTTCCCTCCACCTTTCTTCTTATTTGTTGCTGGCAGTGATGGTAGTTTTGAGTCATCCTCCTAGGCCATCATATTTTCTCCATTGGAAAGCAATCTATATTTTCAAGGCCCATGCTATATAACTGGTTTTGCTGCCACTCCAACACTGTGAATGCAAGCAAGATAAAATACTTTTTCCCAGGTCCCTATCACTTTTATTTTATGCCACATGTTCCCCACTTGATCAGCTTTCAGTATATCCTTCTAGTTCTACTTGTTACTTTTTCTGAGATTAAGTTATCAGCCAGGCAAGAATGTAGCGAGCATCCTGGCTTCAGTAGATGTCCTTGTAACTAGACTCCTATTACTTGGGCTAGGAGCTGACTTTTGCCAATTTGGGATCCTTGATCTTGGACTTGGAGAAAACTTTTCCCCACACCCTCCACAAGAAGGCCAAGAAGGTCTTCTCAGCCCTTGGGGAGAAGACTAGGAGAAGAAAGATGGTAAACATGGCTGATTTCCCAGAGCAAGTCTTGTAATCTGTTGGAAGCAGAGAACGAGGCAATGGCTATGTGATTTAGGACAAGTTATCTAATTTCTCTAGACTTCAGGTTATCTAATCTCTCTAGACTGTAGGTAGTGGAGCTTTCTCCACTTTTCTACAGTGTTTCAGAGGAAGAATGTTTTACATAACACCATAACTGGTTATGACCTGCACAAGTTGCCATTGATTGAAATCAGCAAGTCCTGACTTCAGAGAAGCTGAAGCGTGGGAAAATAAAGTAAAAGGTATATCTTAGAGCCAATGAAATAGGCTGGCATTTACTCATAGGACTTTGGTGATGATCACATGGAGCATCAAGAGCAGTGACTGGCACACAGTGCCATATGTGTGTTAGCCCTTGGGATGTACCATGTGCAGTGTGACTTGCTGTCACCAGTGGTGTGTGGCTAACTTGCCAGCTAAAGGACTTCCAAAGTAGATGTACCCTCTCCACACTCTAACTAGCCATCCATCTACCAGCTAGATAGAGGGCCTGCTGAGGACCTGTGGGATGGTGGGACAGCAAGATGGAAGAAGCCAGGGTCTCTGGAAATGGAGAGAAGTCATAGGCTAACCAGAAAAACCTATGTCTAACTGCCACACCAACAACACACAAACTACCATGTGAATGAAGTTACTGAAACTGAAGGCTGCCTGATGACAGAACCTCCACTGAAAACACAGCCAGTGCGGGAGGCAGAGAGGCAGAAAGCACCTGTGGAGGGAGCTTGGAGAAATAGCAGAGAAATGCAAGAAACTTCAAAGTCAAGGTCTTGCTCTTTGTATTCCAGTGCTTCAGAAAACAGTTGACAGCATCAGTCCTCCACTGGCCTCCCACATGCGGTGCTCTCTTTATATTGAAGTTTTCATCAACAGACCATTCATTCAACATATAATACGTCTCTATCATGTGTTAGTACAAAGTCCCAGCCTGACAGGACTCTGCTGGGTGTGGTCCCAGCATGGCCCCCTACCCTGCGGTCAGGCCTACTTCCTACAGCCCATGCATCATCCTGACATGCAAAAGAGACCCCATAAATCACAACACCTCATTTGCTAATGCGACTTCATCAGCCACACTCAGCTAGGGAAGGAACTTCTGCCATTCTGCCGTGAGTGGGTGGGTGGGTGGGTGGGTGGATGGGTGGGTGAGTGGGTGTCAGGGGCAACAGTCTGCACCCCGAAAACCCAGAGCAAGGTTTCTAGACTCCAGTTCTGGGCTCCAGGGACAGGTTCTTAAGGGTTATGTCTGTTAATGTTGAACCTCTGCAGAACTGCCAGGAGGCAGGGAGCCTCAGAGGCTTGCAAAATCCCAGAAGTTACCTGAAGTGAGCCCTGAGTTTTATTTCTTTTTTGTTGTTAAAAAAAATCCAAACACAAATGGTTGGTCTGCATTTTCGCTCAGTATGTTAGTATCAAGATTGAATAGCCTGCGGCTGTTCCCTGGTTCACCTCTCAGATCATAAAACCTCTGTAGTGACTGAACGCAGAAGTCCATCAAGGGCTTTCTGTTCCCTCCCCAGGCCTCCCAAGACTAGTTACTAGGAATCCAAGTTACAAAGTGCAGGCGCCCCATGGCTGAGCCCCAGGTGGCCTCAAAAGTCCCCTGGCCTGGGATGAGGTTCTCATAACCCTAGACCCACAATTAGGTATGACAAGTTGACCCAGTCTGACCTAGGTTCTCTAAGGCCCTGCTCCCTGGCTCCTAGGCAACCACTCAACCCTTGCCATTGCTTGGTCTAGTAGACAGGGCAGCTGGAGAAAGAGCTGTCCAGGAGAGAGCGGTCTGGCCTAGAGGTGAGAGGAATTCGTTCATGGGAGCCTGGCTCTTTCCACCCTGGGACAGTTTTACTATAAACGTTTGTTTCAGTGTTTCAGATCCATGAGCTCTTTGCCCAAGCAAAATGGTGTGACCTGGGGAGGGAAAATCAATTTATTCCAAAAAGAATAAAACAGCAAAATTGGAAATAATAAATATTTTATGAATACATTCTAACTTCGTTAATTGTTCAATCATGTACCCATGAGAATTTCCATCCATTTGAAAACAATTTGTACCTTAGGTTTTTCTCGCCTTGTACAGATTCCTGCATGTGTTTGATGGCTGGGAAGTCAGAGCCAATCGTAAACGAAGTGAGTAAACTTCAGCCAAATAATTTCAAAAGCAAAATTATAAAAATTCTTTCCAAGTATTTTATAGCAAAATAATTCTATTTAATGTGGGACGTGGGTGCATTTTAATTCTTTTATATACTCTGGGGTGGAACCTATAAAAGTTAGACTGTCTGGTACCCAGGAAGGTCCCAACTCCCCATCCCCTTTTTTCCCCTCCCTCTCTTTCTCCAATCTCCCCTCCTTTTCTTGCTTCTCTCAAATCCTCCTTCTCTGTAGTTCCAAAGAAGCATTCACATGTTCCTGCCAAGAATATTCGTTTGTATAAAGACACCCATTTTTAACACTCCCGAGGCCTTCTTCCCTGAGGGTAGTAAACTCTACTCAAAGGCATCCCTGTTTTTGTCCCCTTCTTCCCCTTTTGCTATTTCTAAGGGCAACACCTCTGCTGAAATGGACAGAGGTGCTGAAAAATACTCTCTATGGCTCTTCCATGGGTGGTTGGAACCCACACTATGTCCCAGTATTGGCCACCATTGTGGCTCATGAATTCTGGGATTCTGTGACAAGCTTAATGATCAGTTACCAGTGAATCCACACCATAACCTATGGTATAACTAATGGAAAAGTCCCTTTCCAACCAGGGTGATGGGTCACTCAGAATCTTGGTCTCTTCTTGCTTAAGCTCAGCATCCTAAGGACCCTTTGTGTCTCCTAGAAACATGACCTTAGTACCTGACTGGGGTGGTGATGTAGTCCCACCAGCCCTGGCCCTCAGAAGCTTGGCTATTTGTAGAACTGAGGTGGTGAGGAGAGGGACTCAAGGGGCACTCTCTGGGGACCCTCTGTAACAATAAGAATGGTATGCAATTGTCCCTGTCTAGAATAGATTACAGAAGGTCCTTCAGTGCTCTTCCTGTGGCTCAGCCTCACCTGTAGCTTCCTTCTCCTTTCTCCTCACATCCTGATCTCTGAAAGAAGCACTATTAGATAGATGATAAACAAATCGATAATGGATGTAGATGATAGATATATAGACAGACAGATCATGGATAGGGACAGATGATAGATTACTGCAAGGGCCAGAGGGATGGATAGCCTATTTATTGCCAACCCCCTGAGACTAAAATGGCACAAGTAGAGCATCATCGATCTCTATGTCATCTCCACTTCTCACACACAGAACACTGTTTGTATAATGAACAGATGGGTGAAGGCAAAGCTTGGGTGATCATGAAATTAATAGGTGATGTTCATGGGTCTAATATTGACTACCAGCAGTTGTGCCCAACCCTGTCATGAAGTATAGAGGCCACATGGCATCCAGGTATTAGGATTGGGGATTCATTTTTTTTCAAGTTGTCCCCTGTTCGTCTTCATCATCATCTCAAGTACTAAGTGTGAGCACCTACTGATCTAACTAGGAAACTGAGGCTCATGTCTATTGGGGCAGAGGAAGTTCTGCCTTACCTCCCAGTGGTAGAAAAACCTTGGAGGGGAAACCTTGCCTCTCCATACCTGCTCACTTTGTATTTGAGACACATTCTTCCACTTCACTGTGCCTCTTGTGACCACAGGATTTACCTGGATGAATTATGTTGTGTAGACAAGGCCAGTTAAGGTCAGCTTGAACTCAGGGTCAGGATATGGCTCTATGTGATCTGAGACATGCTTGGCAATGTCCTCATTAAACTAGGAATGCACCCTTGCATCTCCTCAGAAGGAAGGCAATGTTCTTCCCTCAGGGTATGCAGGAGAGTAGAGACATCTCCTCAGAGCTTGGCTCTTCTCTGACACCCTATTCCAAGAGGCAGAGATCCCCAAACTATCCTTGTGCCCAGCTTCATGCAATGTGAATATGGGCATTGTCCAGGGTGGCCAGGCCTGGCTTTACAGCTTAGGGTCTAGGCACCTCTCCAGAGCCACCTGCCTACAGTTTACCCACGAGAAGGAAGCCAAGCACAGGAGGACATGAAAAAGTTGAATCCCTCACTTTCTCCTCAGCCCTGCACTGTGCAGGGGCATTCTCAGAGGGAGCCTAGACAACCCTGCCCCAGCCTTTACCTCCAGGGACCTATGTGCAAGTCCCGGGGCAGGATCAGAAGCACAGCCTGGAACTCATCTTGCTTATAGCATGCTCCAGGAAAGGACAAAAGGAGGCCACTGCTTAACTTCACTGTTGCTCACAACACTCAGCACCAGAATTTTCCTTGACATAGCACTCAGGGTGAAGAAGAAACTCAGAGCTAGGAAGACTCAGGAACATTTACAACCATACCTGGGTCTCCAGCTGGTCTTTGCTTACTGACAGGGAGCCCTACAGTGGGGAGCCCTAGGTTCCTTGTGTGAGAAGAGGTTTAGAGAGTTCCTTCCTCTGCCCCTACCTCCAGGAAGCCAATCTGCAATGCACATGGTTCCAACAGGAGCTGGTCTGTCATGAGGCTGGCCAAGCCCTTTGTCCATTACTTATTTCATATCTAGCAAATATTCTTTTCTATCTGACATGCCTTGCTCAGCGACCATTCTCCAGAGAGATGGGCAACAATGCTTTGTTTCTTGCCTCTTCCAAGAGGCTTTGCTCTAGCGTGGCCCTCAGGAGTCACAAGTTTTGCTCAAGCTCTGAGCTCTTATCTTCCCCCTTTCCTGGAGCCAGACATGATCATCCAGGGGCTGTCCAGAGACAGCACTGGCCCAGTGCCTCACTTCCCAGGAGAGAAGAAAAGAGTTACCCACTCTTTCACTAACTTCTAGCAGATCCAGGACATCCATGGTCACATGGAAGACCCCCACACGTCCGACGGTCAGCCTCTGTCTTCTCTACTTTTGTCTCTTTGGCCCTCCCAATCCTTCCTTCTCACTTCATCCAGGATGTCAAGAAATAGGGTTTCAAGAACCCAGTTAGTTCAGGATGCAGGTGGTAGGAAGGAGATCCAACCATGACCCACTCGTACTGGTGAATCTCAAAGTGGATTCCTGAACCATGGCCCTAGTTCTGATTCAGGAGGTCGAAGGTGAGCTCTGGAACTCTAAATCTTTCACCAGCACCTCAAGCCACTTCCCTCTCATCCCAGAACATTGTTTCCAGCAGCATTATCTGAAAATAGAGGAAAGGCGTCTGTACTATGGAAAGTTCAGTGTTGTTAAGCAAACCCCTCCCCTACCCAAGCTCAGCAGATGTTGAGGAAATCAGGAGCCCAACAAAGAGTAGAGTGGAAAAAGAGGTCATGAAGAAAATGCTCCAGAACCCCAGAAGAGGGAGCCCTGGCCTGGGAGACTCAAAGCCTGGCTTTTGCTCTTGGTTCTACACGTGGTCTTGGCCAGGCCATTTTTTCCCGTCTGGATCTCAGATATCTTGTCTGTGGAGGTGTTGAGATGGATTACCTCCAAAGTCTCTCTCCGTCAAGCTCACTATCTAAGGAAGATCTACAAGATGTGTGGCACGGAGATTTTAAATCAATACCAGAAGGCTTGGACGGCACCCAGAAAGGAAGAAGTTTGCTCCTGAGATGTAGGCAAAGGTTCAGGCATTTTATTTTTTCTTTTTCTGGTGATACTGAAGTTTGAACTTAGGGCCTTATACATACTAGGAAGGTGCTCATCCATTTGAGCCACACCTATAGCATTAATTATTTTGGAATAGAGTTTAGATTTTTTATGTCTCTGTTATTTTCTGGATAGAGTTTAGATTTTTTGCCTGGGGCCAGCTTTGGCTTTCAATCCTCTCTCTTAATATCTCTAGAGTATCTGAAATGACAACCTGACAGGCATGTCAGAGCTCTGGGACTTCTCCATGTCTAGGTTGATTTTGAAGGGAAGGGGGGCTGAGGACACGGATCAAAACCTGATTGTTTACAACAATCTGGGGACACTGGTGTTTCATGCATCCAGTCACCAGGATGCTGAAACTCTTAATAGACACACAGTTATTAAGTGAAGAAAAATCCCTAAGATTCACAGCTATTAGGCCAGCCTAGAAGGAGTAGTCAGCTTAGAAAGGCACTCGGAGGCCTGTCAGTCACACACTGATGTGTGTGGCTATCCTGTGAAGGTCTTGCTTTTCTTGAGCTCAAGACTCCTGGAGGCTGTTTGGGGAGCTGGCCTCGTCTGCACCTGCACTTGGTCGAGTCACCTCTTCATATTTGGGCTGTGGTGAAACAGGTCCTGTGCATTTGCAAGGAGCAAACAGAGGCTCAGCAATACCCCAGGGCAAAGCAGTCACCAACTCCAGCACAGCTGGGGTATCTCAGATTAAATTGGCTTTCCTTTTTTTTTTTTAATGGAGAAAGGGAGATGACAGGGGAGAGGCCCAGAATGTCTAACTATGGCTGAGCTTCTCCACTGAGCTGAGCTCTAGAACAGATGCTCCTGTGGTCAAGATGATATTATGTAGGTAGGTGAAGTACAAAGTAATATCTCAAATACTGATGAACATTTAAAATACTTAGAACAAACATGGAACTGTTTTAAATGTTAAACACGAATTAGCTCATTGAACCCCACAACAATTCTATAAAGTAGATATCACTATTATCAGCCCATTTTACCCATACAAACTGAGGCATAGAGAAGAAAGAGGCTTGCCCAATGACACATACCTAAAGAATAGCAAACCTGATGACTGCAGAGCAAGATAGAGCTCAGCCTCTGGCAGCCTTCAGTGTCCAATTGTCCATGTGTTCCTGACCTCCCTTTGGTCTATGTTTCCAGCCCAGTCTGGAATGAAATTCCAGACTGGAGAATGAAATTCACCAGTCTCTCTGGGTAAATGGGCAGCTAGGATTTTCTACAGCATTTTAAGAGGCCAAGCCTTACTTTGAGGACTACCCAAGCTGAAAGGTCCAGCAGTCTGTAGCATATATCCTTGATAGCTTTTAGCAGCAAATACACAGAGAGCCATCACAGCTTGTGAACTGACTTCATTTCCCGAATCCCTCCTGGTTTTAGATGCCTTCTTCTCAATGAACATGTGTCTTATGTCTATGGTTTTCTTCATAAGTTGTCTGTTTATGTCGCTTGCTTGTTTTTTTTCCCTACTGAACTGTTTCATCTGCTTATTGACAGTAGTCTCACATATGCATTATCTCCCTCCCAGTCTCCTTTCCTTCCTCTCTTCCACTATTATGTTTTGCTAATTTATACAAGATTCTCCGTGTGTGTGTATGTGCGTACATACGTGTGTGTATGTGCGTGTGTGCTTGTGTGTGTGTATGTACGTGCATGCGCGTGTGTGTGTGTGTGTGTGTGTGTGTGTGTGTGTGTGTGTGTGCCAGTACTAGGGCCTGAACTGAGATCCTTACTCCCTTGCCTGGCTTCTTCACTCAAGGCTGGCACTCTGACACTGGATCCATGCCTCTACTTCTGGATTTTTGCTGGCTAATTGGAGATAAGAGTATCATAGATTGGTCTGCCCAGGCTGGCTTAGAACTAGGATCCTCAGGTCATAGCCTCCTGAATAGCTAGGATTACAGGCATGAGTCACTGGTGCCATGTTGCGATTCTGATTTTTTATAACCTAGTGGTAACTGCATTTAGATTATATTGTGCAGTGGTAATGAGACTATACTCTGCAGTCTCATTGAACCCCTATTGGGGTTCAAATCTACTTTCCACTATTCATTAGCAGTTTAACCTTGGGTGAATTACTTACCTCTTTGTGCTTCAGTTTTCCTGACATAAAATGGGGCTAGTAATAGTAATAGTATTTCCTTCTAGGGTTTGTTGAGAGAATCTAAGTACTGTTTAGAACAATTGTTTAGAACAAGGTAGTTTTACTGTTCAAGATACCAATAGTTTGTCTGCCGTTTCTTACAAATGTCTTGAACCCATGGTATTGCAAGGCCTGAGAGGTCTGTTGATGGCAAACTTAGAATTTTGCTGCAAGTATTTGCTGAGCAGGGAATAGCTGAACTGTTCTGCAGAGCAGAGGGAGAACTTGGAGCAGAGAGAATTCTGGGAGGAAAGGTAAGGGCAAGAGATGGCAGTGAGGGAAAAAGGGCTCCAAGTAAAAGAAAAATGTGAGTAGGTTCTAGAATATGACCCTCCATGACCCCAAAGTTCCAGTGAAGTCCACTGTGAAAAAAATACATGGTAGACCTGCCGTTCTTCTGGTCTGAATTCTGCATTCTGGTGACATGAAGTGACTCTAGATGCAGAGTTGGGGACAAACAGAACCAGTCTCCTTGGACCCTGTTACTCCCTGAGCTGACAAACTGGAGCCACTGAGATGCCTAGAGGCATCAGGAGTTGATATTTGGATAGTACAACTTCCTAGTTAACTATGTGTTTTCTTTATGGTTGGACAGACACTGCAATGTGCCACCCAGTTCTCTCACAAGTACATAAATGTGCATGCAAAATACTAGCAGCTCTCAGAGCCACAGATGGTTATTTGAGGCTATGTGACACATTTGTCCAAGTGCTTACAACAGCGGCAATTGTTACCTTGCAGCTTCTATAGGCTGAAAATTTGGGAGTAGCTCAGCAGGGTCAAGGAGATGGCCCAGGCGCTCATTCTCTGCGGGTGTCATTGCGCCTGGGGAACTGGCTTTGAAGGTGCCTCACTAAGCTGGCTATGGGGTGCCTTGGTTTCTTACATGAGGGGCCCTCCAGGAGGCTGCTTCAGTGTCCTCCCAACATGGCGGCATTTCTTATTTCAAGTGAGATGTCTAGGAAAAAGCCATGCTGCCTTTTATGACACAATCAAAGAAATCACAGGCAGCATGCTTGCCACATACCATTAGTTAGAAGTTCAATCCTTTGGGGGAAGAGAAAAAGGCCCTACTTTTTCTGGCTTAAGTGTTAAGCAATTTTAGACATACTTCTCAATGCCCCATTCCTGGAGGAGCCCACATTCATTTTATGATCACCCAGAATGTAAAAGCTAAATCCCTCCCCTCAACATGGAACAACACTGAATGGGCATCAGCTTGTGAATGCCTCCTGGGGGTCTTCTGAGTTCTGGAAGAGATGCAACTTCCCCAAGCTCAACTTCCTACTCCTTAGCCTACTTCTTTTCTCTCATTTCTTTCCCTCAGAATAGCCCCTAGAGTACTCCTGCTAAACCTCCTACATTTCAATTTCCTCTTCAGTCAGCTTCTCAAGGAACACAGCCGTGAAAACAGTGGTTTGGGTTAATGTGCTAATGTGTTTGGCTATATGCTAACTCTACCAATCTCATTTTCTGTGGATTCTGTTCTTGTGAGTGCTTTAGAATGGCTTTTCAATCCTAAAATGAGATAAACACCTTGGCTTTGTTCTAGGTTGTCCATGACTTCAACTTTCACACTTAATTATTTGCCATCATTGGAACACAGATACATATATATGTATATATATATATATATATATATATATGTATAATATCTTGTGAGATAGGGATCTATTTTCATTTTTCTTCAGTGTTTGATCTATCATAACACCAGATTTTTATAAGAAAAATTGCTGCTTTATTGATTTTGAATGGTACCTTTATGTGTGTATTCAATTCAGATTGGGTTGATTTCTATGCTTTCTACTCTATTCTGAATTCCAGCCTCATTATTTTGATTGCTATATTATTGAAGCAGCTGAGAGGATAAGTCATTGTCCTTTTTCCTTCTTTTTACATATTGTCATAAATGCATTCTTTCAGAATATCTTTTTTTTTTTTCGTGGGGCTTGAACTCTGGGCCTGGGCGCTTTCTTTGCACTTTTCAGCTCAAGGCAAGCGCTCTACTGCTTGAGCCACAGCACCACTTCCTGTTTTCTAGTGGTTTATTGGAGGCAAAATTCTCATGGACTTTCCTGCCCGAGCTGGCTTTGAACCGTGATCCTCAGATCTCATGCTCCCTAAGTAGCTAGGATTACAGGCGTGAGCCACCAGTGCCCAGCTATTGAGAGTAAATTTGGTAAGTGCTCTACCTCCTACCATCACAAAGATTTTTTAACAGGATGTGTTAAATATATTGACGTCAGTTCTTTTGAAATATCTTTATACTATTAAAAACTTCCCTCAAATAAACATAATGTGTTTGTTTACTAAAATCTCATTTAAAGCTTCATGTGGAAGTTGTCCCTGGGTATAACCCTGGTTGGAGGGCAGCTATGCAAATAGAGAGTGTAGACCATGTGTGCAGGCTTAGAGCAATCACACCATACTGGTTAAGCTTAATCTTAGATGTGGACACTGTTGCTTTTGGTGGTGTGTTTTTCTTTACTGGGTTTTCTAGTTTGTTTTTTGTCATGAATAGGAATGCTTTTGGGCATTTTCTATATCTATTTTTTTTAACAACCCTCTATCTACTCTCACTGCTTCTGACACTTTTCTAACTGATTTGCTTTGGTTTTCTTAGGTAAACAGTAGTACCATCTGAGGGTAATGATAATTATTGTTGCTTTGTTTCCTTTTTTGCACACAAGTTTAACAAATGTTAAAAAATTAAATTCAGTTAAAGTATAACTGCCTATCTTAACAACTCATGTGCTTTCTTCTTGGACTGTTTTGTGTACACACATATATGGATGTGCTTCTGTAGGCAGTAGCTCTATTTATCCATGGGAATACACTCCAGGACATTCTGTGGCTTCCTAGATGGCAGATTAGTACTAAAACCCATAAATACTATGCTATACATCCTATACCTGCAAGCATAGGCTGAAGTTTAATTTGTATTAGGCACAGTACTTAACACTGTCTAAAAAACAATAAGCAATAAAAATGAACAATTATGATAATATATTAAATAAAAAGTTATTTAATGCTGGATGTGGTTGTCTTATGCCTATAATCCTAGCTACAGTACTCAGAAGGTATGCTCTGAGAATCAGTTTGAAGCCAGTCTAAGGAAAGTTTGTAAGATTTTATCTCCAGTTAACTACCAAAAAATAAAAGCCAGAGGTGAGCTGTGGCTCAAGTGGTAGAGCACCAGCCTTAAATATAAAAACTAAGGAATGGTACCAGGTCCTGAGTTCAAGCCTCAGCTTTGATGCACACGTGCATACACACACACACACACACACCACACACCACACACACCACACACACACACACACACACACACACACAAACACTGATCCCTCCTGTCTTAAATAGGATAAATTTCTAGGAATGGAATTAGTCAAAGGACACATGTAAAAATTGATGTATGTTATATTTTCATACCAGTGGTTACAAAGGGATTTATAGTCCTGCTCATTTCATTGGAACTAGTCTCCTCTTCCCTCTCACCAATGCTGATTTTTATCATGCTCATCTTTGCCAACCTGAAAAAAAGGCATCTTATTTCAATATTTTTTTATTCTAGGCAGATTGACTGCCCTTGGAAATTGTATCATTGTTTGCAGGGCTGATCACTTACATAGTTTGTCTAGATTTAGTTTTTGAGAGGGGTGATTATGTAATTGTGTTATTGAATTTCAAGCATTCCACACATATAAACAGTATTAACCCTTTTTTGTCATATGTATTACAAATATTGTTCGTGGTTTGCTTTGTGACATCTCAAAATCCATACAAAAAATCACATAACAAATAGCTGCATTCTATCACATAGTTTTATGAAATGTCAACAAAGAGCTAATTAGCCTTAGATGTTTTTAAAGCAGCAACATATTCTCATTAGCCTTAAAGTACTCGGTGTTCCTCTCCATAATTGAATCTCCTTTCCTCTCTCACTCCAAATCTAATCACTACTCTACTTTTTTTGTGTATCATTTCTGTGTTTGTCAGCTTTTCATTACTCTAACAAAATACCTGAGATAATTAACTTATAAAGAGAAAATTTATTTATTTAGCCTACAAGTTCTGGAATTCCAGTCCAAAGTCAAATGGACCCAGTACTTTAACCTCTGTTCGGGTTATAGGAAAACAATGGCAGAATGCATGACCCAAGAAGCAAGAGAGAAAACAGGAAGGACTAGGGTCCCATAGTCATCATCCAGGGCACATTTCCAATGATCTAGGAACCTCTCTCTTACAAAAGATTCCACCACTTCCCAATAGCACCACTCTGCGGACCAAGCCTCAAACACTTGAACTTTTGGGGGTCATTTATAGCAATTCCTGTAGGGTTTTTTGTTTGTTTGTTTTTTCTGGTCATGGGGCCTGAACTCTGGGCACTGTCCCTCAGCTCTTCAGCTCAAGGCTAGTACTCTACCACTTGAGCCACAGCACCACTTCTGGCTTTTTCTGCTTATTTGGTGCTGAGGAATAGAGCCCAGGGCCTTATGCATGCAAGGCAAGCACTCTACCACTGAGCCACCTTCCCAGCCCCTTCTGTGCGTTTTAATAACAATACTGTATGTATTCAGGATTTGAACTGTTTTAAAATATGTGTTTTCTTCCCCAAAAGTTATAAAGTCTCCTACATTTTCTTCCAAAAATCAAAAGTATTTTGCTTTCATATAGAGCTCTTTAATATACCTAGAGTTTATTTTTTTATGTTGTGTGACATGGGAGTCTTCTTTGATTTTTCTCCCCTGAGGGTCACCTGCCTTCTCTAGATCATCTATTAAAAGCTCACTTTGCCATTGGTTCACTATTGACTTTCCAGTCCTACCAGCATTCCTCTCTCTCTCCCTCCCTCCCTCCCTAGATCCCTCCCTCCTTTCCTCTCCCTCTACCTCCTCCCCCCTCTCTTTCCCTCTCCTTTTCCTTCTTCCTCTCCCTCTCTCCCTCAACTCTCCTCTATGCCAGTCCTGGGGATTGAACTCAATTCATGGCCAGGGCACTGTCTCTGAGCTTTTTAGCTCAAGGCTAGCTAGCACTCTACTACTTGAGCCACAGCTCTACTTCTGGCTTTTTTGGTAGTTAGCTGGAAATAATAGTCTCTGGACTTTTCTGCCAAGGCTGGCTTTGAACTATAATCTTCAGATCTCAGTGTCCTGAGTACTATAATTACACACTAGTGCCTGGCTCTTTTATATGTGAGTGTGTGCATTTTGTTCTCTCTGCTCATTTCCACCGGTGCCTTGTTGGTTCCTCACCAACAATTACACCCTTACAATACCTTAATTCATGATCAAAAAGTCCCTGTACCCATTTATTTATAATTATGTTCTTTAATGTTGTCAGATACAATGCTTTTTCTTACTTACATTAATAGGTTCAACTTATGATTCTCAGCATTACAATGGTGCAAATGTGATGTGCATGCAGTTGAAATTGTACTTGGAATGCTGAATTTTGATCTATTCCATCTTCTAGATTTGTCCAGAAAGCCAGCTGGATCCCCAGGCCAGTTTGGCACGTTCAGATGAGGGACAGGAGCCATCTTCTATGTCTCCAATGCTGGAAATGACTCTCAAAGTTTTCTCCAAGGTTCCTTGAATCTTCAGTTTCTAGTTTACATTGTAATGTCCACCACTTCTCTCAGCAATGGAATAGCTCCCTCTAAATAATCTCCTCTGTACCCCTCCCAGTCTTGCAGTCTCTGACATTGTTTCTGAGCCCAATGTGACTGATAAGTCCAAGAACCATGGAGCAAATTCTCAGCCACATTCCTTGCTGGTCTGTGGTGAAGAAGGGGGTCTATGGCACACACACTTTGGTATTTTAAGCCAAGAAGAATTCCCTTCTAATATTTTATCATAATGCTGCCATGAACATTCTTGTCCTGGGGTATTCATTTGTACATATGCACCATTATATCCACACGAATTTCCAGATGAAGAAGGAGAAATTGTGAAACGGATGTGTACAAGCATACTTACATTTTAATGGTCATGGCCAGGTCTCCCTCCAAAGAGTAAATTATGGAAATTTACTCTTTACCCAAGTATTTGAGTACCTGCTTCTCTCTGACTTGATCAGCTTCATATTTTACATCTACTGTATTTATTTTGAGATAAATTATATTTTAACTCCTCCCATATCCCCTTCCCCAAATATATTACATAGCAAATTCAAACTTATTTACTGAATAAATTCATCCTTTCCTCACTGATTTGAAATGTCACTTTCATCTTGCAATTCAGTCTTGAATATTGTTGGCCTTTTTTCTAAGCTTTGTCTTTTGTTCCAAGTGATCTGTTTTGTCTATTCCTGCAGAGTTCCATACGATTGTGATTATTGTAACTTTATCATACATTTTAATATCTGGTAGAGAGACTCCCATTTCATTGTTCTCCTCTTTCAAAACTTCTCTGGAGTGCCTCAAAATTTTTTTATTTTAGTGATTCTTAGAATCATTTTGCCTAACTCAAAAAAATCCCATATGGGTTTTGATGAGGATTATAAGTAATTTATTCTTTAATTTGTGGGAAATGGACAACTTCCCATTATTAAATGTTCCCAAATAAGAACACAATATTCTCCTTACTTATTAAAAATGTTTGAGCTTCATAATTTTATTTATACAATTTATTTCTGCATATTTTCCTAAACTTATATATATATATAATTTTGCATTTGTTCACTGTCCTTTATTATATATTATTTAATTTGGCATACAGAAATCCCTTTTAGACAATCTTATTATTTCTTGCCTTTTTAATTTATTTTCCTGGGTTTTCTAAATTGGTAGTCACATTATCTGTAAGTAACACCACCATTTCTAACTCCATCCAAAGATTTATACTACTTAATTTTATTTGTTTAACTCCTAAGGCTTCAGTATCTACTAAAAAATTCATAAAACACATACCCATGAATGGCCCCAAATGTGGACAGAAGTTGGTGATGACACATGATAAAATACTAACAGTGATTGTTTTCTTTTCATATGTTCTGTATTTTGGTAGTATGGTAAAAATCAGTAAAATTGGCAAAATAAACTTCTGAAACTTATTTGAGCCTATATTTCTATAGTTATCCCAGTCAAAAGAGAAGAGCATCTATTTTTTTCACTTCTAGTGATGATGGATTAACAGGGGTAAGGTTTACCCTCTGACCTTAAATAATTAGAAATGGGAAAAGATATGTAAAACAACTGCTTTCAGATGTTAGAAAACAGCCAGCTCAGGACTGTGAGACCCAAGAGAAGAAAAACAAATGAGGAGACCCCTGTGGTTGCCTTGGCTCTCACCTCATGCAATCTTCTGGACCAGAGACCAGGCTGCCACATACACTGCCACTGTATATTGCCTCACAGAGCTGGGAAGAAGAGATTGGGGTTCTAGGGACTGGGGAATATCAAAGTATCAGGAGTACAACAAATACTCATTTGCTATTGAAGTCTCAGAAGTCTGAGGGGTACATGACCAGTGGAGTAAGTCATTTAGCATAACAGCTTGAAAGATATGCACAAGGATCCTCTAGGGTCTTTTTTTTAGGGGGGGTCCGGTCGAGGGGCCTGAATTCTGGGCCTGGGCGCTGTCCCTCAGCTCTTCAGCTCAAGGCTAGCACTCCACCACTTGAGCCACAGCACCTCTTCTGGCTTTTTTTTTCTGCTTATGTGGTGCTGAGGAATCTAACCCAGGGCTTCAAACATGCAAGGCAAGCACTCTACCACTGAGCCACCTTCCCAGCCCCTCTTTTTAAAGTGAATACATAAAGAGTGAAGCTCCCCAAGGCTGGGCAAAGAATAATCCAGAAGCAATAAATTGAAGCACTGTAAAAGATTAAACAGGGCTGATCAAGCAACAGGCAGAGCATCCAAGAGAGATCCTAGAAGCATTAGACTTAAGTAGTATGATTGAATTAGGTTAGATTTGTGCCCTGTTAGGAAAATGCTTAAACAAAAGCCTTGAAGCAAGGCACTGGTGGCTCAGGTCTGCAATCCTAGCTATTCCAGAGACTGAGATCTGAGGGTCACAGTTTAAAGTCAGCCCAGGCAGGAAAGTCTGTGAGACTCTTATCTCCAATTAACCACCAGAAAACCAGAAGTGGTGCTGTGACTCAAAGTGGTAAAGCACTATCTTGATCAAAAAGAGCTCAGGGACAAGTGTACAGGCCATAAATTCAAGCTCCACAAGCAAAAACAAACAAACAAAACCCTTGAAATTTAAACTTCTCCATGAGATGAGTAACTTAACTGCCTAAGTAAAAACTAATTCCATTTTTGTTTCAAGGAAGACATCAAAACTCTCAACAATGTATCATTCAAATGTTCCGCCTCTAATATCAGATTCCAGAAATGACAATAATGTGATCTATTTTAAAAATCCCCCAACAGAAAGAGATCTAGTTGTTATAATCACCTAAAGATGTCTACTTATAACTATTATGAATATTTTCTATAATTTAAAGAAGCACAGTGAGAGAAAATTATGCATATGCACCTACACATACATAAACACATTCACAAACATATAAAATAAAATCTAAAATGGAAATTTAAGTGGATAGTATTATCAACAGATTAGAAATAACAGTAGAAACAGTGAACTTAAAAACACATAACAATGGACATTACATGAAGGAAGGACAAAGAGAAATTTAGCAGACTGTCAGCAATATCTGAGGCAATATTGAGGTATTAGGAGCACAACAAATAACAAATTTGCTACTGGAGTCTCTGGAGAAAAAGGAGAGAGGCAGAAGTGTTCGTAGATACTGTGACTGAAAATTTTTCCAAATTTATAAATCGACAGATACAGGAGAGACAGCAAGCCTCAAGGAAGAGTAGCACAAAAATACAAACTTTTAAAGCAACCAGTGGGACAATATGCATTATATTCAGACAAATTAAACATTATTAGAGACTACTCATCAAAGGTTATACATGTGAGAAAACAATGGAAACAATGGAATACCTTTGAAATGCTGAGACAAGGATTAACCCGGAATTCAAAATGCAGTAAATATTTAAGTGATAATTTTAAATACAATTAAATCATCTTCAAACAAACAGTGAGATAGTTCATCCCATTGATAAATTCACTACAGGAAATATTATAGGCAGTATTTAAATTGAAGGAAATTTATACTAGATATGAAATTTGATTCTATATAAACAGTAGAAGACACTAGAAAAAGTGAATAAAATGTTTTTCTAATTTTTTAAATTTATTTTAAAAACAGTTGACTATTCAAGTAAAATAGCAGTGTATTTCAGAGTTTATAGCCTATGATGAGTGAAATATAAGACAACAGTAGCACAAAAGATAGGGGACTAGAAATGCACTTGTGAAGCTTTCTATAATAAATGAGCAGCATAATGCCTTTTGATAATAGATTCTGATTAAAGAGATATATAATCAACACTAGACCATATCCAGGCAAGGTGGTACATGCCTAGAATTTTATCACTTAGGAAACTGAGGTAAGATGATGGTGAATTCAAGGCCAACCTGAGCTATATTGTTAGCCTCTGCCTGAAAAAATAAAATAAAATGACCAGGTATGATGATGTATGTTTATAATCCCAGCTATTCAGGATGGAAAGATTGGAACAATCACAGTTTGAGGCTAGCCCATAGGAGAAGTTAGTGAGGCCCCTTCTCAACATTCAATCTAGGCATTGTTTCTTGGGTCTATAATCCCAGCCTTGCCTGCATATTGCTGAAACTCTGCTAAATAACTAAAGCAAAAGGGGCTAGATGTGTGGTTGCAGTGGTAGAGAAGCTGACTAACAAGTATAAGACTCAGGGTATATAAAACAACAAAATAAATAAGTACTAGAACAATATCTAAAAATACATTGAAGAAATATAGCTAATAAGCCAACAAGGACTACAAAATGGAATAATAACAAGTGAATTCAAAACAGCAAAGAGATCATGTATAAATGGGACATAGAGAAAACCAATAGTAAAATGGCAGATTTATATACAACCACATTTATACTCCATTAAATGTAAATGATCCAAAAAAAGATGTTGGAAAACTTTTCCTACAAATTCCTGTAAATATGTTAGGGATTTGGGGCCACACTCTTGTCAAAACTACTCAGTTCTGATACAGTGGTACCAAAGCATCAGGGTACAACAAATATAAATGGATAGTGTGGCCATATTTGGTTCATAAGCTATCATTTGCTGACTCTTGGTCTAAACACCTGAAGTCAAGGCAAAGTTTGTCAATCTAAGTAGAAAAGCAAATGCCATCTATATAGAAAAATTTAATATACAATTACAGATAAGCCAAAATAAAAAAGAAGCCCTATGCAAACTTAACTCAAAAGAAAAATGAGAGGATATTTTAATAGCCTCAAGGTTAACTCAAGAACAAATGATATTAGAGAGGAAGGATAAAACATGGTAAAAAATAAATTCATCAAAAAAGACAATTCTTGAAAACCCAGAAATGAACCTACAGACCTATAGCCATCTAATCTTCGATAAGGGAGCTAAAACAATAGAATGGAAGAAAGACAACCTCTTTAGTAAA
>NW_012267436.1:591265-696065 GCF_000151885.1 Dipodomys ordii
ACACACACACACACACACACACACACACACACACACACACCACAAGCATGGAAGCAACTGCACAAAATATTCACATACTTATCTATAGGTATGGGTTATAGGTAGTTTTTTCTTTTACTATTCGTTCCTATGCTTTTAAGATTTGTACAAAAGAAAGCAATAGAAATGTTGATACTGAAAAAATAAAATTATACACATGATTTAAACAACTAAAGACAAAGGCCTTGTCTGAAAGTTGCCTCTTCTGAGATACTCTGTTGTAAAACTGGGCCTACTCCTCTACTTTGGAAGGTGTGACCCCTGCCCCAATTCTGCCTGCTCCTCCTGGATCACCCCACAGAGATGTCTGGGATGAGCAGAGACACTGTCTCCTGTCAGGCATTCTGGACAGCAGCTGGAGGGAGTCTGTGTGTTCCCAACTCTGCTTGGATCTGATGCTGGCAGCACTGGCCCTGGGTCCTCAGCAGGGTCCAAATAACAAGATGCAGGTCTCCATTCCTGGAGTGATCCGAGACATGGTAAAGGACAGACAGCCACAGGGCAGTGGTGACAAAAGTTAACAGAAATAGAAAAGACCTGCTTGAATCAGCCACATCTTTCCTCCCCTAGACCCGTCTTCACTCTCTGGGCTGTATTCAAACCCCATTGCACTTGGAGGGAAATCCAACCCATGTGTTTCTGATTCATTTACACTTAACTCATCAAAATCCTGTTTTGAAAGAGGCCATTGGATGGTCTACAAAGTCTGAGCAAAGCTCCCCGCCGCCGCAGGCTGGTTGTGGACTCACCAATCCCCCTTCTAATCCACTAGGCCTGCAGACAGGCTCTGCCCCATGGTGAGGGTGATGGCTGGCTGATGGTCTGTCTGCTCCCCAGCCTCCAATACTTGGAGCTTTTCCTCATCCCTTCTGCCCTTTGGGGAGCTCTAGTGCTGTTTGCCAAGGCCTGGGAAAACCACACAGCCCGGAGGGAGAGGCACAAACTGTGCTTGCCAGGGCTGGGCTGGAGTTGAACCTGAACAGCCCACAGGGGGAGCTAATAATCAGAGCTCAGGCAGAAGAGGTGCATGGTAGGGCAGGAAGCCTTCAGAGCTTCTGTCAAGTGTGGCGCTGTAATTATCTCAAAAGCAAGCAATAGGGGACCTGCTGCATGCCTTGATGCCTAGGCCTGTCACCCATCCCAAATCTGAAGCTGAATTTTTCCTCAGCCCCAATCTTTCTTGGTGTATATTTGAAGGTAAGACAATATTATAGAAAGAGTAGAATGCCTAGTTTCCATCTTCAGAGCTCAGAGGGTTCTCTTCGGTCTGCATGGAGTAAACTCAGTGTGAGCTATGGATGCACATACTACTCTCCCAAGCAGACATTTGGAAGTCATTAAGTCAAAATATGGTTGACTCAGACACAAAGCATGCCGCAGCTAGAAAAAAAAACCTTAGAGAACTTTTTGATCCAATCCCCACATTTCTAGACCCTACAAGAGCTCCCCCTCCCCGAGAAGAGTCTGGAACAAGCCAAAGGCATCAAACTTTCAGTTTGGGGGAGAGAATGGGGTAGTCAATAAAGCAAAGCTTAAGGTAAAAGGCCTGAGGAGCAGGAATGGATGAGGACAGTGGGGACCTGAGTCTCCACTGCTGCGCAACCATCATCATGGACGTGGTCTCTGTGATAACACCCTTCCTTACATTGCCCTCCTTTGTCTGTGATTCCTGGAAGGACCGAGTAACTCTACAGAGCCTATCATGAGAGAGTTAGAATGCAAGTAGTGCCCAGTAGGAAACCAAGAGGGACACCAGAGGCTGGGGAAGAAGATAGATTATAACTGACCCATTTTTTAAAGCTCTTCAACAAGCTCATTGTAGCTCAGTAATTTGTCTCATTTCATACAGCTACCAAGTGTTGACACTATAGCTTCCTACCTCTAAAATCCATGCAACCAAAGACATCATTAGAGGGTGACTGGTCAGAGGAGAAAAGCTCCAGAGGATGTATGCTCACTGATATGCGGGATCGATAACAGAGTCCTAGAGGAGGTGCTGTGTGCAGCTGGAAGAGGAGGAGCGTAGATTCCAGTGGTAAACAGGATGGCCCAATAGAGGAAGTAGGTGGGGGAGCCAGTTGAAGTGCAGCTACACTGGGCACTGGGGGTCTATGGTAGTTGCACCCAGATGCTACCAGCAGGTGGCAGTATTTCAGAACAAGAAGGGACTCAGACCAGTAATTTTTTTTAAAAAAAAAAGAGATGCTGAGTTCTTACTATGTGCCAGGCATTGCAGTACATTTTATACAGAGCAACTCATTGAATCATCACAACTTCATGAGATTGATACAATTATCTGCCTCACATTACACAGGTGAAATAATTTAGTAATTTGCTCTAGGTCATCAGAATAGGAAGGACTAGAACCAAGATCCTTATCAGAAAGCCTTCCATCAGACCTAAACTCTTGGTAATGCAACAGCATAACATAACCTATGAGCATATATTAATTTTCCACCCTACCATAAGATGGTGCTAGCTGTTAGAACCCTAATAGCTCTCTAGACCATAGCCTACCCAACCTGACTGGGTTTTACCAATGAATGACTAACATCTTGTGATCATGACCATAGGTGAAGCAGGTAGGAGAGTTGAGCATGGACCACAGTCCCAGCCCTGGCATCAGGTCCTGGCTTCCACTCTCACTGGCTGGGTGGCCTCAGATATGTGACTTGATGTCTCAGAGACTCTTTTTTTCCCCCAATCTATCTATAATTGAGTATAATACCAACCTCATGAGGATGAAATGAGAGAACACATGCGGAGAATTAGGCATGGAGGAGGTCACTCACTTTACTGAAATGACAGCCAATATCAAATACAAAAGGCACTTTGAACCCAGAGGAAGGATGACTGAAGTAAGTTTCCAAAGCTGAGCAACTTGGCTGACAGAGAATGTAGCTTTTACTCCAGGAGAGGAACACAAGGCATAGAGGCTTGACAGCCCATGAGGCCTGAGAAAGCACGAAGGAAGGAGCTCAGGAAGGCCCCCTTAAGTCCCTGGAACCAGTACACTCTAGGGTGTTTCATGACTAGGAAATGGAACCTTTGGAAGATTTCAAACAGAAATTAGATTTAAACAAGCCTATGACTGTGTGACTCATAGTACTCTAATCAGTATGCTGTCATTCAAGAAGCCGCTCATGTGCCTACTAAGAATCTGGCACTGTTTACCAGTTAGTTCAGCCTGGACTTTTCTTCCTGCCTCACTATAGCTGTGTCCTGTTTTGTTCCTCATAAGAACTGAGTCCACTGAAGGTCTCCTCCATCATCCTCTCAAGAGCCCATCTCCCAGCTCTTCCCTGCATGGCTCTGGTCACAAGTTCATGCTATGTTCTCTATAATTCACTCTATCTGTGAATCTACCTGATATACCCTTGGGAAAGAAGGGTCACCTCTTAGGGAAGGAAGTGACAAGACAATCTGTGATCCCTGGAGTGGTTGAGTCATTCTGAAAAGATCCCTTCCCCAGGGCATTGTGGGAGAGGAGGAGAGTTTGGCAAGAAGCAGAGTTGAACCCCTTGTATCTGCAAGAATGGTGTCATCCAAAAGTACTTTTAGCCAAAATAGAGAAGATGTTCGTGCAATTGGGCCTGTGCCCTCTTCTGTCTGCCTCCACTTTTGACTTCCAAGTCCTCAGAAGTGACAGTAGAGACAGCTCATGCTCTGCTCCAAAGCCACACTGCTCTCAGATCTGCCTCCTCTCTTCTGGCTTTCTGGGAACAAAGGCCAGGGGTTCAGTGTGGGCAGGGGCTGATGGGCTGGCTGGGCTGGCTCTGGTGTTATCTGCACAGAGGCACATTCCTTGCCTTGATACCTTCTACTCTGAAACATCATCATTCCTTCTATCACACATAGCTGGGACAGGAGAGGCCATGACAGGTGGGCCAGTAGGGGAGGTAGAGATGGGGCGCCGTGGCCTTCTCCCCATCCTCCCTGCAAGACAGATATGTCCCTTCTGAACATGCTGGGGGAGATTATTTTAACAAGCACTTTTGTACCAGGAAATCAGTGTGTTTAACCTAACAAGCAAAGAACAGCCCAGCGGGGCCCATAAATCTAGTTCCCACCTATTAATTTTACGGCCTACATAAAGCAGTGTTGAAGTCCAAAGTATATGTGACCTAAAAAGGCATTGCTCATTCTGACACATATACGACGTGGCCAGGACTCGAACCCTGACCCTGACCCTTGCTTCAGGAAGCCAGATCCCAAGCTGCACAGAGTGCTGCAAAAACCTGCCTTCTCCTAGAAGGACAGGACAGCTGTAGGACACAACTACAGAGGAGGCAGATGATATAGCCACTGCCAAGTCTGGGTCAGTGAGGACAGCCTGCTCAGAGACCCAGACTGCCTCCAGGTTGGCTATGTATTTTTCACCACCTAGAGGAAGAAGACAGCTCAGGAGCTAAAATCCAATCTGTGCTCCAAGCATCATACCTAGATCTGGGACAGACTGGGACAGGCTCATGCTTGTAATCCTAGCTGCTCAGGAGGCTGAGATCTGAAGTTCATAGCTAGTCTGGGCAAGAAAGTCTGTGTGACTCTGACTCTGATCTCCAGTTAACCACCAAAAAGTCAGAAGTAGAGCTATGACTTAAGTGATAAAGCAGCCTGATTTTAAAAAAAAGCTAGGAAACAGCACTCAGATCCTGAGTTCAAGCCCAGTGCTACTGGCAAAAGAAAAGGGAAAGAAGGAAGGAAGGAAGGAAGGAAGGAAGGGAAAAAGAAAGGAAAAAATCACCATAGGAAGGTACTATGTGGACTGGCAGCAAAATTAACAGCATCCAAGGATAAATCCTGGTCCCCATTAATACTTCTTGAAATATTGGTCCCCAAATTCCCTGACTCACTGACCACCAGATCAATTACACAGCCCTCACACCAGGCAAGCGCCTGACAATTGCTGATGTTGGACATCCATGCATGTTGATTCCCACCACTCCCATGACAAGCATGTCTTAATTGTCTCCATGACTACTCAAATGACCACAACTGGGCCACTCTCCCTACAGCAACTACATATTGATCCTTCCAGGGCCATTAGGACATCAACTACCCCCAATATAATTGAACCCTAAAGTTAGGCTACCTCAGACCCTCACGGGCCCTCCAACAGAAGAAAAAACCCAAGGAACCCAAATCTCAACATCTCTCTTGTGGCACCCCCTGTTCACATGTTGACCTCCCAAAGCCAAGTGCCAGCTATATACAGAAGCCTCTGTGTGCACTTCTAAGCTCCTACTCTAATATCCTCCAGTCTGGCCCCAGGGCTGACTTCTAAAGGCTACACTGAATCACCCTTACCCATGGGCCTCCAGCTGAAGTTCTCAAATTAGAGCCCCCGAATAAGTAGGGGGTTACCCTACTGTTAGAAGCATGGTCTCTATCAAGCTTTGTGCTTTATCTTGAAAAGTCATGTGGAAGTCACACTTCACTATATATCTTTGCTAGCTGTATTATAAAAATGTTTCTCTTAGGTTGGGTTCCCCCAGAAGCTGAGCTGAGACAGGATGTGAGGGCAAGTCCGTTTACTTGGGCTGTGATCCCAGGAAACGCCACAGAGGAGAGGAGAGGAGAGATGAAGAAAGCCCACCCAGAGTCCACTGTAAGCACAGAATACTGTATGCTCTGAGCATATACTACTGATGGAGAGGGATTTGGATCCTGTTAAGGGTCTGAACCTGAGGCACTTATCTTCCACTTCCTGTTCATAATCATTGTTGGGCAATCACTGGGGACAGTCTGAGCCAGCTCCCACCATTTGACAGCCTTGATGCTGTAGAAGGCTCCCAGCACATGGGGAGTCAGAAGTATGGAGGAGTACGGGCAGTCACGTTGTATTTCTCCAAATGATCAAGTAGACAACCCCTGGATCCTCCTGACTTCGACATTCTCTCAGTTAGGGAAGTTTATGCTCAGAATTCCTCACCCCAAACAAGGTGCTGACTGTCCACAAACCCTGTTCTCTCCCTTGTGGTCACACATTGACCTCTAAACCCCACACATGTGGAACTGTGACCCAAGTTGCTGTGTGGTTCTGACTCAGCCTCCAAGTGTCTGTTTGAGGCTGTCTTCCTGAGGGAGCTTTCTTACCCTCAGCTTCACCCTGACCTCTCCAACGAGTCCTCCAACAGCTCAAACCTGACAGTATCCTGACCTGCAAACCTAGTAACCCAATGAGCGATCACTCACACACTGCAAGCCTAGCTTATCTCAAATCTGCCACCACAACTGATCTCCAACTCTAGCCACCCACTGCTACCTCAGTTTTATCCCTACTACATGCTGACCTAAGACACACTGTGTGGGACTATTTCACCAGCCACATGTTTCTCTCTGAATTCGGTCACACATAGCAACAGCCTGGCCCCTAACACACACTAGCTTGCTAATTCCACAACACAGGCCAACCTCCTCAACTCCAAAGACACTGATCCCCTAAACCCCAAAGGGTGATTTACTGCCAGCTTTCCAACCACACACTGACCCCAATCCCAATCACTGCCTGTCATTTCTATCTCTCAGCCTCACAGAGAATCTCACCACCCACTTAAGCTACTGCCATGTCCCAAGCTAAACACTTACCCCATGAACCTCAACCAAACAATGACCTCAATCCTAGGCACCACAAGATCAGGCACTCTGATTCCGAAACACTATAACTGTAACTCCATACACAGACTTAACCAAAGGCTGATCCACCAAACTGATCTTCAGAGTGACCCTGTCTCAAAACTTCCACTGACCCTCAACCCCACTCATGCCCCTATCCCCAACCTATGTTTATTTGACAAAGATATGATGACCTCAGAGTCAAAATCACACTAGTGGCCACAAACCTGGTGGCCAGACGAATGTCCCAGTGTTTTTACACAAAATAGTCAAGTAAAGTGGACCCCTGAGCCCTCCTGACTTCACATTCTCTAAAAAGTCCAGTTTGAGAAGTTTATGCTTAGAATCCTTCATCTCAAGCAAGGCACTAACTGTTCACACCTACTCTTTCCATTAGCTCCAATGATCTGTTCTCTCCTTTGTGCTTTACACTCTGACCTCTAAACCCCACCCATGTGGAACCCATAGCCCAAGTTACCAACTGACTCTGTCTCCAAGTGTCCACTTCACCAAATCTTATTTTCCTTCCTTTAGAAAGTGAGCAGTCTAATGGCATCCCAAGCCAATCCACTGCTTATGGATCCTCAGCCATATTAAGTCTCCAAACATATCCTAACCCATCACTAAACATTCCCAACTCAATCTTACTGTATCTCTAGCCTCCCCGACATCTGAAGGGACCAACAAGTCCATCTCCACAGATGGATTCTCACTGAGTTCAATGCACATATAGTCTCTGGCACAACCTAGAGGGGCCAGCTGATACCACACCTGCCCATACACACAGGGAATAGTCATCCAGAAAGGTAACATCAACCTCAGATGGCCAACAAAGGCTATTGTTGGGCCCAATGCTCCCCCTTTATGTCCTATCTCCAAGCCCAGAGGATGCAATAGAACTCTTTCCCAGAAGCTGGTAATTCAGCTACATCATTTTCTTTGTCATAATGTCAACTTCATCTCCAACATAAAACTTCTTCCATTGGTACAATCTTCTCATACTAAGTCTGGGTCTCTTTGGAATCCCCTGGTCATTGGAGGTCATAAGCAGCACAACTGTCCCGCTCTGTTGCACATAAGCTGTGACATGTTGGATTTCTGATGACTATTCCCTGTGTGTATGGGCAGGTGTGGTATCAGCTGGCCCCTCTAGGTTGTGCCAGAGACTATACGTGCATTGAACTCAGTGAGGATCCATCTGTGAAGATGGACTTGTTGGTCTCTTCAGATGTTGAGGAGGCTGGAGATACAGTGAGATTGAGTTGGGAATGTTTAGTGATGGGTTAGGATGTTTGGAGTCTCAATGTGGCTGAGGGTCCTTGAGGAGTAGATTGGCTTGAGGTACCATTAGACTGCCCACTTTGTAAGTGAAGGAAAATGAGATTCAGCAAAGTGGACACTTGGTGTCTGATATGTATTTGATTGTATCCATCCAGGTTACCAAGTTTCTGTCTGGAGATCAAATTGGGCCATGCTCATTCATTTACTGATGGTCTCTGGTGGCCTTTGCACTGCCCTGGTAGAGATGAAGAGCTTCAAATGGAACTCGTGGGATTTAAACTCAAGAATATTTACTATCTGTCCCTCTTTACTATCTGTCCCTCTTTCTTTGAACCCCTACTTTCCCCTAGAGGAAGAGTTATGCTGGAGAATTCTCTCTGTGAAGGCTTGAAAACAGAGGAGCTTCCTTCTTTCTCTGAGCTTCTCCATGAAGATACTCCTAATGATACATCCATTGTTCATCACAACAGTAATGAACAATGCCTGTCCCCAAACCTGCAGAGGAAAGGCTGAAGTAATACCACAGTGTCAAAGACAAAGCCTTAGGGCTTGACTAACAATTTTAGATGTCCCAGACTCTGCATTGTAGAAGTTCTTCCAACATTATTGCTTTTGTTTATTGAAACCCAACCCCCATGGTACTCACAACCCTTGGCCTTGAGCCCAGATCTGCCCAGGCCCCAGCTTGCCAGTCTTCGCCAAGAAGGGGGGTGGAGGGGTGGAGGTTGGAGGGAGCTCTAACCAGGCCTCATTCCACAGTCCTGCTTTCTTGTAGCCTCAGGCTCCCCCCCAGCCCCTCCCTTCTTAATGTCTTGCTTATAAGACAGCATTTGGAGACAATTTCTCATCAGACCTTCTTGTAAACATCCTCCTGGGTGAAGCAAGCCTGAAGGAACCCTTATTAGAAACACCTGTGGCAGACGGCAGGCCTGGTGAGTGACAGCTTGCAGAGCCATGGAGGGCCCCCTGCCAGTCCTGGGCTGGTGAAATGGGTGGGGTGATAGATGAGGATGATGTTTGGGTGGGGAGCTGTCTCTTCCCCCTGTCACCTCCCCACCAGGGCCCCCACTAGGGCCAGTGTCGCTGAAGGCAAAGCCCTTCCTGGTCTAGTGTGAGTGATTCTGGGGTGTTAAGAAGTCCCAGTAAACAGAAGTCTCTTACTAGTTGGTTTCATGGCATCCCAATTCTCTCCATCATTTACCTCTTCAAGTTCTCTAAGAAAGCACCAGCCCTTTCTTTCCCTGAGGGGCACCCAGCAGTGTAGACATATTGAGTTTCTTGCTGTTTTAAATGAATGAGGATATCCAAGGCTTCCAGCTCTGAGTAGGTTTGAGGACCATCCCTGGGGAGTGGCAGAGATCTGAGACTCTCTACATGGACATCTCAGGCTGGAAGTGACCTTGACATGCCAGCAAAGTCATAGAAAGTCCCACAGCCAATTCTTCCATGACAAGGCAATTTCAACCATCTTCCCTGTTCCAGCCAACTATGGTCACAGTGTTGAACCAAACCTCCAGTTTGCTAAGAGAAAACAGGAGGAACAGGGAAGGAAGAGGAGGAAGAGGAGGAGGAGGAGGAGGAGGAGTTGCGTGAATTGGACTCCGAACTCCAAAGATACCAATTCTTATGCCAGAGGTATTATGTCACGGTGTCTGATGGAAACTTGTAGTATTTCTATGTCCCTCCTCACCTCAAAACTCCTGGCCAACCCCTGAGTCTCCTCCTAAACATGGCAGCAAATTTTACAGCATTTCTTGTCAACTGAGGCCAGATCCTATCCTGGGTCATCCCTCAGTTCTCCTAGTGCATTGACAAGTGACTGTCTTCTGCTTCTGAGGCTGATAGCCTTTTGTAGCGCATTCCTAAGGTGGGATGCAAAGCTTTAGAGAGAACAGAGCATAAGCTTCTCTCAGGCCTGAGTGGAGACAGCCCAGATTCCCCCCATCCCTACCCTAGGCCCCCCAGCAGGCCTCATCACCCTGAGTGGGAAATAGGTGGGAGACTAGGGGGAAGCTGGAGAGAAACCTGTCTTTAATGAGTGGGGCCAAAAGAGGAAGCACAGGCTCCATGAAATATATTAGTGAAATCTCAATTCCGATAAATCCAGTTTCTAAAAAAAAGCAGCAACTGGTAGGAAAAGACAATGTAATTTATGCCCATTGAAAGGAGGCCAGGTTTAAATTGATGAAGTCTCCTGTTTATGTAATAAATCCATTTCCATTCATGTCACCAATATATTTATCCACACATCCTGGTCCAAGTCAAATCTTCATTATTTTATTATTCAACGAGGGGCAGAGGGGAGGGCAGGGGAACAGAGTTCTGTGTCGAATTAATAAAGTCTCACTCTCTCCCCCAGATCCCTCCTCACACAGGGACAATTTATTCCTAAGAAGGAGGCAGAAGAACTGGATGCAATTTATGTGCTTTGAAAAAGACCCAAACGTAATTAGGCAAAGTCTCAAGTTCACTGAGAAATAAATCCCAGAGAAAGTAGCCGGGGGTAAAATTTACATTCTCTGAAAGTCTGCAAGCCTCTCCCCCCACTAGCTTCTCCCCTCCCCCAGGCCACCATGCTTGGTTCCCCCAAGCCCATTGGGCTCAGGAGCTCTCTCCCAGGCCCCTGCTTCCCAGGGACCTCAATGGGTCCACAGGGCACCCCTCTGTCTGTAGATTTTCCAAGAAGATGCTGGTCCTGCCTCTACATCTGGACCCCCAACACATGTAGACATACACACACATACACATATACACAGAGAGAGAGACAGAGAGGAAGAGAAAGAGAGAAAGAGAGAGAAGAGAGAGAGAGAGAGAGAGAGAGAGAGAGAGAGAAGCAAATAAGCCACTGTTTTCAGAAGAACTTATAACCCATATACTCTGGGGGGGCTAAGAGTGGCAGTTGATAAACTGTGGATTTCTTAATGGTTGGGGGGTGGGCAGTCTGTGCCCAGAGGAATAAAGAATACCTAAGAATTCCTTTACTTCCACAGCTACTCAGAATGCTTTTTGGAATAGCATATTTCCCCAATATAAACCAATCCTTCCTCTGGATTCCTTCCTTCACTCCTACAGCTCAAACTTTGCATGTTTGGAAGCAAGCTGAGGACTGGGTAGTTGAAAGAGGATTGCTCAGGATTTTATAACACATTACTATGGAAAATACAGATTGGCTGGGGTGGAGAACTTACCAAAGAGAATGAAAACTGCAGGATATCTGTGAGTAGGTGTGCAGAGAGGAGATTCCCCGTTCCTCCCCTGGGAAGCACATGGGCTGTTGGGAACTCAAGGAGGAAGAGCATGTACATAGACTTAGAGTCTCCCCTCCACCAGACAAGCATCTCAGGATCTGACTTAGTGTTGTCATAGCCATGAACATGCTCCAAACAATCATGGGATCTTTACCCCAGTCAAGCAGTGCTTTGGGGCATCCTGGCCCATGACCTCAGCAAATAGACATCTACTCCCAGCCACCAGAGGTAAAAGCATTCTGATGAGAGCTGGAAGGAGATGATGAGATCTGACTAAACTCAGGTGCAGGTCACAAAGAGAAAGGGCAAATGTGACGTGACAAGTGCTATGTAGAAGACTCAAAAAAAAGAAAGCCAATCCCAGCAACCCTGCAGAGTAGGAAGGGAAGGAGTTGGCTTCCAGGTCTCTCTTCCAGGCTTATACAGCTTAGTGACTCATAATGCTACTTGCTACAATAGGGAGTTTGGGGACAAGGAGTTAGATGAGTACAAAAGATGGGTTTATCTGAGGAAGAGCAGGTTTGGTGGAGCAGCAGAGAAAGATAGGTTCAATTTGGGCCTAGTGAATTGTTGAGGCTTTGACACACGCTGGAGGAAATTGTCCAATGGGGACACAACCAGACATCCAGAGGAGAACATGCTTGTCTAGAGGGAGTTGTAGAGAAGAGAGGGCTGAAGGCTGAGCCTGACAGAAACAAATAAAGAGCCTGCAAGGAATTGGGGAATGTGTATACTAAGAGAAGAGGGGAGAGCAAGAAGGAGTGCCAACAAGACAGTGTCTACTATTGAGAGAGAACAATTCACTGAAGACTGTGATAGCAACATCCCTGGTAACAGAGCAGGACCTGGCTGTACTTGGTAGGAATCCTTTTGATATCATGAGGTGACCGAGCAGAGGTCAGACCTCACAGCTGACAAGGAGTACACAGGGGCCTGTGTATCAGAGAAGGAACAAGTAACTTGTAGGAAATCCTGAAAGAGAACTTGAGGAACAGGATTAGAGCCTGGACCATGTTTACAGATCACTGTGTCCTCTCAAAATGCATTTGTTGAAATCCTAAACCCTAATGTGATGGTTCTGGAAGTTGGCCCTCTGAGAGGTGATCAGGTCATGAAGACAGAGCCTTTATGAATGGGCTTTATCCCTGTATTAAAAAGGCTCCAGAGAGATTCCTTGCCTCTCCATCATGTGAGGACAGTGAGATCTCATTGATGAATCAAAAAGCAGGCCTTGCCAGACATCTAATTTGCCAAGGCCTTGCTCTTGGGTTTTTTAGCCTCCAGAATTGCAAGACATTTCTGTTGTTTATGAGCTACTCAGTTCATGGAATTTTGTTAAAGCAGCTGGAACAGACTAAGACACAGGCTGAAGAGTAGCTGACCCGGGATAGTGACAATGTGTGGTGTTGGAACAGGGCCTTGGAGAAGGTACAGAGGACTGGTTCTCAGAGCAGAAGGCATCTGGCATTCTAGAGAGCCTGTGAGGGATGTTTTCCTTGGAGATGGGAGGGTAGGCAACTCTGGAGATGAGAAGGGATGAGCTCAGATGTGGAACAACAAGGGTGGGCAGGTTAAAAACATTCTGAAAATGCAGGGGGTCTGCAAATTGAAACCAAGTCCCACCTTTCCCCTCCAAGCTGATACTGTGAGAACCCTGAATGTAAGGCCTTTACTGCTTCTGACTGGCAAAAAGATCTGCTAGAGTCAGGCCACTGGACCACTATAGGGATGGGTATCTGTTCTACTTTGCTGTTGTTCAGAGAGGGCTCCTCAGACCAAGGATCCTACTAGTGAGTCTTTTGAGCTTCCTGTAGATAGCACAGCCCTGGCTACCACTCAAATTGGCTCCAAAGTGACCTTTACGTGAGGAATGCTGATACCTTTCTCAAAGATGCTCAATCTAGGAGTCCTCATAACCTTTGGAAGACTGCTGGCAGGAGCCACACCTCTGGGAAAGTCATTGTGACTGAGGTAGGGGCATCTGACCAACCTACACATTGTTGCTCAACAGCACCTCTGGCACACATTGATGGGAAATGGGCTCACAGTTCAGCCAAAGGGCTGATGTCTTTGATGATGCAACAGTTGCTTTATCTGTGACCTGGGCAATCTAGAGGGTTCAGAAGGAAACCCTTTCACCCTCCAGCTTCCTTCTGCCCTTAAGCAGTCTTGGGCTGGCTTAGGTGACCTAACAAGTCTGACCAGGTAGTTGTGAAAATGCTGAAGGGGTGAGGACAATCCTATGGCCTGAGGGTGGTGAGAGTGATGGCTGCTGCCTCTCTCCTGAGGTGCTTTTCCTGTGGTCATACAGCATGGGGTTGGGGGGAGCTCATCCCCTTTAGTCTGACTTCCCCGCTCTGGGCAGCAGAGACTCTTGGCTATAAAATTCCTGTTTTATGAGATTCTCTAGGAAGCCAAAACTCCCCTGGCAGGCTGACCAGGGCAGCCCCTGAGGAGTATAGCAAAAGAAGCCAGGCTGCATTGCATATTGGTCACTCAGCAAACCACTCAGTTTTCAAAAGTCCAAACACCCAGTTGCATGTCACAGGAGGGAGGTCCTTGGCTTCAACATGAAGTACTAGGGTCCTTCTGCCCTTGATCCAGCATAGTGATGGGTCAAGGAGGGGAAAGATAGTGCTAAGCCTCAGTTTCCTCCTTCATTCTGCATTACTCCCAGAAAAAATGGACTTGTGGCCTCACAGATCCTGAAACAATTGACATGCAAATGATTTATCAAATACTCCCAGAAAAGATGAGAAGACAAGGGGGAATGTGCATGGGGGAGCAGGATGGGGATACAGAATAAGGGTAAGATTTTAGCAAAGCCCTATCTCAGACTGCTCCTGCAGGGAACTCAGGAGCAAGAAATGCGCTACAAACCCTCTATACACTATTTTTACAATTAAAAAACACATTTAAAAAAAGGAAATGCACTACATTGTCTATGCCCCTGGAGACAGAAAAGTTGAGCTTCCTTATTCCTTCACCAATCAGGACTTAGCTTCAGTGGGGCCAGGAAGATCAAAACTCTTGCAGATATCTCCAGTAACTGAGTAAAGCAGTTCCAAGGACCCAAAAACAGCCTTCAAAGTGTAAACTCTTAGTATTAAAACTCATAGAAGCTGGGAGATAGACAGGACTTGCAAAGGGCATCTGGATATAGTCCAGTAGCATCCTTCACACCTGGGGATATCATTAGTCATTAGTTAAACACTGCCTCTAGGAGCTGAGAAGTACTGAAGGGCCTCTTAGCTATCAGAGTTCTGGAAATTTTGCCTTCAGTGGGAGGCTCAACTTCCTGCACATTGTCCACTTCATTTCCTAGCTGGGTGGATACTGTAGGCCAGACCCCAAGCACAGTCTCAGGTCCCCATTGAAGGGCCAACTCTTCTGGTCTCTAACAATTAGATATACCAACTGGCTGTCTTCATGCTTAGCAAGAAGTAGTAGACTACACTTCCCAAACTTCAAATTTGAGATGATAATGACTCATCCTATTGACTCCTGTCACTCCATTCCACCCAACTGAAATAGTAGTGTAAACCATTCCCCCTCTTCCCAGTTCAGGCCACATTGTCTTGGCCTTTGACTTCCAGACAGGAACTACTTTCTAGACCAATTATGTAGTTTTAGTGTCACTCAGCTATGTCCTGAGAAACTTGGTGGCCACCCCTTCACTATGAGGGTCCCTTTTACCAATGAAACAGCAGATTTCTTACTCTCTGGGATTTGAAGCATTTGGTTCTGCCATGCAGCTTTGGCATGACTGAACTAAGGGGTGTGAAAGTGCTCACTCTGGGGATTCCATGAAACATCCAAACTGTGCACTAAAGGGCTTTGGCCTTTCAGAACTAAAGTCACTGCACTCTGAACCTGAACCTTTTTTAGAGAAGTAATGTAAGATAGAACTCCATGTGTTCATTTTCCTTTTCCTTTTAGCTGCTAAGAAGCTCCTATCAAGTTGCAAGAGTAGGAACCAATCCCAGCTTGCATCTCTGTGCAATTTTTAATTTAATTTCTCCTTACTTCACCTTTATTCTCTCCATCCATCTAGGGATTAGGCCATCTATCCAGACATGCTCTGGGTGAGGGCTCTTTATAATCACCAGAGCTCATGGCTATATCTTAAATCAACAACAGAAAATATTTTTTTACTCTGGTTGCGTGCCTGAATTTGTAATCTGACCTCTCTGCTACTCAGCTCTACTGAAAAACTTAGTTTAGAGAAATAGTCATCATGGGATGGGAGTTTTCTTACAATATGAAATTTTTCATCCCTGAATCAAACCAGGCCATCCTAAGTCATCTGAGAGCTCAGATACCACACGACTTTGAATGATCTTACGATTGCTCTTACTGAACAGTTGTTGTTTGGTCTTCAGCTTCCACTTTATCCCCATAATCAATAGTGTATTTTGTGTAACTATATATGTATCTTGATGTAAATTATATGAAATTTACTATTTATTAAGGAAATGTTGCCTAAGATCTCCTCTATTGCTCCCCAAAGCAATTGCTCACATATTGCTCCCAAAAGCAATCCACAGGAGATTTTCCTCTGAGCTCAAAGCCAACAAGCCAGAGCCACTGGCCTACCTTTTATATTATATGGGTATTGAAAACCCTATAAATAAGTACCTGTCACTGGGAGACTCTAGCCAAAATAGTACACCCTTATCTATCATTGGTGCAAATGTGTGATTTCTACAGACTAGCCAGCTGGAGGAAATTTTTATCAATTTCTCATAGTATTTTGTATTTACATATTGTTGATTTGTTGTCCCAGAAAATTGTAGCAATTTATACTTCCACCAGGCTGTCCACAGAGTTCGTTTCTTCCTATCATCTTCTACACTGATGTTTATTGTTGCTAACCTGAAATATTTGAAGTAGTATCTCATCATTTCTCCAATTTACATTTTATTAATTACCAAGGGGCATCTTTTCATGTGTTTATTAGCCTTAAAGTTAACTCACTTGCAAGTTAGCTATTCAAAGTCTTTTTTCCTTTTTCCTTCCTTGCAATATTATTTCTCTGGTTGATTTTTGTATGATTTGCAAGACCTTCTGTCTCCTTCCTTTCACTCCTGACTTCATCTAACCTCTCTGACCTGCGTTTTCTCATCTTGATTTCTTTAGCTATTTATTTTTATGTTCCTGTTATATATGTTCATGTATAGTGGATAGTACTCTTGGGGTTATCTTAATCAGGCAAGATAGGTTAATTGTGGTAATAAACAGACCCCAAATGGAATGTAAGTTTATTTCTTTCTCTGGTACAGCCAAATACCTCTATTGTTCATTGGTGCCTCTTAGCATGATTCTAGGACCTGGAATGGGTCCACTCTAAGGGTTCTAGAGTTCTCTGCTGGACTCTTCACATTCAGCCAGGGAGCAGATTAGCCAGGAGATCCTCAGGCCAAGCCTGAATCAACTATTGCTCAGATCTCCTTAGCCAGAATTTGTCACTTGGTCCCATCTTCCTCCAAGGGAAACTGAAAATGCCTTCGCCAGGAGATAGTAGAGGCAGGTTGAGACAACACCTCATCATTTGCCAGCACATGAATA
The DNA here is from genome assembly GCF_000151885.1 of Dipodomys ordii. NCBI lineage: Eukaryota > Metazoa > Chordata > Mammalia > Rodentia > Heteromyidae > Dipodomys > Dipodomys ordii. The sequence continues at coordinate 608,017 of NW_012267436.1, forward strand.
TAAACAATTTTGGCTTTATTCCTATCAGTGGTTCAGTATGACTGTGTTTGCTTTCCTGGTATCATTTGGAATAGTTAACATGGCAGCAGCTAAGGACACATGGAGATGTCAGAAGGACAGCCCAACACAGGGTCAGAGAGAGGAGCTCAGCCACACGCAGGACAGTTTCTTTTTAGAGCTGACTTGAGTGGAATCTCTGGAAGTGTTGTGAACATTCATCTTTGCTAGGACCGATAGACAAAGACCACATGTCAAAGGAGAAACTTGCTTCTAGAGAAACGGAGTTATGTACAGTGTCAGCCAGTCTCAGAGGCAAGAAGGCAGGTTCGGGATCAGAAGTAGGAAGGCCCTCAGGCATTGGGACTGGAGTTTCCTTCTATTTGTGAAGGAGAAGGGAAGTAGGTAGACAGAGCCACAGGACAACTGTCTGGGAACTGCTGAGAGTTGTCCCCTCCTGAGCCAAAGAGGAGCAAACAAAAAAGATTCTCAAACAATTCTCAAACAATTGCACAATCAGACCATATCAATCCTGTATTAGAGTCACTAACAAACTGCCAGCCTTATCAGAGAAAACAGATTCTGCCCAGGAGGACAAGGAGGCAATTACAACGGGTTAAGCAGGATGCCTACAGGGAAAAGGAAAACTAGGAAGGACATTGCAGACAATGGAATTCCCAGGAATTAGGAAATCCACTTAGAAACCCACAGAGCATGCATTGCATTACTTGGTTCTCACAACCAGCCCCACTTTGCTGCTAAGGAAATAAGTATGAAGCTGGGTGAGGAGAGATAAAGCATGATGATGAGATAGGACCAGAACATCTTTAAAACAGTCCAACAGACAGTAAAAAGGGATTACATAGGACATGTGCAGCAGAAAGTGATGGTGTGTTAGAGGTAGAGACCATCCAGTGTCTTCTGCCTAGACAGTCACTGAAACTTAGCAGCACTAGGGAGTATGGAGGCCCAGAAATGCCAGCAATTCCTCCAAGGCCTAGGTAAGACCCATGCATATAGTATACCCACCCTCCCTGGAGTCAGGACTCCAGTTCAGTCACAGAGCAAAGCTAGAGGAAAGAAGCAGGGGTTTGGAATTTGGCAGGTCTTGGTTCAAAACTCTGCTTCCATTCTTTCCTGGTCTGTGACCTCTAGTGCAGTCACTGGCTCCTCAGTCATTCAGTCAGCACACAGTCAGTCACTCCAGTGTCTCAGGGCTGGGTGAGTTGTAAATAAGGACCTAGTGGCGATGTCTCATGCAGTCACTTGGGCCATGTGGGGACTCAGAGAAGGTTTGTTGAACTTCAATTATCTGTGAAATTTCTGGGCAGAGAGGTCTCCCTAGGGCTCTCATTGCTTCCCAAGCTAGCATTTCTGATTTTTTTTCCCAAAAATGTCCAGTTCTGATCTTCTTCCCCTTTTTCTTACAGCCTTTGAGGACTAAAGCATTGCAGCCGCCTCTCTCAGAGGTCTAGCCCATCTTAATGAGGGGCTGCAGATCAGCCCACGGGTGCCTGGGCCTGTTCCACCCTTGCTGGAACTGGCAGCTCCAGCCTCCCGTCTTTCCTTCCCCACTACCCCAGCGCTCTCTCCAGCACTCCTCTCCCTGCTTTCATCCTTTCCACCAAGGCTCACACATTTTCACGAGCCCAGAAATCTCAGCCACTGCCAACCGGACTTGGCCTTCAAGGCCCAGAGCAAAGCCCACTCCCTGCATGAACCCTTCCTGGCTGTTCAACTCCCGCTCTGTCCATCTCTCTGCTTGAATATAGTCCCCTAGTAACTTTATACCTTGCTAAGAATTCCAGTTGAGAAATCAAGTGCCAATTAGGACATAAGATGGGATTGTGATGCCCCTTCCTAGGAAGGTGTGCCCCTTCTGAATGTGTACAAAGACACAGTGTGCACCAGCCACAACCCCATGCTGCCCTAGGCTAGGAAGTTCCAGTGGCCAGGTGGGAGAGGACAGAGAGAGCTTGGCCTCCTTTGCTGAGACTACAGAGTAAGACTAAGTAAACACCCAAAAGGCTTCTGTGGGGAAAGGCAGGTGCCAGGCTCAGGGTTCCTCTGCAGCCATTAGGCCATGCTACTCCCCTGGCCTAAAGCCAGCAACATGAAGTTGACCAGAGTGACAGCCAAGCCTCTAGAGGAAGAGCAGGGAAGAGAGAAGAATGAAGAGGAAGCCACAGAAAGCAGAAAGCCATTTACGCCAGGACTCCTCAGAGACTCCTGTAGGCTGTTGACTGAATGAAGATGTCCTGTCAGGACGAAAGTGAAAGATGAAATCTACCATTTCAGCCAAACATGTTTCCTGCCCAAGACTATGGTCCCAGAAGAAGGGTTGTCCAGAGAGAGAACAAACCTTTCCTTAAGACCACCTTGAGACTTTTGTCCCTCTGTCCTTCCTCTACTTTCTCTTGCCTCTGTTTCTGCCCTGACTTGGGACAACAAGAAGGTCTGCTTCATGAAAGGAAGGCTAGAATGTCTCTTTTCCAGAACAGAAAGGTGTCTGGGGCCTGGCCTTCTAAGACTCCTCGTCCACCTCCTGAGAGCCTGGCCTGTGGAAATTGGATGATACCGCCTTCCCTCTGCCCATCTAATCTTCCCTCCTCCTCTCTCCTGCCTGATGCAATATGAGACTAGGAGTGGACAAGAATGCTGGGTACCTCTGACTCTAATCTATGGAGCCCACATCTCCTCTGGCCAGACCAGTCCTGTGGGCAGGAAGAGACAATGATTGGCTTCTTCACCACTACAGAGCTCGGATGGTCCTTGGCCAAGAACCAGGAGAACATCAACACATAAGGCATCTACCCTGAGGCTCATTTGGTTTGACCTCCTCATTTAGGAGCAGCAACTGTGCTGAGAAGAGGCAGTGTCTGGTCCGGTGTCCTTCAAAGCAGGTTTCTGCCACAATCTCCTTGACTACCATAGAGAAATCCCACATTCCAATTGTGGGTTGATGAGAGAAAACTGGGTGCATACTCTGGGTCATTGGCTCTATTTGGAAACCAAATGGATCTGAGCTGCCTGAGTGAGTGGAGGCAGATGGAGACTAGCAATGGTTTAGTCTTAACAAAATAAAATTTTATGTTCCTTAAATACATGAAGTCACCCAGGACAATCATTAACAAAGTGTGGTCAAGGGAAGGTACTGGCTGCCTCAGAGATCAGGTCAGAGTTCACTTTTGATTGGCAGGCTAACTGCTCCCGTGCAACAGGGTGTTGCCAAAGGGCACAGCGTTTGCTCTGCCATCTGGAACACCACGCACCGGAGGCCAGTAGCTCCTGCTATTATTATCTTGTTCCCACTAGGAGTTTGTTCAGCACATGTTCCATCAGCAGGGTCCAATTCCTCTCTGGCCTTGTAAAAGCATCACAAATTCTAAATTAGAGGTGTCTGAGCTAACAAGCGCCTCTCCCTCCTCTTCTAAAGTTTCCTCCATTGTGTGTTTCTTATTCCATCCCCATCCCCCAACTAGAGCTCCAATTCCGTGGAGACAGAGACCATGTCTTCTATTTCATCCATTCAACAAATATTGATTGACCACCTGTCATGGGTTACACCAGGTGCTCTGGAGAGTAGAAAACACGGGATATGATGGTTTTCACCTTCAAGGAAGAAGTGATAAGTACTAGTGATAGCCTTGCTTTCTGTAGCCATCATTGTGTGTGTGTGTGTGTGTGTGTGTGTGTGTGTGTACACATGCGCACACATGCGCACACGCCAGTCCTAGAGTTTGAACCCAGGGCCTGGACACTGTCCTTGAGCTTTTTTGTTCAAGGTTAGTACTCTACCACTTGAGCCATAGCTCCTCTTCTTGCTTTCTTTTTTTTCCCCACAAGGCAAAGTTTACTTCTATAGAAGGGTACACTTGCCAGCCAAAAATCTGACAAGTGATCACCTCTTTTTTTCTTTCTTAAAATAGTCTATTGAGGATAAGAATCTCATAGACTTTCCTACCCAGGCTGGCTTCAAACCATGATCCTCAGGTCTCAGTCTCCTGAGTACTATGATTACAGGAGTGTGCCACTGGTTCTTGGCAGTCATCGATATTTTTTAGTTGTATTTTAAACATTAGTCCTGTGCTATTCACTTTGTTCTTGAGGGGGAGTCAGGACTAGTACGATTCTCGTTTTTACATGAGTAAAGCGAGATCCAGAAAAGCTAGCTGACCCCTACCCCATAAGTGTCACTGTGTACTGGGGGTGATCTTGAGCTACAATCTCTAATCCTTCTGGTGTTGCCATCATCTAGCATGCAGATGCACATGCTCACATGCACACAGCCTCATCTGCCAGCTCATCTAAGGGGCCTGGACTCTATCCCTCTCCAGAAAACTGATTTTATGTCTGAAAGCACATCAGCCTTTTATCTGTAACCCAAAGGAACTAAGCATGAGTGTGCCAGTCCTGGGGACAGAGTTCTGGGGCAGAGAGAGAGAGAGAGAGAGAGAGAGAGAGAGAGAGAGAAGAGAGCTAGAGTAACTAAACCGAAAGGAACATTGAGGATCTTCTTTCCTCTCCTAACAATGCCAACCATGTACCATGTAGTCTCCTGTTCTGGAGTGTTCTCCATTGACCACGCTGGCTCCTCCTGAGTACATTTCATGGATGTGACAGGCCAGGCCAAGGTGAGGCAGGAGTGGGGGTGGGAAACAAGAGAAGCAGATGCTGCCACATGGCCTTCACTCTACAGGCCCGGGGGAAGTGGGCAATAAACCTAAAGAGCTAAAGAATCCATATGGACGGAAATGACTTCTGGGGAGGAGGCAGGGTCGGACCCTGGAGGGGCCCCCATAGGAGCTTCCTCTCAGGGGAAGCAGTAGTCAAGACTTCTCACTAGCTGGGAGGTTTTTCTTTCTTTCTTTAGTATATAATAATTGTACACAAGAGTAGGTTTTGTTATGACATGTTCATACGTGCATATAAAGTTCTTTGGTTGCATTTACTTCTGCTATTACCCATACTTTTCCCTTCCTCCACCACTGGGTCCCTTCCTATTCCATTAAAGTACCTCTCCTAATTTGTGTGTGTGTGTGTGTGTGTGTATGTGTGAGTGAGTGTGTGTGTTTAAGGTTCTACATATGAGAGAAAACTTGTGCTATTTGTCTTTCTGAGTCTTGATTCTTTTGCTTAATTTGATGGTCTCTGGTTCCCTCTATTTTCCTCCAAACAATATTTCTTTGGCAGGCATCTCTTTGGTTACTTCAGATACATACCTAGAGGTAGTATGACAGATCACATGGATGATTCCTGTTTACTTTTTTTGAGTACCTTCCATACTGAATCCTATAGTGGATAATGTGGAGGATCCTATTTTACTTTTTTTGAGTAACCTCCATACTGATTCCCATAGTGGTTGAACTAATTCATATTTCTACCTATAGCTTACAAGGGCTTCATTTCACTATGTTCTTGCCAACCTTCGTTTTCATGATAGTAGTCATTCTGACTGGAGTGAAGAGGAATCTCAATATAGTTCAGACTTATATTTTTCTGATGGCTAAAAATGTTGAACATATTTAATGTATTTCTTTCCTATTTGTGTTTCTTTATTTGAACAGTGTCTGTCAGTTCATTTGCCCATTTACTGATTTGTTATTCTTTTGTTGTATAATTTGTTGAGTTTGTTGTATATCCTGGATATTAAATCCCTGTGAGATAAATAGCTGGCAAAGATTTTTCTCTCATCATGTAGGGTGTCTCTTCAGTCTGTTGATTCTTTCCTGTGCTGTACAGAAGCTTTTTAGTTTGATGGAATCCCATTTGTTGATATTGTCATAATTTCCTTAGCTACTGGGGTCTTATTCTGAAAGTCATTGCCTATGCCTAAATCTTGAAGTGCTTCCTCTAGGTTTTCAAAATTTCAGATGTTATGTTAAGGTCTTGATCCATTTTGAGTTGGCTTTTATATGAAGTAAAAAGCATCAGATTTCAGTCTTGTACTTGTGGTGGTACTATGAAAGTCATTTCTATGCAGTGTCTATAAAAGATACTTTTTATCCAGCCAAGCCAAGCCCCAACTTCTCCAGGATGTTTTCCTGGCTAGTGTGACCTTTCTTCTCCCTCTGCCCTCATCTTTCTTAGGCCGCAAAGGTGGGGCCACAGATGCCTGTGCTCCCACTAAGCCTTAGTGTCCTTCACATGACTGGACCACAGCATACTTTTAGTGAATCAAACTCAGCATACTAAATCTGATTTCTCTCAGAGCTAAGACCAAGAGTGGGAGGCAAGGGATGGCAAGGCCACATGATCGCTGCGCTAAAAGTGGAAAGTGGGATCACAGCCGTGGAGGTTTGGCCTCCTTCCTTCTCTCTCCATCTGCTCTGCAAGGAAGGGAGCAGAGAGAGGCCACAATACTTTCTTCACTTGCTAGAGTCATGGGTTGAGACAGTTGGGGATGGAGCATTTGGGAAGGAGGCCAGCTTTCTGTTCCCATGAATGTCCCCTCCAGTCACAATGCTTATCCAATAGCACACTTCTTGGTCTCATCCAATCTTTCACAATGTCCACTGAACTCTTCTTCCAGCACATGTTTGAATCCACATTGAACTGATATCCTGCCCTGGACATCTTCTCTCTCCTGGACCCTGTGGCAGACTCCATACTGGATGTTCTGTTCTAGTTTCTGTCCTTTCTAATCCATTCTAGCCAGAGTAGTACTTCACAAATGTAAACCAGACCTTTTCCTCCCTGCTGAAAGGGGCTCCCTATCACTTTTAGGATGATTCTCAACTCCTTGCCATGGCCTTCCAGACTCTTCCTGAGCTGTCTCCTGCTCCAGCCTCCCACCTCCAGTTCTCTCACCTCTGGTCTGGGTCCATATTGCAGAGAAGCCTTTCCCCCTCAGGCCTTACTGCACTGCTCCTCCTCTGGCAGAGAAACCCTCCCTTCCCTGTGACTTCTCAGTAAGGGTTTATTCACCCTTACAGTCAGGTGCACCCTGTAAGAGATTGGCCAACATTGGTTGAAAGATTGAGCAATGGCCAATTAGAGACCATGCTAACCCCAAAGAGGTTGAAAGGGAAGAATTACCACTTTAGAAGGGGACAGATTTCAAGAGACTGCCCCCCCCTTTTTCTTAATCTATCCTGATAGGAAACACAGACAGTCAAAGGACCAGACAAGCAGGATGTCACCTCATCAAGCCCTGGAAAGGTCTAAGGATTCCATTTGCCAGGATGGGCATCAGGAAAGCTTTGGGGCTATGATCCACACTACAGTCTATGTTATGCATGCGTCCCCTTGTGCTGTGGAGCACTCAGTCAACAGTCTACAGATGCAACATCTGTAGAAGTCACCATGAGAGTCTGTTTCTCTAGGAGCTAGGAAGGGAAAGAGTAATGCTTTTACCTGGGAGGAGGCATTAGGAGGAAAAAAAGTCATGATCAAGTTCATGTTTTCACACAATTGCTTCTGCAGGAGGAATGGCAGGCAACCATGGGAAAGAAGAGGCTGCTCAGTTCTCAGTGTTTCAAGAAATCTTCCTGATCTTCTAAGGGTTAGCTTTATGCACACTTTTTAGTTCATAGTTTGGTTGGTATAAGGGTCTTTGATTGAGATGCTAAACCTTGGTAGTTAATGGAAAGCAAAATGACAATCTCTGATCTTTGCACCCCATCCCTTGGATTACAGAACTGATAGGCCAGTCCCTCTGCCATGGAGTCGGGACTATTAAGAAAGTTTTAGGGATTCTTAGGAGCTGGCTGCAAAGCCCCTAGCCCATTATCTTGTTCCTGTGTATAGTTGGTGTAGCACTACTGTCACAGGTACCATTTATGGGACAGGAGAGGAGAATGGGGATTTCGGAATAGCAAAAATTTCCTGCACTTCTAAAACTATACTCCAAAGAGAAAGAATTGGAAGAAAGCACAGAAGAGAAGGGAAATGACAGTGCTGTTTGTCAATATGCTTCTCATTTGGAGATACTGGCAAAGAGCTGAGAGACAACGTGGCAGAGTGAGTGGAGCACTGACCCAGGGCCAGGAGCCTGGGGTCTGGAAGCCTCTAGCTGAGCTGCAGCCTTGGGGCCTGTCACCTCCTCCCTTTGCCTCCATTTCCCCTCTGCACACCAAGGGGCCAAGAGGAGAGCACCCCAGGCCAGCTCCCGCCCAACACTGCAAGTCTGGGATTCTATTTAAGAACATGCAGCCCATCTGGTTCCCATTGAGGAGGCTGCATTTTCTCAAGAGCTGCCTCCCCCTCCCCTGCAGTCCACAGATTCCCACCATGTGACTCTGTCTTCTCCCCTCGGTGTTCTGTTTTATGGCTTGTTGTTCTGTGTGCGTGATTTGAGTTTGGGGACTTTTTTTTAATCCCCCACACACAGATTCCCCTCCCTCTTCCAGAAAACGTGGAGCCTGAACTTTTGACTGCCTGAAACTCTCAGGAGGAAGGCGCTGAGGACAGGAGGGCAGGAGGAGATGGATGTCTTTGCTGTCTCCTACTGCCGATTTCTCAGCTCCTTCATTTGTTTCTTCTCTGTTTGAAGCACTGGGCCTGATGGCCCAGTTCATGAATCAGTGAGAACTGAGGCCAGAGAGGAGGCTGGGAAGAGAAAATCAGTTCAGTTCAACAGTTCAATCTGCTTTTATTGAGCCACCCGGGCCTGTGCAAGTTAGAGCTATGGCAGGGAGAGGATAGGCTCAGGCCTAAAGGAGGCTGTGTGGTAGGGAGAAGTTCAGATGTAAATAATCAGGCCTGGGTTGAGCTGAGGGCTTCATACCAGAGGTTGGGAGGGAGGATATGAAAAGAGAATCGTGTCAAAGGCCACAGAGAAGGCTCTTGGAAGATGTGGTACCCAGTCACTCCACAATTATGAACTTTCTTGAAAGTGTTAGGCCCTGTGTTCAAGGAAAGAGTTTATAGGGGAGAGGAAAACATCAAATACAATAGTATACATACACACACTCACATATATACTTATCACAAAATGATAAGAGATGTTCTAAAGGACACTCATTTAAATTAGCTGATCCTTAAGGCAATGAGATATAAGCAAGGTGGGGAGGAAGAGCAGGAGCCAGGAAAGTAAGTGTTCTTGAGGGACCAGGACAGTAGATATGAAGCTGTTGATGTTGAAAAAGCTTTACACCTTCAGTCAACTCAGAGACCGACAAGGGCTGGGGTGAGGGATGTAGGGGGAGGGACAAAAGGAGGCAGGAGAGGATGGGGGCACAGATCATCTAGCCCAGTGTGCTAACACTCATCCTGGGGCAGAGTCAGGGGTCATTCTGAGGTCAAGATTGGGGTCAATCTGAAGCAAGGCTTACAGTGCTGAGACACCAGAGCGAGAAGCTGCATCAGGCTGTGGCCAGGGTTAGGTCGTTGATGCCAGAATTAGGGATTGGTCCTCAGCCAGGACTAGAGTCAGTCTGGATCCAGGGCCAGAGTCATTCTGAGGGCAAGTATAGGGGTCAGCCTGAGGACAGCGTTAGGATCAGTCATTCATTAAATATTCATTGAACATCTCCCTGGCCTTGGGAAGACAATGACAGGCCCCGAAAGTACCCTCTGCTCTCCCAGAACGTAGTTTAATGGGAAAAGATCCTTCAGCAGGAATTGCCTATCTCATTAACTAATTCCCATTGCAGTGAGTATTAGAGAGACAATGCCAGGTGGCCCTGAGACCTCAGAGTAGGGTTACCAGGACTGACATAGCTAATGGCCCCACAGCTCTGCAGAGTAAGGCAGCCACTTACTGTGCTCCCCAATTTTGTGGCCTGGGGAAAGGAAAGAGATGGCACGCATGGTTTGCCTGTTTGTCAGGATCTTCAGCTGGGTAGACCCAAAGTCTGGGACCATCTGAAGGCTCTTCACTCACACTTGTATCTTGGCACCACAGCTGAGATTCAAAACTTCTCCAAACATGACAGTCTCCAGGCAGTCCTGTTAATGAAGAATGAGGGGGGAAGATCTAGACCTCATCCCCAGAAGAGTTGTCTTGGCATATATAGATCAGAGATACCTGCAAATTTTTCAAAATCACATCTTCCATGTAGAGGGAAAGTCAGTTTGGATGGTGGGAAAAGGTTCAGCCCTGAGCAGGGAAAGACTGTTGGATGGAGGAGCAAGTCCCTTCACTAGGACACAGGACTGTTAGAAGGATTCAAGCTGAAAGATATCTGTGCCTGACCACAACTGGAGCATCCTCTCTAAGTGGGGAGTGCTGACAGCTTCCCAGATCTTACTCTTACTCCAATTTCTTATTCCACACTCACTTTCCATTTTATGCTTACTTTCTTCTGGTCTGAGTAGACTGAAGACTGGTATAATCCCACTAACCTGGGATTTCCTGAAGCATAGGGAATCCACAAATAGGCCTACTTAGGCTTGGATGCCATATTGTAAAAGCCATTGGTTCCTTAAAAGATGGTAGCTGTTAATAGTGTTTTGTGAAACAAATTCTATATGTAACCCTAGAGATCTTCTTGCCTTTCTGAAATAGTACACAATAAAGTCTTTTGTAAAACTTCACAAGAAGACTGAGGCTTCTGCCTCACACAGATCAAACTTTTCCCTTGCTTATTTTGGTCTTCATCTGTTAGCTGATGTTTTGTCTTCTGGCCTGAGGGCATGAGCGGGAAAAAAGAACTGAGTTCGGAAGCAATGAGGATTTATATCATCTTTACAATAAAAGAAAAAAAGAAAAAAGAAATCAAGAGAGGACACAACCTCAGGTATGTGAGTATCTAGGGAAAATAAACATAGCAAGGGCAGGCACTACAGGGAAGATGGCAATGATAATCTGAGCACTGTTTAGAGCCCTTTGAGGTTGGGGTAGAAAGGATTAGGTAGTTGGGCACTGTTCACAATTTGGCAGAGAGCTTTCCAGGGGTACCTCAGTTTCTTTGTCTCGTTGAATCATTTCTGAGGTTAACTTTACATCTCTCAGACTCCAATAGCACCCACCTACCACCTTCACTCTCTTGAGATGACAGGAGGTTGGCAACAGCACTGATCTGACCCACTTCCTCATTGGCCCCAAGAAACTCCTTGAACTTTGCTACCCTGGGTTGGGGTCGGGCGGGCCCAGATGACCTCATGTTGGGTTCTTGCCCTGGAGTTCAACCCGCAGCAACTGGTGACTCACCTCAGAAGTAAGGAAGAGCCAAGGCCATTTGAAAACTGAAAGCCTTACAGGGTTCTTCCCTTCCAAGGTCTCCAAGAACAGATCTTTGGCAGCTTTTTGCTCTTCTCTTCCCAGGGACTCAGAAGGAAAGACTAGATATTTCCAACCAGGGTTGTTTCCCCCTCAGGGGCATATTGTACTTCATATTGTCTTCTCGCTTCTCTGAGCCAGAACCTTAGGATTCTAGATCCAACCTTGCTGTGTGGTGATGACTAGGCTCCTTGCCCCCTCTGGGCCTGTGTCCACATCTCTATTATCACTAATCATTAGAGTTTAGTATCTCTGATCTCCAGTTCCTCGGCTCTGTCTCAGTCCTTCCTCTTCTGCCTGCTCCAGCTGGACATCTCCTTCTGCTCACTGCTCTTGCATCTCATCTTGGCTGCAGGAAGTTTTGGCTGCATTTAGAAAAGTCCTGTGGCAAAATAATTTATTGGTGAGTATCAGTGTACTTCTTCACATTTCCCAGCCTCCCTTGCAATTAGGTGTAGCCTGGTGATAAGTTTTGATCAATGATTTCTTTTTCACAGAGCAAAGTACAGCCAATGAGAAGAATTCTCTCCTCTGTCCCCCTCCCTCCACCCCCACTCCCCACCCCTGACACCTGGGGATTGAACAAGGAGAAGTCATACTACAGATCTACACTGTCTAATGTAGTAGCAACCAGACATATGTGGCTACTTAATCTCACTAGATTAAATAAAATTTGAAATTATAGTCCTTAGTCACATTAGCCACATTTTAATTTCTTAATAGCCTTATGTGACTCCTTTAGTGTACAGCACAGACATAGAATATCCAGACATAGAACATCCCAGAAAGTTCTGTTCCTAAGGGTGAAGTTGAAAGATGTCAGGTCACCATGCCAAGCCACAGTAGACATGCAGAATGAGCAAAAAATACATAGGTACTGTTTGAGGGCCCTGTGGCTTTAGAGTGGAGTTGTTGTCTCTATAGGCACGGCCTACTTGCTCAAACTAAACAAGAGCTATCAAAAGCAGGTAGAGGCCGCCAAGGTTCTAGCTTGTGGGATAATGCCACATGCAACCCAAATAATCCACGTTATGCAGAAGCAACACCTTGCTGGCCTCATAGAGGTAGCTGGCTGAAGCATCATCAAAGGAGAGCTCCTAGAGAAAAGGAAACTCAGGGTGGGCCGTGAAAATGGATAGGGTTTACACAAGCATATGATTATCAACCTCCAATACATTTTGGCTGCCCACCTGAGAAAGCTAAGGTAGGCCCAGAAGAAGGGCGAGCATCCAGCCAGACCATGAGAAGAAGCAAAGCACGTGAACGAAGTGTCAGTGAGTACAGGATGTACTCAACCCTGTAGTTTTCCATGGGGTTTTAAGAGAACCTTAGGGAGGCTGAGGAGATAAAGCAGATGAAAAGTGAGAAGTTCTTTGCTCTGTATCTTCCCACCCACAGTTGGCCAAGAAGAGGGAGCAAAACTGTAGAGAATGAGGATGAACTAATGTTATCATTAGTGACAGTCAAGGGTGGAGTTAATGTCAGGAACAACTGGCTGGAATTCAATAGATGGGATTACAGAGTTTGACTGGGAAGTATGGGCATTCATGGGCAGCATTTTGCTTATGGAATGATCAAATAGTTGGTGATTAATTGGCTAGTTAGTCACCCTAAGCTCCTTCCTTCTGAGTTCCAGAAGTCACTTGCTGATACTGTTGTTTTCCCCAGCTGAGAAGCCTCTCAACACCTCAGCCTCAGCCTCTTTTCTCACAGTCTAGGACCAAAAATATGTGGCAATCCAAGCACATAGTTACAGCCATAGGATCCTGAGGGACACACACACACACACACACACACACACACACTAAACAAATCTTACCAAGGCCTCTTCTAGAAATGCTCAGTACTCTACTCTTGCCCTCAGCTTCTCTGATGCCTCCATAATCACATAGACCAGAGCCATTTCAGGACTGCTGGCCCTGACACTTATCCCTCCACTCCTTCCCACCCATCTTGCATTCCAGCATAGAACAAGATTTCCGATATTTGCCTGGGTTACACCTCTGCTGGAAAGCCGTCAGGGGATCTCCTTCTCAGTTCAGCATTCAAAATGTTCTACTAGCCGGGCGCCGGTGGCTCACACCAGTAATCCTAGCTACTCAGGAGGCTGAGATCTGAGAATTGCGGTTCAAAGCCAGCCCAGGCAGGAAAGACCGTGAGACCCCTATCTCCAATAAACCACTAGAAAACTGGAAGTGGCGCTGTAGCTCAAGTGGTAGAGCGCTCGCCTTGAGCTGAAGAGCTGAGGGACAGCACCCAGGCCCAGAGTTCAAGCCCCATGACCGACACACACACACAAAAAAATGTTCTACTAGCTAGTTCCAACACATGCTGAACTGGATTTTTTTTTTACTACTCCCTGGTCAAAAAAAAAAGACAAACAAAAAAATCCAGCACTGCCAAACCGATGCCCTGTAGGAGTCTCTGTTCCTCATTCCTACAGGACCCTTATCAAGCGCCCCACAATAGCTCTCTTGTCCTATCATTTTACCTTTACTCTCTTGTCAGTGTGAAGATGCAGGAAAGAGGAGTGAAGGCTGGGAATCCCTTCCCCACATATTGGCTGTGTGGATTTAGGTAGGTCATTTAACCTCTCTGAACCTTTTTCCCCTTCTAAGCAGAGATAATGCAAACTTCTCGAGAGTAGCTCAAATCTACAAAACTGCTTTGTAAGCCTTAAAGTAATACACAGATGGCAGGGATTGAGTTTTACTTCTGATCCTCATTTATAAAAAAACACAAACTTTTTAAAGAACAGTATTAGGTTCACACAAAATTGAGAAGATATAGAAATTCCCCAATTAGCACTTAGCCATATACATTCATAGTCATGCATTATCAGTGTCTCCCAGACACATCATGATCATTAGAATCCATAGTTTACATTAAGGCTATTCTTAATATTAGGCATTATATGGATTTGGGAGAGCAAGTAATATTATGTTTTCACCATTATAGTATCATAAGGAGTATTTTCACCACCCTAAAACTGCTCTGTACTCCCCTTATTCATCCTTCTCTCTATTCCCAGCTTGGGCAACCAATGATCTTTTCACTGTCTCTATAATTTTGCCTATGCAAAATATGCATGTAAAGCTCCTCCATGTTTTTTTCTCATTTGCTACTGCATTTCTTTTTAACACAGCATAATATTCCATGGCTTGGATGTCTGTGGTTTATTTATTTTTTTCACTTAGCTAGAATATCTTAGCTGCTTCCAGGTTTGGGCAATTCTAAGCAAAGTTGCTGTAAACAACCATGTGTAGGCTTCTGTGTGGACATGTCTAACTCATTTGGGAAGATACCAAGGAGTGTGATCACTGGGTTGCATGGTAAGTGTATGTTTATCTTTATAAGCCGCTGCCAAGCAGCCTTCCAAGTGGCTGTCCTATTTTGTATTCCCACCAGTAATGAATAAGTATTCCTGTTGCTCTAAATCCTTGCCTACATTTGGTGTCACCAGTGCCCTGGATTTTAGCCATTCTAAAGGTATGTCATCATATCTCATTTTGATTTGTAATATGTATTTCCTGGGTGAATTATTCATACCCTTGTTTGCCATCTGAAAAGCTTTATTAGAGAGGTGTTTGTTGTGTTTTAGCTTATATTTTTAACCGGGTTGTCTTTTCATTGTTCTAGCTTATATTTTAACCGGGTTGTCTTTTCATTGTTCTGTTTAATTGTTCTTAGTATCTTTTGAAAAATAAGGAATTTTTTTTCAAATATGTCTATTGCATATACTTTCTTCCTGTCTGTAGCTTGCCTTCTAATTTTCTTAACATTGTCTTTCAGAGCAGACAAATTTTATTTTAATGAAATCAGCTTATGTTTATTTCTTTTATGATTTGTGCCTTTGCTGATGTGTCTAAAGTGTCATCACATATCTGAGGGCATGTATGCCCATTTTATCTTCTTGTTTTGCATTTTACACTTAGATCTTATATCCATGTTGAGTTTACTTTTGTAAAGAGCTTGAGCTCTGAATCTAGATCTATTTTTTGCAAGGAGATGTAATGTTGTCCCAACGAAAGTTATTTGCTGAAAAGACTGCATTGCTTTTTTTAATATATGTTTTTTATTGTAAAAATACTGTACAGAAGGGTTACAGTTACATGAGCAGATGTCATGATCTTATATTTAAAGAATCCCACGGACTTCACTCCTAAATTACTCGAGCTGATTCAAAACTTTGGCAAAGTAGCAGGGTATAAAATTAACCCTCAAAATTCAATGGCTTTTTGTATGGCAACAATGAGAAGAGCACGGCTGAAATCAGGAAAGCAACTCCATTCGTAATAGCCCCACAAAA
The DNA here is from genome assembly GCF_000151885.1 of Dipodomys ordii. Lineage (NCBI taxonomy): Eukaryota > Metazoa > Chordata > Mammalia > Rodentia > Heteromyidae > Dipodomys > Dipodomys ordii. The sequence continues at coordinate 623,487 of NW_012267436.1, forward strand.
AAATAAAATACCTAGGAATTAACTTAACCAAAGAAGTGAAGGACCGCTAAGATGAAAACTTTAAAAACCTGAAAAAGGAAATCAAAACAGAACTTAGAAAGTGGCAAAACCTCCCATGCTCCTGGATTGGAAGGATCAACATCGTGAAAATGGCAATACTTCCAAAGCTATCTACAAATTCAATGTGATACTTATCAATATTCCAACCTCAAATCTGCAAGGAAATAGAAGAGGCAATCCAAAAATTAATATGGAACAATAAAAGACCCCGAATAGCAAAAACAGTCCTTAACAGAAAGAACAGTGCTGGAGGAATATCAATACCAAATTTCAAACTCTGCTACAAAACCATAGTAATCAAAACAGCTTGGTACTGGCACAAGAAGAGACCTCAGGACCAATGGAATAGAATTGAAAACCCAGAAATGAACCCACAGACCTATAGCCACCTAATCTTCGATAAGGGAGCTAAAAAACTAGAATGGAAGAAAGCCTCTTCAGTAAATGGTGCTGGCAAAATTGGTTAATCACAAAAAATAAAATACTAGAAAACTAAAGCTAAATCCTTATATATCACCCTGCACCAGAATCAACTCCAAATGGATCAAAGCCCTTGGAGTCAAAGCAGACACCCTGAAAGCATTACAAGACCGAACAGGAGAAACTCTAGGTCTCCTTTGTACGGGCCAAAATTTTCTTATAGAGACAAAGGACATAGCTAACAAGATTAATAGAAAGCCCATGGATTGGGAGAAGATTTTCACTAGCCATACAATGGATAAGAGTCTCATATTAAAATATACCGGAACTCAAAAAAATTAAATCCCTCAACAACAAATCCTCAAAGAAACAACTGCCTGATAAATAAGTGGGCTAAAGACTCTCTGAAGAAGAAGGAAGAATGGCCAATAGACACATGAAGAAATGCTCAACCTGTCTAGTCATAAAAAGAAATGCAAATCAAAACAACATTGAGATTCCACCATACCCCAGTTAGAATGGCTATAATCAAGAAATCTAATAACAACAGATGCTGGAGGGGATGTGGCCAAAAGGGAACCCTACTGCATTGTTGGTGGGAGTGTAAACTTGTTCAACCACTTTGGAAAGTAGTATGGAGGTTCCTCAAAAGACTCCACATAGAGCTCCCCATTGACCCAGCAATCTCACTTTTGGGCATTTACCCAAATGATCACAAACAAGACCATACTAAAGTTACCAGCACAACTGTGTTTATTGCAGCATTATTTACCATAGCTCAGATATGGAACCAATCCAGATGCCCCTCAGAAGATGAATGGATCAAGAAAATGTGGTATATATACAATGGAATTCTATGCCTCCATCAGAAAGAATGACATTGCCCCATTTGTTAGGAAATGGAAAGACTTGGAAAAAGTCATATTAAGTGAAGTTAGCCAGGCCCAGAGAAACATAGGTCCCATGGTTTCCCTTATTTGCAATAACTAGTATATGTCTGGTACAAACAGAAAAGGTCAGATAAGATGATGTTAAGCAGAATGAACCCCAAGATAGGGACACAAGTGGGCTTTTTCTTTCTTGCTATTGTTTCTAATGTATTTATAAAGTAACGTGATTTTTTTGGTTGCTTTGTATGTCCCTTCCCCACAGTATAATCCCTGTTTTCACTGTATTTGATGTTGGTATAATTTGGGGAAAGGAAGGGAAAAAACAAATTGTTTAAATAGGGATATAGATTGACCCATTGTAACAATGAGATGTACAAGACACTATGTCGAAAAATGAACTTTACAATTTAGTCCGGGGCATGGGTGGTGTTACCTGAGGAGGTGGAGGTGGGACGGAAGGGATGGTAGGGGATAAACAAAAGAGGAGGCAACAATGCTGGATAAGAAATGTACTCATTACCTTGCTCATATAACTGTAACCCCTTTGTGCAGTATTTTCACAATAAAAAAACTGAAAAAGAAAAGAGAACTCTAACAACAACAGATGTTGACGGGATATTGCCAGAAGAGAACCCTATTGCATTGTTGGTGGGAGTGTAAACTTGTTCAACCACTTTGGAAAGCAGTATGGAGGTTCCTCAAAAGACTCCTCATAGAGCTCTCCTATTACCCAGCAATCCCACTTTTGGGCATACCCAAATGATCACAAACAAGACCATACTAAAGCTACTAGCATGACTACATTGTTTTTGCTCACTTTGTCAAAGATCAGGTGAGGTCTAAATAAGACTATTGTAAGGTGATTCCTAGGTTCTTAGTCCATGCCATTAATCCATGTGCTGATATTTTTTTCACCAAAACCACACTATCTAGGTTGTTTCCCCTTTATAGTAGTAAGTTTTGAAGCTGGGTGATGTCTATCCTTTAGTTTTGTTAATATCATATTGGCTATTATGGTTTTTTTCTCTGTATACACTTTAGAATCGCTTTTTCAATAACTACATAGGAAGTGTACTGGGATTTTTTTGGGATTTCAATGGATCTATTGATCAAGTTGAAGAGTATGGAAATCTTGATGCTATTGAGTCTTCATATCCATAAATATGGGATTGTCTGTTCATTTATTTACCTCTTTTATTTTTCTTCAATTGTATACCTTCCCTGTATAGATTTTTGTAACTATTTTGGCAGTTATGCCTATTTTATTTTTGTAAATGAAATTGTGTTTTTAATTTTAACTGTCCCTTGTTTATTGCTAATATACAGGAAAGCAATTAGTATTTATATACTGACCTTATATCCTGAAACTTGCTATATTGTTTATTAGTCCTATAATTTTGGTATTTATTGATTTAATTTTTATATGTAGATAATCATGCCATCTGTGAATGAAGGTAGTTGGTTTATTTCCTACCAATCCATGTACCATTTATTTCCTTAGCTTGGTCTTCTAATATGATGTTAAAGGGGAGTTATGAGAGTGGTTTCTTTGCCTGTTCCCTAGTGAGAAAAGGCCTAGTTTCTGGCCATTTGGTCCAATATTAACTGTAAGGTTTTTTTTTGTTTTTGTTTTTGTTTTTGCCAGTCCCAGGGCTTGAACTCAGGGCCTGGGCACTGTCCCTGAGCTTCTTTTGCTCAAGGCTAGTGCTCTACCAAGGTGTTTTTTAATAGATAGTTTTATCAAGCTGAAGGAGTTTTTTCCTATTTTAGTTTACTGAGAATTTTTCATGAAGAGGTATTGAATCTTATCAAGATTTTGCATATGTTGATGTGTCTTATGATATATGGATCACTCTCAAACTTGCATACCTATGGTAAATGTCACTTGGTTATAGTAATTCTTTTTATATGTTGTTAGATTTGTTAATATTTTGTTGAGGAATTTTATGTTTATATTGGTTTATGAGAGATATTTGTCTATAATTTTCTTATTTGTCTATAATTTTCTTGTTTTAGTATTAGAGTAATGCTGGAAGTATCGACTAAATTAGAAAGTATTTTTCTACTGCTATCTTCTGAAATACATTGTAGAGAATTTATATTTATTCTTAAATGATAAAATTTACTAGGAAATTCATCTGTAATTGTTTTCTATTTAGAAGAGTTAATAATTATTGATTGCATGTCTTTAATAGATAAGACTTTTAATATAACCTACTTTTTTCTTTGCATTAAAATTTTAATTACAAGTAGAAATAATTATCTTTATGTTCATTGTGCCCATAATTCTTGGCCGTATAACCTACTGCATAAGGAAAAGTTAACTAAAATGCCTAGACTTAAATCTCTGAAACATAGTTTGTTTATGGGGATTCATTTTCCTTCTTGCTGTCTGTACTTTCTTTTAGTGGACAAAAACAACTATAGATTTTTTTACTCTTATATAAGATTTTGCAAACTGTCTTTCAAGAACTTATTAGAATTCAATTTGTAGAGATATATTGTTTATAGTGTTCCTTTATTATGCTTTTTATATTCATAGAATCTATAGTGATATTTTCTACTATTGGTAAGTTCTGGCATTAGGAATTTTTTTCTCCCCTTTTTAGTCTTAGCCTGACTGGGGTCTTATCAATGTTTACTAATCATTTTAAGAACTATCTTTTGGTTTCACTAATCTTTCCATTTTGACTTGTCCAATTTCATTGATTTCTGCTGTAGTTTTATTAGTTTTATTATGTTTATCCATATTTAATTTGCTCTTTTTTTCTAGTTTTTAAAGAAGGAGTGTTAGGTCTATCTCATTTTCTAATGTCTGCATTCACTATTCTAAATTTGCCTTCAAGCATTGCTTTTGCTACACCCTACCAGATGGGTAGGTTGTGTTTTCATTTCTACATAGTTCAAAATATTTTAAAGTTTCTTTTGAATTTTTTTTATTTGACTGATATGTATTTAGAATTGTGAGTTGTACCTTCAGGATCTCAAACAAAGTTCTCACAGAGAGCATTGAAATCATAAAAACAATAACAAAGAGGAAAGAAAACTACATTGAAATACATCCTTGCCTTGTGTTCTTCTTAAGAACATTTGCCCTCAGGAGAAATGATTTATCTAGAGCCTTACCTTCTAGACTCCCCTCAGCCTAGGTTTTTGCAATACCCTGGTAATAATAATTAGGAAACTGAGTCCTGAGGGTATTAGAATAACGAAAGAGCAGAAAATAATTCAACAGACCAGATCAACTTAAATGGAGAGTGGAAGAGGGATGCCATGGTGACCTGAGTCAGAAGACATGGCGTAATGGCGGCAGGGGTAAAGGGGCTTACTTAGGGTAACGATGAGGCGGCAGGTTCACAGGGACCTTGACGGTTTCAAGGCTGAGAGGGAGCAAGGTCGCAGGTAGCTAAGGGTTCAAAGAGTTTTCAGGGTTTAAAGAATCTCCAGAGTATATGGTGCAAGTCTGGCAGGTCTGGGAATCTATTATTTCAGTCTCCTGTCCCATCTTCTAGGAATGCAAATGCCTATCCTCTGGGTGGGAGAGGAGTGGAAGTTCATATCTAGATTAAGATTTGGGGCTGGAGACTGGGCTGGAGAATTTCAGGAAGATCCCCTGGAGAAATGGTAGTCAGTGGGCCAAACTCATGGGAGCAATACTGAGTTATGAGAACCAAGCAGATTCCCATCAATAACTACCCTTCTTTTAGGTCCCAGCTCACCAGTGGCTTCCCCAGGAACACACCACCCTTGCACCACAAATGTATCCAAGTCTTGGATGCACACAAATAACTGTCTCACAGTTTGTGATTACACACTATCATTCATATTTGTTTCACATCTGGCCCCCTGTGAGAACAGAGACCAGGCCTATTTCATTTGCTACTCAGCCCTCTGTAAAGAGTCTTCTGTTCATTGAAAAGGAATTCATTGGGAGGAATGAATGAATGAGTGAACAAATGAATGAAAAGGAAGAAGTAATTTTTAAATCATCACATGGGATGGCTTCCCTCTAGCCCATCCGCCTTCATTGCCCCTTGTTATCCCTCATCTACACCCTCCTCAGCCTCACCAGAATCAAGAGAATGGGTTATTCCACATGGCTTCAACCAATCTGGACCTCACATTGAGGCCAGCTAGGCCTGGGTGTGTATATAAATAGTCCTAAATCCAGACAGGCCTGGCTTGCCCAAGAACTAGACTTAGACACAAAATTCTGTAAGCTTGATTTCCCCAGACCCCAAACTGCTGCCTCTGGTGGGCCTCTGGATGGGAGCCAGAACTCTGCCACCCTCAGGGTCTCTTGCCTCCCACAGTTCTGTGCCCCCCACCCAACTCATAATCTCTCCTCCAAGATGTAAAAATATATTTCAAGGCACTAACGACGGAGGTCATTACTTCAAAGACCCTCTTGGCAAATTCTTTTATTGGCCCCAGTTTAAAAAACCAGAGTCTTCTTATAAAGGGGCTTCTTAAAGCGAGGCCCACCTGTGAAAATACTGCCCTCTTTAGGGATTGAGCCATGCAGGCAAGGGCAGGAACCAGGCTTCTCAGCTGCTCCCAGAGGAAGGGAGGGGAGGAGGCTCAGAAGAGCTTAAGAAGTAGTCTTTTCCTAAAGAGAGAAAAAGTTCTCCTGGTCTAAAACTCCAGATGGGAATTAACACTTTCGGGACTTTCTGAAGGTTATGAGCAGCATCCTGGCCCCAAGCAGAAGCTCTGATGACCTCTTTATAGGAATGCACCAATAGGGTATGGCCAAGCCAAAAATATTTATGCCCTATTCCCCAACACTGAGCAGATGGCCTTATCTCCCACCTCCCAGGGAGGGGGAAGTGGTGGACTGGAAGTTCCTGGATCTCCTGTCCCCATGCAAAAGATCCCCTAGGCATGGTCCATTGTGACCTCAACCCCTCTGGTTGCTATGGTGATGTCTGCTATGAGTCTGACCTCCCCTTTAGAGTGCTGTCCTCCCAGAATCGCAGTCATCCCTTTCTGCTTTCTCAGCACTCCTCCTCATTATTCAAACTCTGACTCTATTTTCTCCTGCCATCAGCATGTGTGATGCTCAAGTGTCTGACATTTTAAAACTAAGTAGCTCCAGCTGCAGCCCAACTACTCCCTTCTATCCACAGCCAACTTTCCTAAAGTACACACATTCACTGGCTGTCTTTCCTTTCACGTCTTAGATTCTTCTTTGTATTAACTTACTTTCTATTGCCTATAACAGAAAAACCTGAGGCTGGGTACTTTGTAAAGGAAAAATTTATTTAGATCACAGTTTTGAAAGCTAAAAAGTGAATGCTAGGTGGCCCCATGTTCAGTCTCTGGTGAGGGTCTCATGGGAAATGTCATCACAATGCCAGGAACACATGTGGACAAATTCATATGGCAAGACAAGAAGCCAGCAGGATTGAGGAATTAGGCTAGGTCTTTTTATGACAATGTGCTGTCTCAGGAACTAATTTACTCTTGGAAAAGAGCAACAATCCCTTTTGAGAGTGATGCTCCATGATCTAATCACCTGGCATGAAGCCCTTACCTCTGAAACATACCTCCACCTCCAACCTTTCCTTTGAGATAGGCTCTTATTCCATAATTCAGGCTAGCCTGGACTTCACCATCCTTCTGCCTCAGCCTCCCAAGTACTGGGTTTACAGGAGGGTACCATTACACCCAGCTTACAACACTTTTAAGACTGCCACATGGATGGTATTAGCTTCTAGTACATGAACCCTAGAGTGAGCAACCATATTCATACCACTTTCCTGAAACAACTCTCCCCAAGGACGTCACCTTATTGCTAACTCCATTTTCAACACCATGTGTTCTTGTCCCTACATCCTGAACTGTTGTTTTTCCCTGCCTGTCTTAGCTCAGCATAGCCAAAGTTGAAGAATCAACTTTCAGGCTATACCTTCTCGTTTTCTCTTGTGTCCCTTTCAGAATTTTGTTTTTGATTCCTCCTTTTTTCTCTCCTCAGCTTGCATTCTCCCTGTATGATCTCACCAATTCTATGGCTTCAGTGACTGAAGCATCTTCTTCTACATCCTATGTCTCTCTCCAGTGCTTTGGGTATCTTTATATGTGCCCATTCATTCACTCATTCGCTAACCAATTGAACACACTGATATGTTCTCTTCTGTTCTCCAAAACAAAACTTTATCTGCTTTGAGGAAACCCACAACATAATGGTGAAAATATTACAACAATGTATGCCAAAACAAAATCGTTCCCTGGGAATAAAGACCTACAGAGTAATGGACCAGTACGACTAAAGACCAAAGAGGTTACAATGATCAGGATTAAATCAGGAAGGAGAGACACTGTGGATATTAAAGAAGAAATCCAAGCATCTCCCTGAAGCCAGACATCCCTGAGGAATGTTGATGAAGCTGTGGAAGTCTGATAGGAGCTGAACAGAGTGAAAGAAGAGAAGCATTCAGAGCTCCATCCACTCTCATCTGGATTACAGCAGCTTTCTAACTGATCTCTGATGTTACCCTTTGCCCCTTCAATGTGGGTCTAAGCTGTAGTAAAATGCAGACCTAACTTTGTTATTCCTTTTCTAAAGTCCTTCTACTCCCTGTGACCTTGAAGGCATTTTTCAGAAATCTTTGCAAAACCTGTGTGCTGATAGGACCTATCATGAGCCCTCCTCCCACACAAACTTCCTCTCCTGCTCCTCTTACAGAGCCTGCCTCTGTCTCAAGCTCACCTGGGACATCCTCCAGAGGTAGAACTTGCTTCAGGTTCTTAAGCTCTCACTCTCTTCCAGACCTCAAAACTCTCTACTCCTTGACATTCTTTTCCTGGTTAATTCTTAGGCTGCGGAATTCAGCTCAGATCTCTCCACCTTTAGGAAGCTTCTATGATCCACACACGTTTGTATGTATGTGCATGTGCGCACACACACACACACACACACACACACACACACACACACACACAAAGAAAAACCTGGCATTCTTCCATGCTCCCCCAGGTCTTTTTTTATTGTCAAGGTGATGTACAGAGGGGTTTCAGTTACCTAAGTAAGTTAATGAGTACATTTCTTATCAACGTTGTTACCCCTACCCTCAATTTTCTCCTACTTTTCCTCCTCCCAACCACCCCCCAAGTTGTACAGATTGTTTCCAACATATTTCCCCCAGGTCTTTAATTTTCTTGTCTTGGCCCTTACTTATTCCTGGGTACCTGCAAGCTGGTTTATATGCCTCACTTAATAGTAAGGGCCATAAAGAAGGAACCTGTGCCTGGGGCATTGTAGGTACTTGACAGGTATTCATAGAATTAGCAAAGACTTACAAGGGCTACTCAATAAAGTACAAAATGCAATTACTCTATAATGTTCATGCAAAAAGCAGACTATAGACTTCTCTGTGTAGTAAAAATCATAATTTATAAAAGTCAACAGAAGAGAGAGAGAAGGGTAGAAAGAACTAGGTGTAAGAGGCAACTTAAAAGCTGCTTTCTCTGTGACCATGGATTAACTAAAAGCAGGATAAAGCTGGGCACCAGCCCCACCACTTTGCATCTTTGTCCTTTGATCTGAGCCATTCTCCCCTGCAGTCACAGTATTGATCAATAATATTCTTGTGACAAGAGGCAAATCATCCCTCGGACAGGCAGTGCCTCTTATTATCTTGTGGCAAAAGGTAAAACTACTCTAAAAGAAGAGAATAGTTATCTTTGAATCCAGAAAAGGCCTAGACTACCTGCCAGGCTTCAATGACTTCTACTGTAACAAGGCCCAATACTGGCCAATACTGGGACTGCTGGGCCACTTTCCACTGCCCATGACTTAGAACTCTTTTAAATATCACACCTCTCACCCAGTTCTCCCTCTACTCCCAGTTCTCTCTGTTTAACCTAGGATGATGCCCATACATCCAAAGACTGCTAAAGATAGCTGAAGATGTACTGAAATGCTGTCTTCCCAAGGCTGTATATAATGGATTTTTACTTGCCCTTCAGCAGGTCTCTTTATTTGGTAAATAGGGTCCAGTGGCTGAACCTAAAAGGTGAGACTTCCAGAATTTAGGCCTAGGTGATATACCCAGTTTCATTCATGTATGTTTATCTCTAGCTAGTAGAACTCTGATTTTCTTCTTTCTACATTTCAGTTTCATACTGTTCTTCAAAGTTTAAAAAATTATCATTAAACTTTTTCCCAAAAGCAATAAATTGCCCTCTTACCACCCAGTCCTATTTTTACACTCACATTTCTCCCTTACCACATTTGTTCTATTCCTCCAAGAATGAATATCTCTGTCTTAGCCAGGGAAAGCCAATTTTTTCCCTTCAGTAGGAGTTGACTGACCTGTCATCTTTCTGTCATCTGTTCTCAGATACCATCTGCCAGAAAACATGTTCTCATTTCTTCTTAATTCTTGTTTTATATGACAAAGAGTTGTATCAGAGAAGAGTGCTGATGGACATTTATAGAGCCATAAATGGCCCAGCTGTGGGCCCCAAACCCTACTTTCAATGACAGGCTTCCCCAGATTTCCCAAAGGGAATATAAGCGCAGAAGATAAAATAAGGCAAAAGACCCCTTTGTTCTCAGCTGAAATTTTTCCCCAGACTCTAGTGTAGAACTGAGTCAGGTTTCCCTTCCCTAGACTGGTGACTTCCTCTCGAAGTAAGCTCAGACTCAGAACTTCAAGTTCTTGTCTAGAGAAGGCTAATAATCTTGAGTATTCTGGCCGGGGAAGAAAAGAGTGGATGACCATAAACCTCTGAGCAACTTACCAGCTTGGTGAAGGTAAGTCATCACCCAGAGACTGAATAAAAGAGAGAGAACAGACCGCACATCTGCCATTGAGGACCTATCTCTGGATTTGGACTCCCTGAGGCAGCCTAGTAGAAAATTTCAATATCTATTTGAAATTCTACATGCTTAGAACTGAGCATCTTAATGATGGAAGGGAGGAAAGAGGTGAAGTTGAAAGAGGAACTTGATTCTCTCACTCTGAAAACAATATTTAAGTTTTTCATTCTGAGATCTGGCTTTCTTTAGAAGTATCATTTCCCATCTTTGCTTATGTCTCCCTGTATCTGTGCCCATGAGAGAATTTTCTTGGAAGCATTAGGTGGAATCCTTTGAAGTAAATTCTACATACTTCCTGTCCCTCTTAGAATACCTTCCTTCAATCAATTTTAATAACCTCAGGCTGTTTTAAACAACTTTGACTTCATCCACCTAGGAAAGGGGTTAATCTTTACAGCCACCAGCCTGTACAAGGCTTTGGTTGGCTTAGTATTCTAAAAAGAAGACACTAGCATCAATATAAAGAATATACAGGGTTGGCTGAGACTCATAGGAAGAAGAGTCATTAAGAAGATATTATAATAGTTTAGAGTGTGCAATAGCAAATGTATGTTAGTTTAATATGTCCACTAAATTTCATCTGTTGGAAAATCCCCCAAATTTATATTAATGTTATTTGAGGGTGACTAGTTCATGACCTCATTAGTAGATTGATACATTTATGGACTAACAGATCAATGGGCTAACAAGAGGGTATTGTGAAGATTAAAATGTGTTTGTGACTATCCCACAATACTGTGAAATTTATGTAATCACTTAATCTCAATAAAAATTATTTTTTAAAAAAAGAAAAATAAGGTCTCACTGTAATCCTTATTCTGTCTCACCCTATGATGCCTTCCACTGTGTTATTCAGCAGCAGGATTGTTCCAAGCAGATGCCAAGCACATACTAATACTGTGCTTTTGGAATCCAATTTCCAGAACCAAGAACTAAATATGCCTCTAGTCTTGGTAAGTTTCCTGGTCTTAGTATTTTGTTATAAGCAACAAAAATGGACTAAAACTTCTGAACTAAGGAAATATGAGCTAATTCAAATGGAGGTAGGGAAGCTTTGAGAACCACTTCCAAGGTAGAATTAAGATTACAAGGAGCAAAGGAGGAACTAAGATTATATCTAACATGTATAGATAGATGAAGATATAGCTAGATACATGTATAGATACAGATATCAAAATTGATATATAGGAGCAATATATGATAAATCTAGATATAAGTTAACAAATAGTAACACCTCAAACCAAAAAGACTGCAAGAATTGTTCAAGTGAGAGCTAATGACAATTGGTGAATACTTAATTGTATGCTATAAAGTTGTATAAGCATCGCTTCTCGGCCTTTTGGCTAAGATCAAGTGTAAAATTGTATAAGCAATTATAAACCATCCCAAATATTTGAATCTTAGTGCCTGGAAAACAGAGAACCCATTCGCAGAAACAAAATGAGAGGGCAGTGAGGGAAAATAATAGCTGGTTTCAGAGCTATTACATTTGAGATAACAGGAGGACATGAACTGGAAATAGCAAGTAAGACATACATCCAGAACTCTCATGGATATGCTTGGGGATGTAGAATTTAGAATTACAAAACCATAATATGTTAGAGCTGGAAGGAATTTTGGACCTTATCTAATCCAAGCCCCCCCTTTTATGTAGATAAGAAAATCGAGACCCAGACAGATTAAAGGATCTAAAGGCTGGATCCAGGGAAACAAAAATCATCTGGACTATTTCTTTCATGATTTGCACAAATTGGCTTTCACAGATGATGGGGGCCAGAGTCATACAGACTCTTCTGGCTCAAATGGGAAAGAGGCTTTAGCCAGCTTATAACCCCATACCTGACCAAACTGCTATGATCCAGAAAATATCATATGTCTTTGGCCTGAAAATTACTTTTTACTGGAAGAAAGGGATGGTGAAAAGGTGATTGGCAGAAAAAAACAATAGTCTTTCCCATGTACCCAGCAGAGGCTTTGAACACAGACCTGGAAGCCTTTCCCTTGAGGGATAAGGAAGCAACAGGAGAGATGAATGAGGGAAGGCCCGGAGTACAATAAATGAGTTTTAAAAAGAGAATCTGGCAAAGTAGCCATATGCAAAAGATGAAAAAGCAGAAAAAAGGATTAGGGAAGTAGACTGGGAGGGAGAAAGAGAGAAAAATCAGCAAGTCAGCTACTTGGAATAAGTTGACATAAAATCAGGAGTGCCAAGAACCACAAGTGCCAAGAACCCGACCCCTGACCTCTAAAGAGATGGTGTCCACCAAGTCTTCCTATAAAGAATTATCCAACCATGTGAATTGCAGAGAAAATAAAGGGATTTTAAAGAAAAACAGATCATATAAAACCTGTTTTTAAAAAACCAAGCAAACAAAACTTCAGGAGCTGTATCTAGAGAACCAGAAAGGTATGGTTATTCCCTCAATGGTAGAGGAATGTGGAGAATTGGCCAGGTAGTCAGAGAGGGTAGTCAGAGAGCCTGAATAAGCTGAGAGAGGAGTCAGAAGCCAAGACCATCTGGGATACTTCTCTAGGAAATAACAGGAACCCTTAAGACTAAGAAACTAAGAAACTTGAATCTTGTTTTGATAGGACTGGTGCACCAAAATTCAGGTGTTACCAATGTGACATACTAAGAGACGAAGCCTTTAAAAAGAGATGAGCTTCATGTCTCATCTCCCCTCATCACTGTTATTATTATCACCGTCATTGTTGTTATCTTCATTGTTGTTTTAGATCTAGATTTGACAACTAAGTGAGAATGTGCAGTGTGTGGAGTTTTCTTAGCTTGGTTTATCTAACTCAAAACAATGCTCTCCAACTTCATACATTTTCCTGCAAATGACAAATTTTCATTTTTCTTTATGGCTGAGTAAGATGCCATGGTGTGTATGTGTGTGTGTGTGTGTGTGTGTGTGTGTGTGTGTGTGAGAGAGAGAGAGAGAGAGAGAGAGAGAGAGTATGTATATGTGAGAGAGAATGTATGTGTATGTGTTTTCTTTATCCATTAATCAGTTGTTAGGCAACTCATGATTTCATAATTTGGCTATGGTGAACAGAAATGCAATAAACAAGAGTATGCAAGCATATCATATCTTTTATAGATTAATTTATACTCCTTACTATATATGCCTAAGAATAGTATGGCAGGATCAAAAGATAGGTCTATTCTTTTTCCTATTTTTAGAGAAACCTCCATACTGCTTTTCATAGTGGCTGCATTAGTTTATATTTGCCCAAGCTACCCTCAAATTCACTATTTGGCCTAGATTAGTCTCAAACTCCCAGCTCTCTGGCCTTAGCCTATTGGTAGGATTACAGATATGAGCCACCTTGCCCAGCTCAATTTTTTCCTTTTATAGTTCATGGTTTTGTGTCTACACAAAAAACAAATACAGGCTTACTACAAAGTCACTACAATTATCTACTCAGTAATTTTATAGTGTTAAGATTTTATACTTAGGGTCCATTATCCATTTTGAGTACTTTTTTGTGTATGGTATGAGATAAGGATTGAGGTATTGAATGTGTTTTCCACAGGAATATTTAGTTGATACAGTGTTATTTTCTCCACTAAATTAGCTAATCTTCTTTATTGTAAAATTAATTAGGCAAATATTTCTACATTTGCAGAACTATTAATTCCATTAATTTATATCTATACATCCCTATCACACTTGCGCGTGCACGCACATGTGTGTGTGTGTGTGTGTGTGTGTGTGTGGTTGTTTTTGAGACAGAGATCACTATAGCCCAGGCTGGTCTCTAACTAAATTTACCCATCTACTTTCTGAGTGCTGGAACTACAAGCATGAACCATTCACCTGGCTGTATCATCCCTTCTTCTTCAGGGCTGCTTTTTAATCATAAAAAAAAATCACTGCCTACTAAAATTTTACCTTTCTGGATTAGTAGTGTTTAATTTTATTTTTAGTTTTTCTTAAACAATGACAGCATTTAGAACTATAAACTTGTATCTAACTAAAGCTTTGAGTGCACCTTTAAAAAAAAATAAAACACGGGCTGGGAAGTTGGCTCAGTGGTAGAGCGCTTGCCTTGCATGCCTGACGCCCTGGGTTTGATTCCTCAGCACCACATAAGCAAAAAGAAAAAAGCCGGAAATGGTGATGTGGCTCAAGTGGTAGAGCGCTAGCCTTGAGCTGAAGAGCTGAGGGACAGTGCCCAGGCCCAGAGTTCAGGCCCCACGACGGGACCAAAAAAAAAAAAAATAAGACACAAGATGAACTTGTATTAACAGACATCAAAATGTTTTTTTAATTGAAAATGATTTAAGCTGGCATTAGTGCCCCCAAAATAATATTCTAGAATAAAAGTAGTTTAGAAAGTAGGGAAAGTTTGCTGTACAAAGTCCTACCCTCTGCAGCCTGAGCCTCATCTCTTAGGCACTGCTAGGCTCCATTTAGGAGTGTCGCACATGCTCCCATGAATCTGTTCTTGCTGCTGGTCACTCAGTGGCTCTAAAATGTTATGCTGTGAATTGCCATGCACTGCTCCCAATGGTCCCTACCATTGTTAGTGCCAAGCTGTGATGCCTCTGCCGCCCCTTATTGCTCTGAGCCCCACGGGGTTAGGAGAGCTGCTGAACTGTTGAACATGGAGAAATCTTGGAAGGCGGTGAACTCCAAAAGAACATGGGAGCCTTGCACCCCGTCACACAAATCTTTACCTTTCTCTTGCATCTTTTTCATCTGGCTGTTATCTGTGTCTTTTACGTTATTCTTTATAATAAACGGGTAAGTGTAATAAATGTATAATAAATGGCTTCTTGAGGTCTGTGAACAAATTAATCAAATCCCCCAAAAGAGGTCGTCAGCACCACTATTTGTAATAGGTAGGTCAGAGGCACAAGTCACAACCTGGGGCTTGTGATTGGCATCTGGAGCGGGGGCAGTGTTATGAGACTGGGCTCTTAACCTGTGGGAGCTGATTCTATCTCCACATAGATAGTCTAAGAATTAAATTAAATTATAGGACACCCTGCTGGTGTCCGCTACAGAATTGCTTGGTGTTTGGCAAGAAACCCACGCATATCCGGTGTTAAAAGCGTTGTGGGGGGGAGGCATGTGGGAGTTTAGAAACATGTTTAGTTTTTCATTTCAGCATGGGCACTGGGTATGGAGGGCTAACAGGTGGGAAGGCTGTATTTCCTCTAGCTTATGGAACACTATATAGTTCTTTGAAAATGACTTCCTTCTTAGGCAGCTTGAGCCTTTAAGAATTTTCCTTCTCTTTAAAAACTATGTGTATGGTTATAAAAGTACATATGTTTGGATGCCAGGAAATGGTCACTAACTCCTGTAATCCTGCCTACTCAGGGGCTGAGATCTGAGGATCAGGGGTTGAAGCTTGCTGAGCAAGAAAGTCTATGAGACTTATTTCCAGTGAACCAGCAAATGCTGGAAGTGGAGCTGTGGTTTAAGTGGTAGAGTACCAGCTTTGAGCAAAAGAGCTAAGGGACAGCAAGCCCCAGTACTAACATAAAAAGTGTACATACATTTGGAAAGTGCAGAAAAGTAGAGAAAGATACAAAGATTAACTGTACTTCCTTAGTCACATGAATAGTTAGTATTTTTCTATGTGTGTTTCCTTGAAGATGAGTATTATTTCTACAGTTTTATTTCTTTTTTTTTACAGTTTTATTTCTTGCCATAAGTTAATACTTTTCTATTTTTTTGTTTTTTTAAAAACTCTAACTTAATATCTTTATTTTTCCTCATTTAAATATTGTAGTGTAATTACCAGCTATTTTAATTATTTTGACTATACTTTGCTATTATAAATAATGTGTGAGACTTATCCTTAAAGACATTTGCATCATTTTTTATTTCCTTATAATTAATTCCAAGGAATGGAGTTACTAATTGGCAGAATGTAAGTCTTTACAAGGCTTTTGATGTATAAAGGACAAATTTCCTGCTGGAAAGTTTTTATCAGTTCCTACCAGACTCTTTATGCTTTTTCTGTCATGTCTGATTTTTTAGCTTTATGTTTTAAAAGTTATTTGGCATCTGTTTTTTCTAACAATACCAAGACCACTTTGATTTCATTTATCCCCCAAGTAACTTGCATTTCTGCTTGGAAATTTCATCTCCAAGCTAAGAGTAAAAAGAAAATGCATGAATACTCGAAGAGAATCAAGCTGACTCCTAACTATCCATTTTCTTGTCCTCAATAATCATTTGAACACATAGCCACTTAGAATGAAGACCTGATTTCTCCAGCTTTTCTGGTAGCTAGTGTGGACATGAGCCTACGATCCAGCCAATTGAATGTGAAGGAGACTGAAGCTCAGTTAGCTCATATAATTGTTCAGAAAGCTTGACTGATTGAGATGAGGCCAGGCATATGTATCTGACTCCAAAGCCCAGTTTCCCTTAATGACCCCTGGTCTCTTGAAATGAGTGAACAGAAAAGACACTCCCAACTGGGCAAAGAAAACATTTATGTTCAGGCTTGATCACTGCATCTCCTTGAGAACCAGAGAATCTGTGATTCTGAGCAACCATAATACTATTCATCATAGCAGCTGTTGTTGTAAACTGAATTTCTTCTTCAGTTATGAGCACTGATTTACAAACAATAAGAAATGAAAAACTCCAGTCTCTTATCAGAGAGGCTTAGGCAGACAAGATGGCATCATGCACCAAATCAAACATTTATGACTCATAGACATACCTTCCTGGTACCTCTCTTGAATCAAAACAAATAACATTCTCTATGGTGATTCTCAATTCTCTTATTTGCATTTTATTTTTATTTTTTTTCTGGTCATGGGGATTGAACTCTGAGCCTGAGTGCTGTCCCTTAGCTTTTCAGCTCAAGGCTAGCACTCAACCACTTGAGCCACAGCACCACTTCCAGATTTTTCTGCTTATGTGGTGCTAAGGAATCAAACCCAGGGCCTCATGCATGCGAGACAAGCCCTCTACCACTGAGCCACCTTCCCAGCTCCCTTATTTGCATATTGATGATTAGACAATGGAGAAAATAACTATAGAAACTTTGGGAGCTGTGCATATTTCTTGAGGTAGTATGAATATGAATGTAAATTGGGTTAGGAAATGTGTTAAGTTCCCAGATATCATTGGATTGTCATTATTGTTTAATAAGAGCTCCACATTAATACTTCTTTGAACTCTTTTGTTTTTAATGGCCATTTTGAGCAGTGCTGTGTGTACTTAACAGCATTGAAATTATTGCCAGGCACCAGTGGATCACACCTGTAATCCTAGCTACTCAGGAGATTGAGGTCTGAGGATCATGGTTCAAACCAGCCCAGGCAGGAAAGTCCATGATAACTTTGATCTCCAATAAACTACCAAAAATGATGAAGTGGAGCTATGGTACATGTGGTAGAGCACTAGCCCGGAGCAATAAGAAGCTCTCAGACAGTACCCAGGCCCTGACTTCAAGCCCCAGGACTGGCACAAAAAAAAGTTATCATTGTCACCGAGGTTCATTTTTCATGAGCTGCTGAGGTTTCCAGGCCTGGAAAGAGAACTCCATGATATGGAAGGAAAGGGAATGATCCTTTCTTCAACTCTGCCATTTGGACTCAAAACATCTCCCAATAGTGATATTGTCCCCACAATATTTTCATTTCTCCTTACAACTTTCTCTTTAAGCTCTTCTCTCAATTAAAGCATAGATGTGATATGTAGGTTGAAGGTTGTTTTTCTTTCATTTTTCCTATGAGTATTTAATGACTATAATACGAACAATATTAGTAACTGAAAAGTCTCCGCTTTCTTCATTGAACTACTTTTAGACATTTGTTAGAAAAATCAAATGATCAATTTCCCTCATTTATAAAATTTAACTCAAAATAGATGAAAAAAGTAAATATAAGAGCTAAAACCATAGAAGTCTTAGAAGATGTCGGTAAAAAAAACCTTTTTAGAAAAATTTATTGTAAAAGTGATGTATTTACAGTTATATCAGTAAGATCATGAGTACATTTCTTTTTGAACAGTGTTACCCTCTCCCAGTAAAAATTTTTATGACCATGATTTCTTAGATTCAACAATGAATACATTAGCAATACAAAGAAAATAAGTAAATTCAATTACAGACTTTTATGAGTTAAAGGATGCAATGGGAAAAAAATAAAGAGAATGCACAGTACATACAAATATTAGCAAGTCATTCATCTGGTAAGAATCTAGTACCCAGAACATATTAAAAACACCCATAATTCAATGATCTAGAAAAAGACAAATCATTTCAAAAGCAAGCCACGAATTGAAATAGATCCTATCTTCTCCATGGAAGATACATAAATGACTAATAAATATATGTAATTATGCTCAGCATCATTAGTCATTATGGAGAGAGAAAACAAAACCACAATGAGATATCATTTCACACCCACTAAAATGTCTATAACCATAAAAGTCAGGTAACAAACAAAGTGAGGAAATGAATGGAAAAACAAGATTTTGACTAATCATGAAAATGTAAAGTTGTGCAGCCACAATTTCTCTGTTTCTCCAATGAGTTTCACGATTCTCCAATGAGGTATAGAGTTGCCATGTTAACCAGCAACCACTGTTTGGTATGTACCCAAACAACTGAAACCAGGTTGAACAAATATTCAAAGCAGCACTGTCCATAATAGTGAAAACGTAGAATAACTCACATAAGCATCATTAAATAAATGGATAAACAAAACATGGTACATACTTACAATGGTATATTCAGGCACAAAAGGGAATAAAATGTTAATATAGCTGGGCAGGGTGGCATATTACTGTAATCTCAGCTGCTGGAGAAAGAAAGGTGAAGGTAGGAGGATTAAGGTCTGAAGTCTGCCCAGTAAAAGCATAAGACACAAAAAGAAAAATAAAACTAAAGAGCAAGAAGACTGAGGGATGGCTCAAATGATAGCACATATGCCTAACAAGTGCAAGAGCCTGAGTTCAACCCCTAGTACTCCCTAACCAAGAAAAGGAAAAAGAAATATATACTACAGCATGAATAAACCTTGAAAGCATTATGCTAAGTGAAAAAAGCCAGACCCAAAAGCTATATATTGTATAATTCTATTTATTTGAAATATCCAGAATAGCCAAATCCATGGAGACAGAATCACATTAGTGGTTGCAGGCGGTGAAAGGAGATGAAAATGGAGAATGACTGCTTAATGGGTACATGGTTTTCTTCTGGTGGCATGTTTGTATAATGTAAATCTATTGAGCAGAGCGAGTCAAAGAATGCAACTCACGAATTAATGTTAAATAAAAGGGTATTGACTATGTGATTCCACCTTATATAAATTTCAAAAATAAGCAAAGCTAAACTATGGTGGAGAATTGAAATAGTGGATTTCATTGGTGAGAGCTGGGGAGTCATGACTGGAAGGGGTTAGGAAGGAACTTTCTGGAGAACTGGTAATTCTCTATTTCTTGATTCTAGGGATGCAGTCACTGAGCAGCATGTGCATATGTTATCCATTTATTAAACTCTACTTAAAAGTTACATGCAACCTAGAGCTGGTGGCTCATGCCTGTAACCACAGCTACTCAGGAAGCTAAGATTTAAGGATCACAGGGTTCAAAGCCAGCTCAGGCAGGAAAGCCCACAATACAAGATTGTTTTATCCAATTAACCACCAAAAAGCTGGAAATGGAGCTGTGGCTCAATTGGTAGAGTGCTAACCTTGAGCAAAACCTCAGAGACTGGTCCTGAGATCAAGCCCCAGGATATAGGACTGGCCAACACACACACACACACACACACACACACACACACACACACATAAAAGTTATATTCATTGACAACTTCTTCACAGAAGTAGAATAAATCCTATAATTCATAGAGAAGGACAGAAGACTACAAATAGTCAAAGCAATGTTGAACAAAATAAACGAAGATTAAGGCATCACAATAACTGATTCTAAGATACACGGCAGAGCTATAATAACTACCATAGCATGGTACTAACATCAAAACAGACAAATAGATCAATGGGAGGAATTGTATAAATACCCCAGAAATAAGCCCTCACACTGATAGCTAACAAAGGCATCAAAAACAAAGGATAAATCATGCTGGATAGTCATATGCAAAAAGATGCAAATTTTATCCCCTACTTCATTCCCTACATATCACCTAATATAAAGATCAACTCAAAATAAATCAATGACCTACATTTAAGGCCTGAAACTTAAAAAAAAAAACCTAGAATAAAACATAGGAGAAATACTTCAATATATTAGAATGAGATTACATCTAACTAAGAAGCTTCGGCATAGTCAAAGAAATAATCAACAGGAAATACTTGGAAAGTATTCACCAGACAGAAGTGTAATATCTAGAATATTACTAGAAGAAACTCAAATAAACTTAACAGAAACAACAACATGTCATGTGTGACCTACGCCAAGCTGAAACCATTCTTTTTCATCTTTCTTGCACCGTGTTGCCCGGTTGGCATAGGCTTTGTGGCTTCTTCAGGGTCTCCTCCAAGATCTGTGACCCAATATGTAAGGTAACATAGAAACACCTCCCCAAAGCAAGCACTGTTCTAGCCTGTAAGACAGCCTAATCCAGTAGTTGTGAAACAGACATTTCTTTAGAGGAAGTAAATCTATTTGCAGGGGTGCAACTCGCTCCACACCTCCCTACTGTACCACTTTTATTCAAGATAGCCTGTTAACATTGTCATGCAGAGAAACTTAACTCTTTGGAAATCATTTGGCTTTGATTTCAGGAGGGCAAATTGCCAAAGAATGAATCCAGGAACCAATTTCCAGCAACAAAAGAAATCATTGGAACCTTTGAAATCATAATTTTCTTCCTCAAACTTCCTCATCAAATGACCTAAACACCAGGACCTATTTTTGGTTTAAAGAATCAAGCTCAGAATGGTTTGGCTTTCTCTCTTCTTCAACTGCCCCTACAAAGAGGAAGTGTCAGAGCAGATGATTGAAGATTGACAGTAGCGAACAAGGCAGCAAACACTCTGCACAAGGTCTACCTCAATTTCCAGAAAAGAGTAAAACTTAGGAAAGTGAATGGTTTTCCCAGGAAGAGATATCTATAAGAACCATTGGACATAGTCTGCCTCCTGCACCCTTAATTGTGACTTACACTGCTACCCAGGTAAGGAGCCAGAGCACTCCTTTCTCACTCTGCCTCAGACCATACCAATTGAGAACACAATATAGGAAATCAAAGAGATTGAAATGTCATGATGATAGCTTCAACCAGCAGTCCTCTCCATTCCAGCCTCTGCACTAAACCTGGGGGCGAATGTGGCTCTGTGACAGCCTGCTTGGGTCCTCTTCTTGATCTTGCTGTTCTTGTGGATGCTGGCTCATTTCCTGGTGCTGGCATTTTTTGCAGATGATCGCATCTGGTAGCTTAGTGGGCCTTGCTATTGCTGTAGGTCATTTACCTGCTGTCCTGGTCTTTTTTTCCTCTATTATTAGTGCTGGAATGCTACAGACTAAGTTGTAAAGAACAGAAGTCTATTTTTGCTCTTAGTTCTCATCCAAGGTCAAGAGGCCACTTCAGGTTATGGCCTCCATGCTTGGCAGAGTCCCAAGGCAGTGCTGGGCATCACTTGGCAATAGAGAGGAAGTACTCAAGAGACCTAGTCAAACTGGCTTTTGTAGCAGACCCACTCTTCAGATAACCCATTAGACCATTAATTCATTAATCCATTAATCACACAAGCAAATTATCCATGAGGGCACAGCTTTAATCACCTCTTACAGGTCTCACTTAGTTCCACCTCTTAATATCTCCTAATGCGGATTAAATTTCAACATTAGTTTGGAGGGGACAAAACATTTAAACCATATCACCTATAGCACCTATAGCAGCCAATTCTCTCTGAGTGGAGGCAGAGGAGTTAAGTGAGGGAAGGGGTTGGTGAGGGCAAAAAGAAAAGGAAGTAAATCCCAAATTAGTGAAGGCTGGCTGTCAGACCAACTCATTCTCTATATTTCTGTCCCAGTTGCACTCCTTCTTGTACCCATGGGGCTATCCAAAGGTTCTCTTTCCCCTGAATTTGGCAAACACTCAGGCTATTTGTTTTGGATGCTGAGGTGGAGTCTGACAATTCTTTATGACTATTTCCTAATCCAAATCCATCAGTGGTCTGTTTAGTAGACACTCCTTTGAATCTGTGGCATTTGGTTGAGTAAGTATACAGGTCCCTTTTATTTAAAGGGACCTAAGAGATGGCTTTAAATTAAATCAAGCCTTGGATGACTTAATTCTCAGAGCATCAAATATTATTGCCAATTTGGTTTTCAGCCAAGCACGGTGGCAGGTCCCTATAATCCCAGCTACTTGGAAAGCTGAGCCTGGAGGGTCGCTTGAGTCCAGGCGTTCTGGGCTTCAGTGCGCTATGCCAATCGGGTGTCCACACTAAGTTCAGCATCAGTATGGTGATCTCCCAAGAGCCAGGGAACACCAGGTTGCCTAAGGAGGGGTGAACCGGCCCAGGTCGGAAACAGAGCAGCTCTATATGATTTCAAACCATTATTGAAAATACTTGAGTGCCAGAAAGATCTAGATGTGGGTCAGAAAATACAAGAAGGACAAATGTTTAAAATCCTTCACTTAGGTAAGGTGGATGGCCTGGGCAAATTAAAACTGATTAGTGTGACATCTCTTAACTAGGAAGACCAGAATGCACTAATGGATAGGCAGCTTCTGTACACTGAATCACCGTGGTTCTCAAGGAATAAACCTCACCAGGTAACAAATGTATTTCCACTTGGTTATTTGACTTATAGATCAGGGAACACTACAGGAACATAACCTTTTATTTTTTTTTTTGGCTTTCGTGAGCTATTTGATGATGATTCTCAAAAGACAGGGAAATATGAGCTAGTGCCAGTGGCTCACACCTGTAATCCTGGCTACTCAGGAGGCTGAGTTCTGAGGATCACCGTTAAAAGCCAGTCCAGGCAGGAAAGTCTGTGAGACTGTTATGTGCTTGCCTGGAGCTGAAGAGCTGAGGGACAATGCCCACGACCAAAAAAAAAAAAAAAGACAAATATACATTGACTTTTGGTGAATTTATAACTGGCTAAACAACTATTCCTAAAGATTATTGATACAATATTTTTACTCAGCAACTCTAACAACTATTTATGACATGCTTATCAGAGTAAAACTATGCCAAATTCTAAAGGATAATTAATAATTTAACTAACAGTATTGGAATTCTAAAGTCTTTTGACAGATTGTAACTTGGGCTACAACCAACAATAACAGAAGTATGTGGGAGTAGTGTAATGTTTCTTCTTCAGGTATATAAAAAGCAAAAATTTAAGTACACAGGAAGTCTAAGTGTGAATTAGAAGTAATTTCTTATATTGGAAGTAACATAATGCCAGATTCAAAATGGGTAAGACAATTGATCATCCCTATGAGAAAGAGACAGAGGAAAATTACGATAGGATGTTGGTTCTCAGATGGGGCAGTTTGGTCCCCATACATTTGTCAAGAATAGCTACCCCAACAACAATTTTTAAAAGTCCCAGCCCCTAAAGTCTTGAGAGTTTTGAGAGTGAGAAAACCTAAAAGAGTAATTTAGATCATTCTTAAAGGAATAATGAATTACCTTCTTCAAAGTCATATGGAAGAGGGGTAGACAGTTCAGAAAACTTGGAGTTTGTTAAGAAGGAATAGGTTAAAGATGAATAATGGAGGGCCACCATACAAGTAGTACATTCATATTAAACATATCTATTGCTTGGGTTAACTGAGCCAGGGTACTGCTAGCCCATGGGTCTTTGCATGACTTAGAAAAAGTACCCCCTTCCTCAGACACTTTACTGCCATCTACTGGAAAATTATCAGAATAAATATATGCATCTACAATATGTTGTAAATAGAGCCCCCTAGAGTTGTGCAGCATGTAATCTGACAATAATTTTGACAATAATTTATTCCTTCTGTGAGTCTAATATGATTCAACTGCAAAAATGGCTGCAAAAGAAGCAGCTTAGTTTACAATCCCTTTACAAACAGGAACTGTGTTACCCAAGAACAAAAAGTCAAATCTCATATTCTTCATTGGCCAAGACAACACAGAATTGGTCAATTGGATTTCTTGATTCATTAATTGGAGATTAAAAACAAAAGTGATCAAAGAAAGATGAACTGAAGGTAGAAGGGTCAGTAAGTCTTATAAAGTCATTTCAAAATCAGGATGGGGGGGTGTGGAGGGAGACACTGGTCATATAGAGGCTGAGAAAAAAAATGATTAAATGAATTAGAGTTCCCTCCAAATATCCGGTAGATATGAAAGGATGGAGGGTAAAGCCGAATCTGTGTTTCTCCGAAGGGTAGAACTGGGTTCACTGAGTGGACCCAGAGATGCATGAGACCCAATGACTAGAAGCCAAATTAATGGTCAATGAACCACCTTAATTAAGCATTCCTTCTAGAGCACTTCCCAGCAGTGGTTCTGACCTCACACCTTGGGGAAGGGGCAACTAACTCATCCATCTTCAGATAATCCTAAAGTGTTTTGTAATTACGTTGAACTCTGCCTCTTCTGACTCTATTTCCTTTCTTTGGCTGCTTTATAACAAGCAGGTTACAGGTTCAGATTTTCTGTCCAGCAGGACGAAAGATTTGTAGCCAGGGGTCCTACTCAAAGGGTTTCAAATGCAAAATGTATTAAGTATTAGGCATGAGTCAGATTCCTCATCTATACATGAACGAACAAAACCTGGATCATCACCAGGTCTTTTTCATGCTACCCCAGTAAAGTGGAGCCTATGGACTACAAAATGAGAGTATGTTTTTTTTTCCTTTTCTATACCTAAACTTCCTGATGCATATTTTGTATAGTTGGCATTTTTATTTACCACAATTAATTTAATCGGTTTTCATCCAACTCATGAGCTTTCAGGTTGTTTCCAACTTTTCATTACAAACCATACTACAATAAAATGTCTTTTAAATATGTGTTTGCAGAACTTATGTAAATATATTTATAGTTAAGTTCCCAGGGATAGAATTGCTGACTGAAGGAATAAGCATTGGAAACTTAATCTTTCTTAATGATTTATAGCAATTTATTCCTCAACCCACACCAATAGTAGACATTTCTCCTATCAAATACATGTATATATTTGAATTTGGATTTTTTGATTAGTACTGCATCATTTCTTAACATGTATTGTTTGTATAAACTACTACTCTGCAATCTCTCCTATTTCTATGTTATCAATATTTTGTAATTGATATTTATATATTGTCGATATTAGTGGCATATATACAAAAATACGCTTATGCATTTTGTATTTATTTATTTTCTAGTTCTAGTTAGGTATTTTGCTACAGAACTTATTAACAAAATTAGACTTATCAATCTCTTATTTTATAACTTTTAGATTTTAATAACTCTTAGAATGTTTTTCAAATGAAAAGATGATGTAAACATTCTATCCCCATTTATTTAAAATCCTCCACCTACTAATATGATTACACCCTTTAACACACTTCAATACATATATGCATGCAACTATTTTTTAATTTTTTATTCTCTTCCATTAATTGATCTCTGTTCCTTCATCTCTATCAAACAATTTTCATTGTTGTGGCTTCAGAGTACTTTTTAATACCTTGTAGACTAGATTCTCTATGTATATTCTTCTCTTTATATAAAGGGGAACTGATTTTCCATGCTAGGATGTTAAAATCGCATTGGTTATTTATTGAAATTAAGTTAAATTAACAGCACTTTGGGAAGAAGTAACATTTTTACACTATTAAATCTACTTGCCCAAGAATTTGTGTCTCTTTATTTATTGAACCAAATATTCTTCAACACGCTTTAAGAAAATTTACTCATTTTTATATGTCTTAAACATCCCCTGTCAGATTTGTTACTAGTTATTTTGTAGTCGAGCATGTACTTTATGTGATTCTTGTTATTTTTATTATTTTTTTCTTCTGTTCTGGTACCTCCTTTTCATTTGTCATCTGTGCTTCTTGAGTTTCATTAGTTGGCTGGAAACTTTTGGACAATGATGAACAAAAGTAGCAATGGTGAGCATCTGAGTACTGTTCTTAGTATTTTACACTAAAGTTGTGGCTCAGTTAATTTACAATAGATAATATTAGTTTACAATAGATAATATTAGTTCATTATTAAGGTCTCATTTTCCTGGTGAGTGAAAATTTTTTATAAGTGATATTTTAGCATCTTTTGTGATTATCATTTTTTCTTTATTATAATTACATAAATTAAGGATTTGGGGAAGGTATGTCAGGGGGATTGAACCCAGGGCCTTGTGCATGCCAAATATTCTACCACTGAGCTACACCACCAACCCTTAATAAATGAACTTCTAATACCGAGCCAATCTCAGCCTTAAAATATTAGTCATGTGTTTTTGTTTTTATCTTGTAATACATTGCTATCCGGAAACATCAGTCACTTTTTCAGGATTTATACACTTCTGTAAATTAGTCTATAGTTTGGCACTATCTTTTAGATTTTATGATCAGGGCTAATGATTTGCATAAAATTACTGAGGACTTAATCTCAAAGTACAGATAAGAAACATTTGCCCTTTGGAGATATGATAGAAGTCAGTTATAAATCATCTAGTCTAAGGGTGTGTGTGTGTGTGTGTGTGTGTGTGTGTGTGTGTATGTGAAATATTTTATTACTTTTGCACATTCTAATCCTCTGCCTTCTTTTGGGTTGTTTGTAATTCGCATACCAACACAAATGTATAAAGAATATTACTTTTAAAAAGTCTCCAAATTAGTTATAACCATTTTCTTATTTATTCTTGGTGGTACTGGGAATTTAATACAGGGCCTTGCACTTGTTAGGCAGGCTCTCTCCCTCTAAAACCATGCTTTCACCCCTTTCTTGGTTATTTTTTAGGTAGGCCCTCACTTTGTGCCAAGGCCTTCCTGAATTTTAAATGTTCATTTCTACTTGTGTTTCCCCATGTCTCTTGGGATGATAGGCAAGCATCACTGTGCCTAGCCATTGTGTTTCCCCTATACTGAGATAACAGCTACAGACCACTATGCCGAGTCATGGATTAGGATGGAATCTTGAGAACCTCTTTCCTCTACTCCCTGAGGCTCCCGCCCCCCATCCTCGCAGCCTTGAATCACATTCTCATGGTCTCTGACACCCAAGTAGCTAAGATTACTAAGATTACCAAGCCCTGCCTTATTCAGTCTTTTTATTCCTTTTTTCTTGCCAGTTTTGAAAGATGCTGGTCTCTTTTTAAACATTCATTTTCAAATAAACCCAACAACCAGAGGGATCACATATTTTTTTCATCCCAGTATTTTCCATGATTTTGTGCAATAACTAAGCAAATAATGTACATGTAATAAATACTTATTGACATCATAAGTCACCAAGCCTCATTTTAATTTTTCTTTCTTGATTTTAGTTTTCTTCCTACAAGGAATATATTCATTTCTTCCTTCTACTTTTTAGGGGGTTTTGGTTGTTTTTTTCCTAGTTCCTGGAGTAGAAGTCCCAACCAATTCTTTTCATTTTGTATTTAGTATTTAATTAAAGAAACCTATACTATTCTGAATACAATTTTGTTTTAACCACACAGTCCTTGATTATATTCTATATTCATTGTTATCAATTTTTAAGTAGAAAGTAATTTTTAAATGTTTCCAAGATTCTCTCTCATATTAATTTTCTGTTTTATTATTCTGTTTGTTGGTGGTGGTGGTGGTGGTCATGGGGCTTGAACTCTGGGCCTGGGTGCTATCCCTCAGCTCTTCAGCTCAAGGCTAACATTCTACCACTTGAGCTACAGAGCCACTTCCAGTTTTCTGGTGGTTAATTGGAAATAAGAGTGTCACATCCTTTCCTGCCCGGGCTGGCTTTGAACAGTGATCCTCAGATTTCAGCCTCCTGAGTAGCTTATGAGGAATATTTTAGTATGCTTTCTCCGTATTTCCTTACCTCCCAGAATTTTTTCTTTGTTTCTTGTTATATTTTTCTATAACATTTGCATTAGATTTCAAAATCCCAATGCTAACACATTTTTTGGACTATTATATTCTGGTTCTTTCCTTTACCTAGATCAATTTCTTAGGTTCATTTTCTAGTTGGTGTCTCTGCTTTCTACTTTCAGGTATTTGACATCTACGTGCTAGAAATGTCTTTCTTTGTGTCTTACAGATGAATATCTTTCTAGGCCATCACCATTTTCTCTAGGAAAGTTTGATGAGCAATGGCCTCAGTTGGCTTGGGGTGGGGACTGAGTTGCCACATACTAATGTAGGACCTCCTTTCAGAGTAACCTTGCTGGGGTCAGATCAGGTCAGAGTTCTTAGTGAAAAGCTTATGGCTAATGAGCCTTCTAATGTTAGTCTAGGTCCTGGAGACCATTTTGGCCAACCTCTAGAATGAGTGGCTACGGCTGTGCCCCTGAGGATCTTCTGTTATACCTTACAGATGGCTTTGTGGCCTTTCACTTGAACCCCTCAGGTGCATATGTGTCTCTAGCAAAGTTATTGATGTCAAGAAGAAGAAAGAATAAGAGTAAGAAGAAGAAGAAGAAGAAGAAGAAGAAGAAGAGGAGGAGGAGGAGGAAGAGGAGGGGGAAGGGGAAGGAGGAAGGGGAGAGGGAGGGGAGGGAGAGGGGGAGGGGGAGGAGGTGCTGCTGTGGATACTGGACCCTAGAGATTGTTTTCATCTTTCATATTTGTAGTACTGCCCAGAATTCACAGAATGTGGCCCTCCCCTCCTCCATGCTTCAGTCGCTTCAGTCAACAGTCAGATTTGGTAAGGAACCCATTCAAAACGAAGCTGTCTCTCTCATCAAGAATAAAGGAGACAGAGTTTTCAGTTCATGTACATTCCCTCCTTCAGAAGGGCAGCAGCAGCAGTCAGAGGAGGAACAGGGTATGTGGATGGACATGGTGCAAAAACAGAATTGCCTGTCAGGTTGGAGACAGAGTTAAATGGATCCTGGGCATCATTTGGAGGCAGGAAGAAGTGTAATCTGGGCCAATCTCTGAAGACATTGATAGGCAGTGCCCTTATTGTGAAGAACCAGTGTGCAATGCCAGAGTTCAACTTTGTTCTGCACATTTGGGAGCCATAGAAACAGAAATTAGGTAAGTGGGTTTTGTTTTCTGGAAACATTGCTGTGGTCACAAAGTAGGCAGGGGTATATGGGTTCTAGGATGCTGGAAGCAGAAGCTGCTGAACCCCTGAACTTAGGCAGTGGCCAGAAGCTGAGAGGAGGAGATAGATTCTAGAGATATAGAAGTTATATTCACTGGAACCTGAGGACCTACTGGATAGAGGGGGTAAGGCAGAGGGAAGAGTCAGGGATGACTCACAGGTTTCTGGTTTGGGCAACTCGGAGGATTATGTTGCTATTCATCAAGATAGAGAATATGGGAGGAGAAGCAGGTTTGGAAGAAGAGAATGAGCTCAGGCTTGAACTTATTGCTTTTAAGTTGTCTGCAAAAATGACAATGTGTTGAGGTCAATAGGTTGGGCTAACAGTTGGGTCTGGGATATAAGAAAGAATATGCATGTGATTGTCATCGGTGTGTGTGGTCCCTAATGCCTGCATGCATGTCCTGGGACTACGCAGAGCAAACAGGGCTGGACTCGTGGGTATGTGAACATAAGGTCCCATGCTCAGAAGGACCTCCTGCTGAGTTTTATACTCTACTGTCACAATCTTTAGTTCTCCAACAATCTTTTTACAAAGAGCCTACATTTTTCTTTTGCACTGGGCCCTGAAAATCATAGAGCCATTTCTGAGGCAGAGAAGGACTAAAACAAGCCTGAAGCACCAAACTAAAATGTTCTGCAAGGCTAAGGTAGAGCCCTGTGCCAGGTGGGAGAAGGTGCAGGAGAATGGGTTATGGAAGTGAGAGAGGCTGGAGTCCATGGGCACATGCCATGCTGAGTAGTTGATAACTTGGGAGGAGGTGTGGGCAGCAGCCTGGCTGTCTGAATTGAGTTATGAAAGGCACAGAGAGCATGCAGACAACTTGAGTAAACAGAACAGACTTCTCCTGGGTGATACATAATGGAGAAAACCCAGATTCTGACCACTCCTTACATCTTTGTCAGCCACCATTGTTTGAACTCTTAACTGGTTGCCATTTGGACTACTGTAGTATCTTCCTGACTCCCAATTTCATTTCATCCTTGTCCCTTGAAGGTCAAAGTAATTGTACTTGGATAGGAGTCTAATCACATCACACATTTACCCAAACCTATCAAGCCTTTCATCTAAGAAACATCGGTGTGTGTGTGTGTGTGTGTGTGTGTGTGTGTGTGTGTGTGGTGTATGCCAGTACTGGGGCTTGAGGTAAGAACCTCAGGTTCTTGCTCAGTGTTTTTTCACTTGAGGCTGATGCTTTTTACCTCTATCTCTGATACTTTGCTGGTTAATTGGAGATAAATCTTTTAGATTTGTCTGCCTGGACTGGCTTTGAACTGTGATTCTCAGATTCTCAGAAGCTTCCTGAGTAGCTAGGATTGCAGACCTGAGCCACCGGCACCCAGCAAGAAACATCACATCTTTATTTCAGCTAATGAGGGCTTACGGAGTCTAGTCCCTGCTCCATGTCACCTACCACTCTCCTGTTCACTCACTAAGCTCCAGGCACTCTGGCCTCTTTGAGTTTCTCTCCCCATCTCTGTAGAAGCTTTGCCAAGCCATCCCACCCTGCTGCCTGATGCTTTCCTGCCATAGACATTCCAAGTCCCTCTCTCACTTGGCCCCTGCTCAGATGTGTCGTCTCAGTGATATCCCCTGACCAGGCTCTCTCTGTCCTAACCCTGCTCTCCTTTCCTCCTTGCTTAGCACTGCCTGATGTACATTTTAGTTATTTATTTGCTTTTTGTCTTCCCATCTTTTGGAGAGGCCCTGCTTGGCTTTGTACACAGTTTATCTACTTGGCTAGTCTTGTAGAACAGCGGGCCTGGGGACATTAGAAGCTGTGTCGATTTTATTTCCCAAGCCAAAAATTATGATGATATGTTGTCTAGTAATGAGACAGAGTGTTTGTTTGTTTGTCTGTGTATACACCTCTTTGTTTCACAAAAGGATTTAAGGCAGCTTACAAAGATGCATAAAATTCAGCGAGATGACATAAATTAGAAGCAGGTGAGAAAGAGCAAAGAAAAAAAAATGTACAAGCAAGAGTAAAGCCATAAAGTAGAGCCAAGGATGGGACTAATACAAAATAAACATACCATAAACTTTGATCCATTTGTTAGGGGTGGGCCACAAATTTGGCTCTAAAATTTCTAACAGCCAGTGCCAAGATGAAACCTGATCAGCTGCACAATTCCCAGGATCCCCAAGATTAAAGCAAACCACTAGTCCAGGAGAAACATGCACATTCCTAATGTCCCACCATCTCCTCCCCCCACCTCCTCCTCTACCTCCCCTTTTCCCACCCAGAAAAGACAATGGAGAAGATGGCAAACGAGAGCTCACTGTGTCTTGGCAGCCATGCAGCCATGAGCCTTGTCTGTTACATTTCTCAGCCAGGTTTATCAGAGTCTGATTAATGCAAAATGTAGTTATAGGGGGACTCGTGACAGGGAACTCAGTCCAGCTGCATGCATAGTCCATGGAATCCCCAAGCAATGTTGTCTATGAGAAACTCTAGACGAAGTTTTCAGGAGTCTTGGGAGACCATAAGTTATCATGGCTAGCACTTTAACTAAAGCTAGTCTAGGTGACAGAGTGCTGGAGGAGAAACAATGCACCACCAGATGTCAAGCATGTCAGTGTTGGGCATTCTTTTGTAAAAATCAGAGGCCTCACAAGAACACACTCCCCTCTGAAAATGACCGCCCTGGACCAGAAGATACCTACGGGCCACTGAAATACAATGCAAGTGACTTTAACCTGGGAACGTTTTAAAGCAGATCCAACCACCTACCCAATTTTTTTTAAGTGTAAATGAAGTCTCCTTCCTGTTGCACCTTCCAAGATAAACCATTTATGAAATGCATGCCAGTTAACTGTGAGGAGGCCAGTATGGCATGATTAACCATGATTAAAAGCCAAAGGACAGCTACCAAAACTCAAGACTTTGCCAATAGAGTATTTGATCTGAAGTCCATCTTTCTGGCAATAATTAGATGGTGGAGCCAGCTATGTACTGAGACTGAATATTGAAATCAAGCTGCCCCAGAGAATCTAGACTACAGGCCTGTGGGACGTGGAGCCAAGCTGGCATGGCCCCTCCCTAACCCCGTTCCCCACCCCTGATAAGGATCCCAGCTGCCTCGCCTGCCTCTGTGCCTCGCAGGGGTGTTGAAAGTCTCCAAGATAACAAAGCGCCCCTCCTCAAAGGAACTGGGAGGGTGCCAGGCAAAATACATATATATATAGCATGGAGGCAAAGAACATTTAAATTGTGAGGCACTGCCAACCCTTTTTGAAATTAGGATCATTGCTCCAGGACTAAGTCAAGGAAATAGGCTGACAACCTTCTTAGTGTATAATTCTTTTTCTTTTTTTGTACAAGTAGTAGAACTTGAACTCAAGGCTTGGCACATTTGCTTAGCTTTTTCCACTCAAGTCTAGCATTCTAACTCTTTTCATTCAAGTTTTTAATGCATTTTTATTTTCTTTAAGTAGTTATACAAAGGAGTTGCCATTCAACAGAGCAATTGAATCAGTGTCACTCCTTTCAATGTTTTCACCCCTTCCATCCCACCCCTTAGCTCGCTTTTCTTAGTTTTTAGGTTATGTATTGATTGTTTTGCCATTGAACAAAGCAGTTTATGTATACAAGGCATTTTTTGAAAACATTTTCTTTAGTGTCAGCTCATTTTTAAATTTTATTGCAAAGATGCTCTACAAAAGGGTACAGTTACATGAGTAAGGTCATGAGTACATTTCTTGTCGAACATTGTTACCGCCACCTTCCTTTTTCTTGCACTCTCCCTTTCCTCCTGCATGTCCCATTCCCCCCTCCCTCCCCCACCCTGCTCCAAGTTGTAAAGTTCATTTCCAACATACTGTTTTGTGAGTATCATTGTCATATTGGGTCATCCTTTGTCCTTGTTTCCCATTTTGTTATTCCCCTACCTTTCCCCAAATCAGATAAATGTATATACAAGATGCAGGGTACCAGAATCAAAGACAGTGATTACCGGGGATAAACCAAGGGAAAAAGAAAAATGAAATGAAATAAAAAGAAAGAACTAGATATAGTACATTGAAACGAAAAAAAGACCTGTTGTTTCCATGTCTTGGAGTTCATTTCCAATAGCATCTTTTTATATGGTCATATGTACATAGCTATTGAGCTATTGTGATCCTCTGCTAGGACTATAGACATATACTAATTATTACAAAGCCTATATTTCTTTGGGTCTGGCTTACTTCACTTAATATAATTTTTTTCCAAGTAGTTCCATTTCTTTACAAAATGGGCAATATCATTCTGGTAGAAGCATATAATTCCATTGTGTGTATATACCACATTTTCTTAATCCATTATTGAGAGGCATCTGGGTTGGTTCCATATTTTAGCTATGATAAATAATGCTGCAACGAACATGGTTGTGCTGGTAGCTTTAGTGTGGCCTTGCTTGTGATTCATTTGGATAAATGCCCAGGAGTGGACTTGCTGGATCATAGGAGAGTTCTATATTTATTCTTTTGAGGAACCTCCATACTGCTTTCCAGAGTGGTTGAATCCCACCAACAGTGTAGTACTGTTCCCTTTTGGTCACATCCCCACAAGCATCTGTTATAATTTGTTTTCTTGATATGGCCATTCTAACTTGGGTGAGGCAGAATCTCAATGTGGTTTTGGTTTGTATTTCTTTTATGGCCAGCGATGCTTAACATTTCTTCATGTGTCTATTAGTCGTTCTTATTTCCTTTCCAGCGAAGTCTCCTTTTAATTCTTTAGCCCTTCTATTAATGGGGTGGTTGTTTCTTTGAGGATTTGTTGTTGTAAGGGTTAATTTTTTGAGCTCTAGGTATATTTTTGATAGGAGGCCCTTGTCTATTGTATAGCTAGTGAAGATCATCTCACAATTTGTGAGCTTTCTATTTATCTTGATAGCTATATCCTTTGCCATGCAGAAGCTCTGCAGCTTAATGTGATCTTATTTATCCAGCCTTTCTTTGATTTGTTTTGTTTCTGGATCTCTTATTTTTTTTTTGCCAGTCGTGGGGTCTGAACTCTGAGCCTGAGCGCTGTCCCTCAGCTCTTCAGCTCAAGGTGAACGCTCTACCACTTGAGCCACAGCACCCCTTCCAGCTTTTTCTGTTTATGTGCTGCTGAGGAATCAAACCCAGGGCCTCATGCGTGCAAGGTAAGCACTCTACCACTGATCCACCTTCCCAGCCCCCTTCTGGATCTTTATTTAGGAAGTTTTGACCTGTGTCAAGGAACCCTAGTATATCCCCTATCCCTTCCTGTAGTATTTTCAGGGTGTCTGCTCTTTCCTCAAGGTCTTTGATCCATTTGGAGTTGATTATGGTACAGATTGATATATAGGGACCTAACTTCAATTTTCTACATATGTATAGCCAATTCTGCCAGCACCATTGTTGAAGAGGCTGTCTTTCTTCCATCTGATAATTTATGGCTCCCTTATCGAAGATTAGGTGGCCATAGGTCTGTGGGATCACGTTTGGGTCTTCAATTCTATTCCATTGGTCCTCAGGCCTGTTCTTGTAGTATTCTTTTGCCCATTTCCAGCTTTTTGCTAGTTAGGTCAAGATATGAGTTCCTCAGATTTGTCTGCCCATGCTAGCTTAGAACTATAATCCTCAGATCTCAGATTCCTGAGTAGCTAGGATAGCAAGCATGAGTGTCAGGTGCCAGGCTGTCAATTTCTTTTTAATACAGATTAAAAG
Organism: Dipodomys ordii; assembly: GCF_000151885.1. Classification (NCBI taxonomy): domain Eukaryota; kingdom Metazoa; phylum Chordata; class Mammalia; order Rodentia; family Heteromyidae; genus Dipodomys; species Dipodomys ordii. The sequence goes on from NW_012267436.1 coordinate 658,547, forward strand.
ACTTCTGTCAATCTACAGATACCAAGCATATTCAACCACTTAAGTACAAAGCACCTAAATTCCTCAGCTCCCCAAACCCCACCCTGAGCACCCTTGCCCTGTAGAATCACCTTTCAGATCTTCCAACACCACTCTATAACCTTGGTGCCAAAAGCTCGATCCCACTCTTTCCATGACATACACCTCAGCCATACACTCTTTGTTCTGGCTTCCCCCTCTGTGTTCTCATGCTCTTTGGGGTTAGTCATAATAGCCCTTTATGGAGGCAGGGCATGCTGATCACCTTACATCTATCTGCCTCTCAACCACAAGGACGTGCATGGCTGGAAGCTATTCTCTTAATTTTACAAACAAGAAAACAGACTCAACATCCTAGAGTTTTCCCATCATTGAGTCTCAGTGAGTGTCCAGGCAGGATCAACATCCAGATTTCAGGCTCCCAGCCTGTATCACACTCTATTCTATTCATAAATCTAACCACTTGATCTAGGAAGAATTGGCCTTGCCAAAAATCAAACAGAGCATGTGGGAGCGAGGTGTGTCTTTGAGGTACAAGGCCAGGGGCTGGAGGGGACCTCTAGAACTCTGCTATCGCCATATTTTTTCTTTTGTGTTGTCAGGGAACAATTCTGCCAAAAGGCTCTAATGTTTTCACCATTGTACCTCTCCAGTTTGTAAGTAGAGAAACTGAAACTCAGGGAGAAAGAGGACTCCTCTGTAGCATGTCCACTCCATGACCAGTGCTGGCCATCAGTATCTCTAGCTGAAGACTAGGGGCTAGATTCTCACTGAACCAAACACATGAGATACCCTCTACTTTCTGAAGGTCTAAGCCATCCTGTGACTTCCCACCATGAGATTTTCTAGAAAGAGGATAGAATTGGACATTGGACATTGGCAAATCTTCCTTGGAGTCTCAGTTGTCATACGGATAACCTTAAGCCATTCTCTTAACCCTGGAGAGCCTAATCTCAGCCTTTACCACAAAGAGGCTGACCAGCAGAGCTACTAGGGCTTTCTGGCCTCAGCGTTTGTTCTAGAATTCCAGTGCTTCCTTCAGGAAGCAGGAAGACTGTCCTTGGAGAGATAAGCTGTGGCTCTGTGAGGTGGGAAACCTTGGAGGGGCAGAACAAACAGGGTGAATGTGCATTGCAATTGGAGGTAAAGGCAGGAAGGCTCACTTGAAGAAGTAGGAGGAATATCAGGAGGCTCTGGTCCAGGGAGAGAACTGAGGGCAGGTTGAAACTCACTATAAGTCTCATAGGACTGCAACCCAGCTCAAGACCTTGCACCCTGAAGGTGTAGCCCCTTCTTCCTTTAGAAGGAAAAGCAGAGGCACACTTTGAACTTGAGTCAACCTTGAACGATTTTTTTTAATTGCCAGTACCAGGGCTTGAACTCAGGGCCTGAACACTATACCTTAATGTTTTGGGTTTTTTTACTGGTGCTCCACCACTTGAGCCATAGTTTCACTTCTGGCTTTGTAGTCATTAGCTGGAAATAAGAGTTTCATGGACTTTCCAGCCTGGGCTGGCTTTGAACAGTATTCCTCAGATCTTAGCCTCTTGAGTAGCTAGGATTACAGGTGTGAGCCACCCATGCCCAGATTGAATGTTTACATGTTTACAGTCAGGATCACATTACTGCTCTATACTCAACTATGCCACTGGCATTCATACTTCCATTTTGCAGAAAATAAGAGTCCAGAAAAGTGGAGCCAGGGTAGAACTTTAGCAGAAGCAGGGATGGCAGGACTTGGACCAGAGCTTTGTCCACTGTGTGGTCTTTGACCCCAGCAACATTATGATCAAGACATGTCTCCCTGGAATGATGAATATGTACATGATTAGCTCAGAGAGACTCAGTTGCTGCCAGTGAATGCATTACAAGTGTCTCAACATCAGCATTTTGTGTTTAATACTAAACACCCATACACTACATCTTTGTTTTCATTTTACTCATCAAACACTGAGCTACTTGTGTGTGCCAGGCGCTGTGCTACACTGTAATTTTACAATTTGTTTAGGCTTTACAACGTTCCTGCACGCTATTCATTACGGTAACTTAAGCATCACCAGATCTGCCGGCAAGTTCTCTGCCCAGAGCCCAAAGCCCTTCCAACATGCTACATCCTCTGCAGAGCTCCCTGTGGGAGTGGAGGAGGAGGGACAGGGAAAGAACCCTGGGAGAGCTGTAAAAGTGTGGAGGTAATCGCTGGAGAGCTTCTTCTCCATCATTAAAGAGGATCTTAATTAAGGTCCCCGAAATAGATACTGAAAACAAGCAGCAGCTGTGGGAACCAGATCCAGCGGGGATAGCACAACTGCCTAGAGGTGCTGGGTGTTAACTGGCCAGCTTCTTACCTGTCATTAGGGAGTGGGAAATCGCCCCCACATCAAAGCCAGCCAGGAAGGAATGTGACAAATGCCATTCACCTTTAAAAGTGATGAAAATAAAAGCCAAAGTCTGCCAACCATTGTGTGCGAAAGCTCCTCAGGCAGAAGGATGATCCCCAGAGAGAGAGAGAGGAAGGTGTGCCCAATCCAGGAAGCAAAGATGAGATGCCTGCATCTGGGAACTGGGGTCCTCCCTGACTGTGACCCTCCTGACCTAGACACACCCTCCTGATCTTTGACCTTCAAGTTAGTGGAGCTGAGGCCTACCACCTGACCACCCTGCTCACATGGCTGCCTGGGAGGTAGAAGCTTTGGCTTGAGAGGCAGGGGGTCTGAGAACACTGCTAGCTAGACTTTCTTCCCTGCCAAGAGGAAGAACAGAGTTATTTCTTGTCTTGGACCCACTGATGTCCATCTTCTGGGAGGCAACTATTTTCTTCTTTGGCTTCATCATATAGATAATCACAGATGCAAGATAATCTCTGGGTGGAGTGTTTCACTACAGCATAATCCAGAATATGGGGAAGGTTATGGTTGCAAGGTCATATTATGGCCAAGCATGGTGGTTTACACCTGTTATCCCAGCTACTCCAGTGGGAGAAGTCAGGAGTATCTTGGTTTGAGGACAGCTTGGGAAAAAGTTAGCAAAACTCTCTCTCAACAAATATACTGAATGTGGTGTTTTGTGCCTGAAATCCTAGCTACTCCAGAAGTATAGATAGGATGATTGAAATCTAAAACCAACCCAAGAAAAAAAAATCAAGACCCTCTCTAAAATAATAACCAAAGCACCAAAAGGCCTGGAAGAATGGCTCAAATGATAGAGAGCCTGCCTAACAAACATTAGCCCTTCAGTTCAAACTCTAGTAGCATCAATAACAATAATAATAATGTTTTTGCTGATGTTGACAGAAATTGTTCAGCCAGGACCTGGATAATGAGGAGCTGGGAGTCAATGGAAGAATATATGCTATGGCAATGTACAGATCTGAGTCTTGGTTGGCGTACTTGGTACAGGTGGCAGATAACTCTTTGTTCAGAGCTATGTCTACACACTTACCTGGTGGATATGGGAGGATTGTTAGTGCAGGTCTTTTGGCATTCCTGCCTTAAGCCCAAAGTGGAGAAGGTTGAGACCAAGAGACAGAAACAGAGGCAAACAAGAGACTCAAAGAGAATTAAGAAACATGGTGGAGATGTGTCAGCCACAGAGCAGACTTTACTAAAACACTGGCACTTCCCGAGTAGCTTTCTTTTGGCACTTGACCTCCAAATCCAGCACTGAGAGAACTCAGTTGCTCCCACCTGTCCCAGATCTTGGCCCAGAAGTCCTTGAGCATCCTGTATTAAGTTCAAAGCAAAGTCTGAGGATCCTTCTTGAAGCAAGTATGGACAAAGCACCACCTCAGGCTTCCATAGAGAAGTACTCTGAGCTCCACCAGGGTCTTGGCCACTGAAGAGACTTCTTCATAATGCTTCCTGTGCTGGAATGAGTATGGGGTGAGCTCTATTCAAGCTTGGGTCTACTTCATAGTCACACCTAGGGACAGAGGAATTCAGGATGTCATATGGACCAAAGTGACCCCAGATGGCTTCCTGGTGGAAGTGTCATGTGATCTGAGCCTTTAAAGATTGACAAGAGTTGACATAGCCCTTTGCATTGGCTCCTTCATAGGTCATGACCATTAACTGCTGTGGGGTGCCATGATTTGAATGTCCCAACCCAAATGCCTGTTGAAATATAATCCCCACCATGAAGTATTGCGTGAGACCTTGAAGGGATGATTAGGTCATGGTCACGTGGGTTCTGAGGGTCCTGCCTTCATGAATGGATGAAGCCACTCATGGGAGAGTAGACTAATGAGTTATTTCAAGAGTAGGTCTGTTATAAATGCAGTTTGACCCTTTCCTTTGTATATGCTCCTCTCGCCATGTGATCCCTGTGCCATCTCAGCCCTTGGCAAAATCCCTGCCAGCAAGAAAGCCCTCCCCAGATACAGACTCCAAAAACCACAAGCTGGCTAGGCTTCCTGTTCATTATAAGTTACACAGTCTCCAGTACTCTGTTACAGAAAAGAAACTAAGGCAGGTAGCACACTCCTGGGACCACAGTGACATAACAGGGTGAAGTTGTGCCAGAGGAACATCTACATGACCTGCAGTTGTGGTGGGGCAGACATGGGGAAGGCACCGTGTCTGCTTATGAAGTTTTGAGTTGCTGCTTTTATTCTAAGGCTGGGTCTGAGGAAACAGGACCATAGTGCTAAGCTAGAAGGATGAGACTGCCCTGCTAGCATTCCCTCCTTGTGGGCTTTGATCACTAGAATATACATTCCTCATAGTAAGCATAAGGGGAAAACAGCAAAAAGCCTAAAGCCTGACCTGAGGAGGGACTTCCTAGAGGAAAAATGTGAAACTCTTCTAAAAGTTAAAGATGCTTCTATGAGATTCCCTCAACATTTTAACAAGGTAGAACACTAGTGGCTCTCACCTGTAGTTCTAGCTACTCAGAAGGCTTAGATCTGAGGATAAAGGTTCAAAGCCAGCTTGGGCAAAAAATAGTCCATGAAACTCTGATCTCCAATTAACCACCAAAAAGCAGGAAATGGAAATATCACTAAAGTAGTGAAGCACCAGCCTTGAGAGAAAAAGCTAAGGGACAGCACCCACACCCTGTGTTCAAGGCCTAGTACTGGCACAAGAAAATGATGATAACAGAGAAGAAGAAGAAGAAGAAGGAGGAGGAGGAGGAGGAGGAGGAGGAGGAGGAGGAAGGGGAGGAGGAGGAGGGGGGGAGAGGAAGGGGAAGGGGAAGGGGAGGGGGAGGAGAAACGAAGGAAGGAAGGGAGGGAGGAAGGAAGGGAGGGAGGGAGGGGGGAGGAAGAGGAAAAGAAGACGAAGAAGAAGGAAGCAAATAGGTAAAGGACAAGAGTTGTCAACCAATATTAGGTCTATATAGATCAGCAAAGTCCACTGTTGGACTCTTGACTGCTCTTTGTCTGCTGGCTTTGTTAGATACAACAGCTTTTTTCTGAAGTTTTAAGGCCCAACACAGGACTGTCAACTTCTCAGGTGATAATGCATTTGCAAGAGTGAAATACGTCAGCCGTGCATTTGCTCGTCACACAGCAAATAAAGTATTAACTATACTACTGAATCTTTTTGTGTGTAGGACAATGAAGGGAAACTGGGCCAAAACATTGGGACTGACTTCCTGGCAGAGGGTTCCTGAAGCTCTGTGGAATTTCCACTCCCATCCTGGGAGAAAGGTACGCACAGGCATGATTAGCTCACCTGTTTTAACAATCCTGAAATTTCCCTAGCTCCGACATCACAGCTGGGCAGATCCCCAGCTGGGTAAGTACAGGCAAGAGGGTGTTTGTGGTGGGTGGAGGCCCTGTCCTTTCTCTGGTGGAGAAAACCATTTATGACTTCACGGGATGAAAGGAACCAACCCAGGCCCCATTGAGCTGTTATTATAACAATTATCAAGACCTATCACCTCCCTTTGGGAAATGTCCCCTTTCAAGTTGCAGTACCCTGCTGTACCCTGGCTCACAGTTGCTCACAATCATTACCAAGTGCCCAGGGCAACTTATTAATGCTTTCTTTCTGACGTGGATGGATAGGATCCTGTTTAAAGGGCTGAAGCTTTGCAAGGGGCTCATTAAAGCCATTGCCGGGTGTGGGGGGAGTGCGTGCATGCATAGGTGTGCAAAGTGCTCCAGTTAGTCCATCCCATAGCAACCCTCTCTCCTCTCATACCAACATCAGGAGGCAGAGGTGGCTTTGATCCTGCTGGACATCCCTGCTCATGAGCACTGGGAGGAGAACAAGAGGAACACTCGTTTTCCCAATTTTGTTTCCTGCTAGTGACTCACCCTTACCACACTCCAGCTGCAGAAGCCTCCGAACACTTGGGCTTAAGGCTCTACCATTGTGCATCATGCATGAACTCTATTTCCTTCCAGAAGTTGACCTCAAGGGTCTTGAACCAACTTCTCCTGCCTGGGTCTCTTTTCTTTGAATTCAAGGCTACCCCTTAGTACAGTCACCATTCAATTATCCTCCCTGTGAAGTCAGTGGGGAAATTTTTTTTTAAAAAAGTGGCAATGGAATCTTGAGGAAACTTCAAGAACATCTATTGCCTTCACAAAGCCTGTTCATCTTACCGAAGGGGACCTGAAGGCTCAGGAAGATGGATGCTTTGCCCAGGACACCCAGGTGGCAAGGGGCAGAGACAAAGTAGAGTCCCATGTGTCCATTCTGGGAGATTAAAGACAGCTACTGAGTTTAAAAAGCATATGCAGTCCTCTGAGACTCAATCATTCAAGCCTATGCTAAGACTAGCAGAGTGGGGAATGGAGATCAGCCCCATGTCAAAGAGAACATAGAGTCACATGCTCAGAGTTATGCAGCTAGAAAGTAGGCGGGAGGGGCCAGAATTCAGGCCCAGAGGGTCAAGCCTGCTCCCTGAGCTTTGTCACTAAGCTCTTTGTGTCTTGGTAGCAAACTTTCCAGAAGACCACCCACACCTCAGAGACCTGTAGTGGGGACTGAGTTACTGTCCCAGGTATCCAGAAGCACTCTTAGTGGCTCTCCAGGGAGCCTGCCCAGTAGACATGGGCTATAGAGGATGGACAGGCAAAGCTGGCTGTGGTTCTTGACCCTTCCAGAGGTAGGCAAAGTGTTTGTACACAGTGATGCGCAATAGCTGCACATAGCAGAGTTGAACTGGACAAGGAGGACCATGTGAACTTGAGTGAATCACTTCACTTCTGAGTCTCGGTTTCATCATCTATAAAACAGAGATGCTGATACGTTCCTGGATGGATTAAAGACAGAAGCACCGTGCCAGCACTGACACTTGTGGACAGGTGACAAACACAGGCTCCTTCCCCTCCCCTGAAGGCAGGCCTAGGAACCTCCCTTCGAACAGTTTAATAGTGACTGTGTTAGTCATTAAGGCCCCTGAGAAGTAGCCTTGAATGCTACACATGTACAGAAGGCTCAGTGAAGCACTGGGGCTCCCAGAAGTGCCTTAGCCCTGTCATCAGACTAGCCTGGCTGTGAACACTGACACCTGGGAATACCATCCAGCCACAATCACATGGGCCCTACAGGATCCCAATGATACCACAAGTATAGGGTGCAGGCAAAAGTCCATCTTGCCTGTCTTCTCCCATCCATCTGTGAGTACCTAGACCCAGGCCTGTGTCAAGGTCAATGCAGGGAGCCCTGTGGGCTGAGGTAGACAAAGAGAGCTACAGCACAAACCTCCCTTGAAATGTAAGTTGTGAAATGTCAGCATAATTATGAAAATGCAAACACAGGAACATTTGCATATGGGAACTAATGGTTTTTAATGAAGGTAATCAGCTTGGTTAAATCAAATTATTAGCTTTGACAATAGATGTGTAAACAGGAACTTAATGAATTTGTTGATTGCTCTTGCCTGCGCAAAAGACATTACAGTAGTCATCGAGCCTGAATAATACATCTGGACTGCCCTCCCCTGATTGGGCAACACCTACCCCACACCATCACACATACAGACACACCAGCAGAGACGCAAACACACTGGGAGCTCCCTGAGGCAGAGAATATATCTCTCGCATCAGCTCAGAGGATCCCAAGGGGTGGGGCACTTCTTTGACTTGTGTTTTCATTTCTCCTCTAGTGTACTCTTCACATGGTGCCACCCAGGACACTTCTGAGATTCCCAGTGCTTTGGGGAACACAGAATTGAGAGGGCTAACGTCAAGACAAAGAAGGAAGGTAGTGATGACATTGAGCACCTGGATTCCAGATTTCTGCCTGTGTAACCTTTCATCCTATGAGGACAGTTCATACTACTATTTGCACCTTACTGCTTAGAGAACATCATCACAGAGGAAGAAATAGGTTAGAGGGAGCAGTCCCCAGCTGGTGGTCAGAAACTGAAGTCCAGACCTCATGACCATTGTTAGAATGGTGAGCCAGAATGGTGTCCAACCCCAAAGGTATTTTGACAGCAAGGATGGCCTCAAAGCTTTTACTTAGAAACATCAGTGAAGAAAGCCAGAGGGCTCCCGGGTTTAAGGGACTCCTCTTAAAACACACACAGCTCTCATAAGCACACACACAGGCATGCATTTCCTGTGTCAGGCAGACAGGCATCTCAGGCATCTGCCACAGGGTTGAGGTGCTAGTCCTATGCTTCTATGAATGATACAGTGAGTCCAGGCAAGGGGTTGGGGTGGGGGCCAAGTTGTGGAGGGGAATGAGGCAAAGAGTAGACAGACACTCCCAAGAGACAACTCACCCACACCACCCACCAGATACCATCAGGCAGTTACACCGCAAGCACAGCGGCTCGTTGGGCATCAGCACAGGGCGACGCTGCCCGCCGTCTCTCACCTGGGGCTTGTGGATGGGAACATTAGTCAGACAGACAAAGGGAGAGAGAATGTGCTGAAACCACCTCGGGCCCTGGCCAGCTTCTCCTGGCAAATAAGCCAGCCAGAGAGGCTCCACAGGCCCTTTCTTGATCCAGGGAGAGAGCATGAGGCTTCAGCCCTTCCTTGCCCCAGGCTGGTGGGAACCAGATGCCACACTGCCCTGACCCTGGTCAGGGCACAGCAGCCTTGGTGCTATCGTGAATCACACTTTCTGCACTGTAACACCTGGAGCCTGCAGTTTAGTTAGAAAGGCATGATACTCTTCATTTGGATAGCTGAGATTGAGAGTCATTACTAAGAGAAATAAGCCAAAAACCAAGTGAAGAGGGGGAGGGGATGGAAAAGTAGAAGGTAACTTGCTCACTATCCACATCTCCACGTTTGGAGAGCTCCAAACTGAGGATAGCATTGCTGTATCCACTCATCTTGTCAATTCAAATACTGTTCATGTCTCCCAAGAGAATCTCTGTACGGAAGAGGCTTGCCTTCAGAAATTGGGTTCATAATCTCAGGGTACCTGGTCAGGTAGACTAGAGCTATTTGGCAACTCTAGAATTCTTTCCCAGAAGGCACAATTGTCTTCCCAGGTTGAACTTGATGATATAGAAACAGGAAATTGAGAAATTGGCCTGGCACTGGACCCATCCCTGTGACAGGGAAAGAAAAGAGGCCTAGTTCTACTTCTCAGCCCATCAATAAATGGCTCCACCCTCTCTAGAACTTTTATCACATATTGTACATTCTTCTACAACCACATTGCATAGTAATTAAATATGTACTTCCTCCTTCACTAGATAATAAGCTGCTTCACTGCAGGGATAGTGTGCCTGACTCAGAGTGCAGTATAATGTTTGTTATGGTAATGTATGAGTGAACAGAAACCTATATGAATTGATGGATGTTTAGATGAATGGTTGGATGAATGATAGATGGATTGGATGGATGGATTGACAGACAGACTGATGGATGGATAATGGATGGAAGGTGGATGGATGAATGGATGTATGTATGGAAAACAGATGAAAAACAGATGCGTATTACTCCCAGCTCCACCAGCATCTGTGGCCATCACAGAGTTGATCTGCTTCTTGAGTTGGAGTTGTATTAGCCCTTCTCCATGCTAGCTGCACTCAATGGATTTAAATGTCCACATACATCCTCACCCTGAAAATTTTTCTTCCCAGAAGTGATTTAGAGACCAAGATCAATGTCTCCTTACCCTTCATAAACCCCACTCGGGATTGTAGTTATATCCAAAACTTCTACAGCCCTCTTGACACATAAACAAAGAAAGGGAAGGATCAAATTCAAAACAGGTTGAAGACAGGTGCCTGTGGCTCACACCTGTAATCCTAGCTACTCAGTAGGTGAGATCTGAGGACCATGGTTCAAAGCCAGCCCAGGCAGGAAAGTCCCTGAGACTTTTATCTCCAATAAACCATTCAGAAAGCCAGAAGTGGCACTGGGCTCAAGTGGTAGAGTGCTATCCTTGAGCTGAAGAGCTGAGGGACAGCGCCCAGGCCCAGATTTCAAGTCCCATGACAAAAAGAGAGAGAGATTGGAGAATGGACAGCTTTCCAGTGGAAAGTAAGATAAAGCCCACACTCCCATTCAGTACGAGTTAGTTCCCAGAGAGTGAGCAAAGGAAGTGTATTCTAAGAGTCTTCTCAACCCAGTTTCCCATAATCATGAGGCAGAACTTTAGGTAATGTATGGAATCATTTACTATTCCAGAGATACCTGTAATTATCCAAGCCCCAAACCCTAGTTCAACCCAATAACAATAGAAAAGCATGAATTACTTGTGCCAGATACAAGTTATTATTACCATGTGCTAGACACCATGCCAAATTCTTTACTTGTATTAACTCATTGAAACTGTACAACAACCTTACATATTGTACATTCCTCCGCTAGCACAATTTACAAATGAGGAAACTAAGACAGAAAGAGGTTACATAATTTGCTCTAGACCAACAGCTAATTAGTGGTAGGCCCGTGATTTGAACCTAGAAATTCTGGATCTTGATTCTTGCTACCAAATACACCAAGTCCAGCACTGGCTGGAGTTAACTCAAGTCTCAACCAATCCAACCCTCATGTCGGCCTCCTCAGTAAAACCCAATCTAGTTTACACTCTCAGCAAGCCTCTTAGATCACCTTTCTACCCTGACCTACCATTAATAGAGTCCTGCTGAGAAAAATTCTTTTGCCTTAAAATATAGGAGCCAGAGGAACAGAGTCAACACCAGAAGGAGATAAATAGATATACATGCTCAGAATGGAGGAAGTTCCACATGACAACAGACCTCGTTTCAGCAACTAGTCAATGAAATGAAAAAATTAAAGGAGCAAATGCTCCCAATTCATGAACTAAAAACCTTAATAACCAAGATGTGAGCTATGTTCTTGTCTATGTTTAGCCCAGTGGAAATAAGGCAACTGCAAGATACTGTAGAGATATTTGAAGTAATTTGATGTGGGGCTGGGGGCTAGAGGGTATCAAAGAATTCATATTAATTTTGTTAGGTATAATTAGGCATTTGTTAATTTTGATAATGGCACTATAGAATTATAAGGAAGTGTTCATAGCACTGAAACAGAGTCAATTTTTGTTATTTTCTACAGTTGTGCTTATAAAATCATCAAAACATTGAATTATGGAATGCTGAATCACCATTCTCAGGGAAAATAGAAGGTTAGATTTCTGTGAGTCTCTGCTCAAAGCATTACCATCAACTTATCAATACAAAACTTTGTTTTACCTGTGTTTCCGTTGCAGGCCATCTTAGTTAATAAGATTCATTCACACTGAATGACATTGGCATTGATGATGACAATGACATTGACCAACAACACTACAACTCAGGTCTGAATGAAGCTCACCTAACACATAGGTTTCTTCCATAAGACACAGCATAGCGTTCTTGTGCTTGGAAAACCATACAGCACTTCAGTAACACACTGGGTGCCAAATGAAACAACAAAGTGAGCAAAAACAACACAACACTAAAAACCATGAAAAGTTCATGGTTAGCAATGAGAACTATCATAGAATTCAGGGTGTCACCTGGGACTGGAACCCATGCTCAGGTCAAACCACCTTTCTCACCCTTTTCTACATCCACATATGACTGAGAAAACACTATGTTGACTTGGACATTCCAAATAAAATTTAAGAGTAGGTATTTTTTTTCAAACGAAGAATCTGAATAAGGATCAGTATATTTAAGAAAAGAAGGTGATAGTATGTGGGGTTTCTTTTAAATCATGTCAACAGAGAAAGAAAAATGTTAAAAGCTGAGGAAAGGATCAATAAAGCAAATGTTGGAATACATCGCTAACTGTTGACTATGGATAATGTGCCTGTCCAAATCGTCAATAAAGAAGTCACAAAAATGACATTAAAGATTTTTATCTTTTTCAAGAAAGCAGCTGTGAGAAAGGAGATAGAGAAGGAAAAGCAAGACTGGGAGAGCCAATGCCAGATGCTGGTGACTTAAGCCTATATTCCTAGCTACTCAGGAGGCTGAGATCTGAGGATCACAGTTTGAAGCCAGCCCAGATTTATCTGAGAGACTCTTATTTTCAAGTAACTGGTATAAAGCCGGAAATAGAGCTGTGGATCTAATGGTAAACTTTAGCCTTGAGCAGAAAAGCTAAGGCCCAGTACCTGTACACACACACACACACACACACACACACACACACACACACACACACACACAGTCTGGGAGAGCCAGAATCAGTGTTTGTGAAGCAGGAATCTGAGTGGGGGAAAGAGAGGAAGAGGGAAGATGCAGACAACTTGAACTGTGGACCAGAACAAAAAAATGGGGTGAGGCGGGGGTTAAGGGAGCATCCCCAAGTTAAAGCAAAGGGTGCATACTAGACTGCTTCGTGTAACTACTTTTTCTGTTTTGGAATACGTGTGAAGTTTTCTTCAATGACAAAATTTAGCAACCATAAATGAAAACTGAACACTCATGTCTCATGCCTGTAACCCTAGCTACTCAGAAGACTGAGATCTAAGGATTACAGTTTGAAGCCAGCTGGAGCAGAAAAATCTCCAAGACTCTTGTCTGCAATTAAAACCTGGAAGTGGAGGTGTGATTTAAGTGGTAGATTACCCCTTTAAAGCAAAAGAGAAGAAAGAGCATGAGTCCCTGAGTTTAAGCTCCACAAATAACAACAAAAACAACAACAAAGGCATGGAGACTGCAGATGCATCTAGATGAGAAAACCCTAACAATCTGTCCTGTGCTATGGATCTAGAGTCACAGACGACTGGCTGACAGCAGGCAGGCCACGCGCAATCCTTCTCATTTTAATACCACAGGTTTGGATAACAATACCAAACCATTTCCAAATCCCTTCCACTCCTCCCTGCTGAACTCGAACACCTACTTCAAGAGATGGGAAGGGCAGGTACTTGGGTTTCATTATACCCACTGGGCAGGTGAGTAGATCTCCCCGAGTACTCAGACCGCACTGGTTTGGTGAAGAGTTACCTGAAGTCATTGAGCTGATCAGGAGCAAGTGAGAAAACTGCCTGGCTCTCTATCAATTACTCTGCATCACATCACCCTTCCATGTCCTCCCCCTCAGGTTGTGAGCGGGGTGCCTCCAGCCTAGGGTGGAGCTGCTGTGCCTAAGCTCCCTTGCATGGAGGAATGCTTCTTTTGCAGGATGGTGAACAAGGCTTAAAGAGCAGCCTGGAGAGGACTTCAAGCTCCATCTGTGGTCAGCACTCAGGATGACTCTGAGGCTGGACTAGACCTATTCTGAGGTCACAATAAAGGGACCCATCTGGGCAGGGGAGTCACAATCCCTCAGCCCAGTGATGGTTACTTGGAGTCAACTTCCTACCTGGCTTGGCTTTCTCAGACTTCTCACCCTACTGTCCTGGACCCTTCTGGACCTATTTACAGGAGTGATGACCACATCCGCAATCTCATCTGATAGACCTCGTTTCACAAGCTGCCTCCCCAGGGTTAAGCCCATTAGCAGCAAGAACAACCTTGGGCTGAGAACCTGTTCCATCTCCCTCCCATTGCGTCAGATTTAATTACAGAGTCCAGCCATAGCAAGTGGCCACCTTCCACTCCCACATGGGACAGAGGAGAGAGCCAGTTGGTGCTCTACTCGACACTATCAGCCAGAGAAATCAAGCAGGGTTTCCCAATAGCACAGGTGGGTGTGCGATCAATTTCCGTGGAAACTGAGACTGCAGTGGTAACATTTTCTCAGATGCCTTCTGTGCCCCTTTCACCCTATTTTAGCCTGAGCCATTCATTTCCCACAAAAAGGGAAGGTGTGAATTTCCCGCTACTCTGTGAAAAGAATTTAAAGGGAGAGATACCTAGGCCAGATAGAGGATGACCCACTGGTAAGATTGTTGGCAATGTGGAAGCCAATCTGGAGACTAGTTCTGGCCATAGGGTCTTTTCTGGTGTCCCACAGAAGGAAGGCCCCACCAAACTCAGGCAGGGGTTGCTATCTTTTCCTTTAAGTTCTCAGCCCCTCACCAAGGCTTGCAATGGATTCCTGCTGAGCTGTCTGAGCTGAATGAGAGGAAAGCAGATGTGAGAGTTGCAGATTTGGTGGGCAGGGACCATGCTTGTGGGCAGGGACCACCACCTTTGCTCTCCCTCATCCTACACCTCACAAGAGTCTAACACATCTGTCCTACCTCTCCGCCCTGGTCCTGAGGTGAACCATCTTCATCTCTCTTCTGGAATGGGCATGCGCCTTCAGCCTCTTCTCCATTCCATGCCACCGTACCTCAAGGGCATTATTCTTCAATGCAGCTTCTGTAACAATGGGCAGACTCAGTGAATCCCAGAGACCACATCCAACATGGGCACACCTGTTTTCCTAAGGCCCTACCAGCTGCCTTGTTTATACAGATGAACATTTTCAATCAATATTATGACAGTAACGCTATTTTTAAAACCTAAATTAGTCAAAGTGTCATTTCCACCAAGAAAATAGCATTAGTACAACATTACTTTTGTTTAAAATTATAATTTATTATTATTTTCAATTTCATCACTAAACTTTTTGGAGATATATATTTTTTAATCTCTTATAATTGCCTATTTATCATCAGGTTTTTGCCTTTGGGCCCTTAAAATCTAAAATATTTACATTTACAGGAAGTTTTCCAATTATTTCTCAACATTCTTCCTTTGATTATTCAAGTCCCATAACTTTAAGCACTCTTGCATTCTCCACAACACACGCAGACTTTATGGGCTTAAGACCTGTCCTATCCATCTACCAGGCTGAGGAAGTGATTTATACTATTTGTACCTCAGCTTCTTGGTGGGAAGTGGGGATAAAACTAAGACAATAATGTCAGTAAGTTACCATGAGGCTGGACCAGTTCATATTTATAAAGCACTGAAAACAACAACTGCCACATGAAAGGCCTCTGTTTGATAACACAGACCCTTTCCCAGCCAGGTGTGAGTTCGAGCACTCCAGCTAAAGATCCTTCTCCACACAGCCTCCACCTTCATTCTATTTGCACATCTGATCTCCATGCATAAATGGAGAAGTGGTCACTCTCACTGTGAGTTCTCCTGGCTCTGTTCCCCATACATCTTGGATGGCTGGCTTAATGTCTTCTCTTCCTTGGTCCCAAAATAAATGCAAAACTGAGGATACAAAACGAACATGGGGCGGGGATGGGGGAGGGAGATGGGAAGGGATGGGAAGGGGAAACAAAGGATAAGAAATGTACTCATTACCTTGCCCATGTAATTGTAACCCTTCTGTACAGTATTTTCACAATAAAAAAATGAACACAGAAAGAGAGACAGACACAGAAGGACAGAAAGCACAGAGACACAGAGACACAGACACAAAAAGAAAAGACCAAATCAGGGGTGATATTCAAAACCCAGAACAGGGAAGAGTTTTCTCAAACTAAAAGAGAATCTAGCAGTTGTGAAGGAAAAAATAACCAATTTGATTGTTTAAAGAACAACAACAAAAAGCCAAATATCAAATCAATCAAGATACCTAACAGTATTTGGGGGAAAAATGGCCAGCTAATGGAGAGTTAACGTTCTTAATACACCAAGAGTTCTTATAAATCAATATGAAGAAAAATCCCAGGACCAAAGCAGATGAGGTAGGGGTGGGTAGGGAAAGATGAATAAAGAGAGTATGGGCAGGAAAAAAATGCAGTCATAATATTTAATGCATATCTTATAAAACTACAAACACTGAGGGGGTCTGTGGGGTTGAGAGAAATGGGGGGAAATGATGGAAAGGGTGATGTTAATCACGATACATTGTACTCATAAACTGACATGAATGGTACCCCTTTGTACAACTACTTCAAGATAATAAAAATACTAAAGGAATGAAAATAGAAAAGGTGTAAATATAAAGGACAAATAAAAATGTTTATAATCATTGATAATATTACAAATGTAAATTAAAAGAGTGACAAAAACAATATAGCACATGAAATTAACAATTTAAAAATAGTATCCAAGCCTAGCAATGGAATAAGAGAAGCACCACTGGTGGTCATATATCATTTGTTTATTCTGATCACTAAAGTCTTCTACAAAGTGTGACCCTCAGGTCTAGAATTATTCAGCTCAAGAAAATCATGTGATAGGTGGATGACAATTTTTGTATACAGTGTTATGAAAAACAAATGCAACTTATATGTCCATATGTCCAATAACAGCTTAATAAATCGCAATCTATCCATAGAACAATAGATTATGCTATGACTTAAAATACTATTTACAAAGAATGTTTCATGACATAAGAAACAAAAGTGTACAAGCAATTCAATTGCAAGTATTTTTTTCTGCCATCATCTCACTAGGGAGTTCAGACTAGCCTCAAACTCACAAGCCTCCTATTATAGCCTCCCAAGTATTGGGATTATAGGTATGTGCTGCAAAGTCTGCTTTCAAGTATGGCTATTAAGTACACTGAAGAGACCAGAGGATGTATTTATGAGTTTCCACCTGCCAGAACAGTATTAAGGAGCCCATCCTATTATGAAGACTGCTGTGTGTGAGAGAGATGTTTCTGTCTTTCCACATGGGATCCTGTTCATCAATGTACATTGGGACCCTGTGATAAATATGGCCATTAAGCAAAGTGTCTCTGGTGGGCATGGATATACAGCATATACAAGAAATGCTCTAGTATAAGCACTTGAGGCCTGTGAACAAACCTTTGTGTTTAAGTAAAGCAATTACCAAGTGGTACAGTTTTTTGCCTGTACACCTTGTCCATGAAGGGGCCAATAGCCATGGCCTTCATTTAAAAAACATCGGTTGCCCACTGCTGGTGGCTCATTGGATCTGTGTGTGTGTACAACCAAAGTTGTAAAGTTCATTTTTGACATAACGACTTGAACGTCTCATTGTTGCAATGGGTCCACCTGTATCCCTATTTAAACGATTTTTTTTCCATTCCCCTCCACAAATTATAACAACATCAAATACAATGAAAGCAGGGGTTATACCGTGGGGGAGGGACATACAAAGCAACAAAGAAATAATCTTATAAATGTGTTAGAAACAATCACATGAAAGAAAAAAAACATTTGAATACATATTTTAGGGTTTATTTATCTAACATCAACCGTTTCTGCTTGTCTCAGACATATACTAGTTATTGCAAATAAGGGAAACCATGGGACCTATGTTTCTTTGGGCCTGGCTTACTTCACTTAATATAATTTTTTCCAAGTCTTTCCATTTCCTAACAAATGGGGCAATGTCATTCTGATGGAGGCATAGAATTCCATTGTGTATATATACCACATTTTCTTGATCTATTCATCTACTGAGGGGCATCTGGGTTGGTTCCAGATCTTAGCTATAGCATGCTAGCTTTAAACTGCAATCCTCCAAATTCTGCCTCCTGAATAGCTGCGATTACAGGCATGAGCTACCAGTGCTCAGCCAACATTTTTTTTTACGTACCAGTTAATATAAATCACATTTTAAAAAAAGAAATGATTGCAAATCCAAGCAGCTAGAAGGAGGCTATACTAGCTTCCTGGGACTTTTTAGAAGGGCAGGTAAATGCAGGGAGGCCTTCAGCTCACCCATATGCAGCCCCAGCACAGCCCCTGCCTGCCCCACTGGAAGGGGAAGCGAATGCCTTTCCCAGGCCCACACTCTTGGTGGCAGCCTTCTGGTCTTTGTCTCCTAGGCCCTTCCGTTCATATCCCATGATGAAGCTATCTCATTTGGTGATTTTCCACTAAGGAGTGCCTGCGCAATTGCCAATCTTCCCAAAGTTCATCTGGCTCCGCCTGCTGGCCTGGTTGGCGATAAAGTTGGCCCCACCTGCGGCCCCCGCCCCAAGAAGAGGGTGGGGGCAGGCCTCAGGGATGTGCCAGCATCCTATCTGGAGCACCCAGCCCACATTACAGGACTGGAACTCCCCACACACCCCAGTGTCTTTCCAGAGCCATCTGACCAGGAATTGAACCCTGATCCCAGTCACCTGGCCTGTCGGTTCTCTCCTCCAGGGACCCACCCTGGTGGGGACGACCCAACCAGGCCATCCTGTCCATCCCTCTGCCTCCAAGCTTGGCTTGTGCTTAATCCATACATGTTTATTGAGCACCTACTCAGTTACCAGGAGCTCCCTGAGAGCCTGGCTCAGCCACATGGTGTCTGAGTCACCATCAACCCTCCTGCAAAACCAGTGAGGATGACTTGGCCAGATAGTGGGGAAACAGCCCCTAAGTCCAGCCATTGGTGTACAGACTGCAAGAGGCCGAGGGAAGAGAGGAGGAAAAGGGACAACCAGGCCCTGTGAGTGAGGAAAGGGCAACTTGCATATCACATGATAGCAACAATCGCATTCTTGCTATGGCCAGGCACATGCCAGACTGCTGGGTAACTGCCAGGGAATTAGTGGCTTTAAGCCAGCGGTTCATCATGCCAGGGATCAGCAATGTCCCTCTGTCCACGGTCATGTCAATGGAGCAGACTAGTGAACATGGAAAGGGGGCTCCACAGAGAGCAATGAGGGTACTTGGAGAAAGTGAGGGTTCATGAAGGTGGACTCGAACAAGGACAGCTCCAGGCACTGGAAATGGTGATGGCAAAGCCAGGCACAGGCACAAGCTAGGAACTACATCGTGGTAAGCCACAGAAGGGTCTGGTGGGAGGTGAGGATGTAACAGGCCTGGTCCTTGAGGGCCGACATCAGCCTGTTATTCCTACCCGAAGGGTACTGAGGATCCATGGAAGGATTTAAAGCAGAGTATGACAAGATGAACTTTGTATCCCAAGGTTCTTTGGGTCAGCATGGAGAGAACCAATAGGAGGTCAACAGAGAGGAGAAGGCGAGGTGAGGGAGCCAGCAAAGGTGAAAAGAAGGATGAGCAGCCAATGGCTGCACACAGGGGCAGGTGAGCCCATGAGCACTATCGAAGGCATCCATGGGATATCTGTAACCATGGGGATTTCAGCTCTAGAGCCTCCTACCCAGCATCAGCCTGACAGCTGAACCTTGAAAGTCTACGAGTTGAATGTAGAACATTTAGGCACTGAATAGAGAAAAATCACATTATTATTTTTTATCAACCCATAACTATTTCTCCTCAGCTTTGATGCAGGAAACAAGCCACACAAGTACACCAAATACCTGTAACTTGGTCATCAACAAAAATCCATATCATATTTGGAAAGTTAGTTTTATTTTACTTTGTATGTGTGTGTATATGTGTGGTATGTGGGTTGTCTGAGTTTTTTTGCTCATACAATGCTTTCTTTCATTTAACCATGCCCCTAGTTCTTTGTGTTTTTAAAAGAATAAATCTTTATTATCTTTATGGAGTTGTACAAAAGAGTTATCATTCAGCAAATCAATTGAAGAATACAGTGCATCTTAGTCAATGTCATCTTTGTGTTTTGTTTTTGAGATAGAATCTCACTATTTTAACCAAGGCTTGGTCTAGATCCTCCTGCTTCTTCCTCCTGAGTAGCTGTTGTGACAGATAGGTGCTACCATTCCTGGCTCAGAAAGATACTTTGAAATATCAAAACTGCTTATCCATGCACTGAAACTAAGAATTTTTAGTCCTGCTACTGGAATGTGTTATTTAATAAACTAGTGAAAAGATTGTGATGTCTGAAATGTGGAGCTACATCATTCCTTCTTGGTGGCTTTCCTCTTCCCTTCAGGCAGCCTCCATCCCAACAACCAAGCTCACCAGGGAAGAGGAGCACAGCTGTTCAGCTAATAATTTAGTGGTTCCCAATAAACCACTAAAGTTGGTTTTATTCAACTTTTATTTAGTAGAAATGGAGAAAGAAGATCCCCAACCAATTAACAGCTTTTTTTTCTGTTCAAAAAATGAATCATCTACTTGCAGTGAACATAATATCATCTAATACACTTGAAATTACCTTTATTTCATAATCTTTCCACTTTTATAGCTAGTCAGTGTTCATCACAAACAAATTATTACTAAGGATTATTTATTTACTTTGGCTCATGGTCACTTGCTGTCCACATTTTTGGGCTTTGCCTTTCTAAATTGTGCTGATTACTGAGAGTCATGTCACTTTTTATGTGCTCGGGCAAATCACTTTTTTAAATTCTTTTTCTGTTGAGTCAAAAATTAATTTTTTATTTTACTGTCATCAGATAGTTGCATGTAGAGGTTTCAGTTCAACATGTCAGTTTACATGTACAAGGCATATTGATCAACGTCACCCCTTCCAATTGTTCTCCTCCACCATTACCATCAAACACATCCTCACCCAGCCTCTCAAGTTTCCTGATTCTATTTTCACACATGTCCACTAAATATTATGACTATATTTGCCCCCCATTCCTCATCTGCTCCAAAGCTCCATCCTTCTCTATACAACCTGCTTCAGCTTCATAGTATTCATTTAGTTAGGTTTTCTATTCATTGTTCATAGAGATTACATTGTGAGATAATCAACCCTAGGTTCAAATGATGAATGAATGCAATTTGTGTGTGCATGCACACGCATGCACGCACGCAAGCACAGCAATTTCTTCATCCATTCATTGTTTATAGGGCATTAGTTTATATAACTTAGCTATAAGACTAACTCCTTCCTAGTAAATGGTGCTGGATGTACCATGCATGGTTTGGTGGCAGGACTTTCGTTGATTACAACTTTGACTCTGGACCTCAACTGAGAGATATGCCATGCAGTCATGTTGTACAACAAGTACATGCTTCTTGCAGAAATGCACAAGATAGGTTGGCAAAATGCTTTTAAATTTTTACTTGAGGGCACTGTTTACTTCAAAGGGACTGGAGTTCATTTGCATTTCGTCAGTTATGAATGAGATGCAGGTAGAAACCTGAGTTAGGCGGCACCAGATTTATGTTTTTTGCACCCTTGAAAGACTGACTACTTGGTAGGTGCTAGAGTCATTTCCCCTAAATGATAGTCTTTACACTCTCAGGGTCCTCTTAAACCTGCCCCTCCACCTCATTGAGAATACTCATGTGGATTCTTACTGAGAGAGTAAAGTTGACTTAGCTATTGGAACACTGGCCAAGTGTTGGAGGGATTATTAAGCAGCCTCCAAGTTCACACAGTTGCTCTACAGTATAGATATGAGGTGGCCCAAGGAGGCTCTGCTCCCCAGTCTACCCTTGAGGTATTCAGATAACCCTTCTCTTCTCTGCCATATAATAAAGCATTTGGTCATGGCATTCAGAGTTATGGATGCATCCATGATCCTCCTAGGGAAATTTGCCTGAAATAAGGGGATGTATCCAGGCCCAAAAGAATGAATCACCTCTGCTCAATTCCAGATTCCACAAGATATAGCCAGGGCCTCTTTGAAGAGCAGACTTCCACATGCATGTTGAGTAATATATAGTCCCCTATTTGTGAGGTTGAGTCTCCTTCAGAGCCCTGATTCTCCTTGAGAAAGGCTCTGGGCTTCCTGAGCAACTGTGGTCTATCAGTAGCATAGATAACCTGTGAGTCATCCCATGCCCCATTCTCTGAGAGAATGGGCAAGACCCAGGAAGTCTAGAGCTTTCCTTCTGATGTACAGGTTCTGTTGGGGAAGAAGAGCCAGCCAGGGCTGAGGAACCAGAGGAGTTAGTGCAGGAAGGTTTCCTGAAGAAAAGATAGCAACCCTGAGGCCCTCACCAGAACAGCCTAGAACATTCCATGTGCATTCAGAAACTTCTGCAATCCGACTTACCTCCTTATCCTATGTTCTTGGCTCATTCTATTCCTCTGGCTATTTCCTACCCACAATATCTTGTTACCCACATGCTTCTAGGGAATCTGATTGTTTTCACAGAGCTACTGCTAAGCACTCAGCCTACCCAAGACCTCTCCACAGATATTTGCATTACTAAACGCACTGTTTACCCCTCTGCCCCCAGGTTGTCTTTCTGTGTCTTCCCACTTTCAAGGGAATCAACAAATTTGCTTAAGACTTCAGCTACCTAAAGCAGAGAATTAGAACAATTGGTTGTAAAATGGCAGCCAAGCATGGGTACAAAAGCAAGTGTCAACGGACTAGCTCCTGGTAACAGACAAGGCTTTCCTATTTCCTCGATGGCATTCTTGAACCAGCATGTCCCCTTCTCTAAGCCCCAGTCCATTCATCTGCAAAATTAAACTATTTCAAATAGCCTGTAATCTACACAACACCGAACATTTGAACAGAGGTTTGTGGTCAGGAATTGCTGGCTGGATGAATAGATAGACAAGACAATGAATTCCAGGCCAGGGCAGGGATTTGGGGCAGGTGTGGGTGGTTGCCTGCCTCACCTATGCACAAGACCAACACTGGGCAGGAGTTCCTATTCCTCTCCCCCCACCCCCAGAATCCAAGGATTTGCCAAACAAGCAGCTCTAGCCTGGAAAGAAAGTGACTCAGACTTCCAAGAGAGCTGACATGAATCAGGGAGGCAA
This sequence comes from Dipodomys ordii, assembly GCF_000151885.1. NCBI lineage: Eukaryota > Metazoa > Chordata > Mammalia > Rodentia > Heteromyidae > Dipodomys > Dipodomys ordii. Next base: position 681,317 of record NW_012267436.1, read on the forward strand.
GGACTGAGTGTGGGGCCCCCACCCAGGGGCTTGCGCCTCTCCCAGCAGGAAAAGCATGAGCCTTCCCCAGTGCTTACTAGGGAAGAGGGCAATTCTGGCCAGCCAATGGGGCACACTAGTAATCACCCTCACCTTCACTCCCACATTCCAGACCTGTTGGGGCGCCTTCCCAGTGCTATCTTGTCATGCAAAGTCTCTGAAGCCACAGTCAAGGAGGCCTGAGTTCCAGCTCTGCAGCTTGTCCTCAGTGAGTACCATGCTATCTATGGGCCTCAGTTTCCTTCTCTGCTGAAGGGAATAAGGGACTCTACTGGCCTGTGGAGACAGTGGACACAGGACATAAAAGCACCTGGGAAACAGCAGGTTTGAAGTCACGACACCATTATTCACAAATTGTATGGCCCCACCCCTCTGTACCCTAAAGTCCCTGCAGATCCCACAGTCAGGGCCTACATAGAGACTTCTCTCTGTACACCAGAGTCCAGAGAGTCCAGCTGGTCCCCAAGTTCAAACTTGACATTGATCTTTTACCTATGACCACCCTTCAAACACCACAATCTTCTCCATCTTGGATTTCAGCAAAAAGGCAACTCCATCGTTTTAGGCCAAAAAAATCTTGAGTCCTCTTTCTTTCCCACTTTACATCCAATCTTACCTCAAATCATCTGGAACTAATTTCACAATAGATCCAGAGTCCCCTGTTTCTTACCCACCTCTCCTCCTTCACTGGAGGTGGTCTCCTGGACCACCATGGGAGCCACTCACGGGTCTCAACCACACCCCTAGCTCCTATCAGCATTTCTACTGCAGCCAGTGTGTTCCTCATACACACAAAGTCAGATCACATCCTTCTATGCTGAGTACTCTGCAGAGGCTACCTAGGGGTAAAAGTAAAACTCTGGTGACTCAGCATTTCTCCTGTTCTTACGCTAAAACTACTTTTGCTTTGGAGCAATATCTGGAAGTCCTTACATGGTACTATATATGCTGATCTCTTTACCTCTCAGTAGTCATACCTTCAAGACCCTCTCTGTTCACTAGTGCCCCTCTTGTCTTTAGATATGTCTGGTCTCTAACCCAGGCCCTGTGCATGCCTACCTCCCAGGCAGCCATGTGGACTAACCCACTGAAGTTGCAATATCGTCCAATCTACTTTGTTGTCCCTTATTTTTTTACCCATACCACTTAGTGTCTTCTAGCACACTCAATCCTTTCCTTGTCTACTCTGTTTACTGGTTAACACCTTTCTTCTCCCTCTGGAATACCAGTTTTTGGTGGGTAGAGTTCTTTGTTATGGTCACTCCATATAGATCCATGACACCAGGCCTGTAGTATGCACCCAATAAAAACTTGAGAAATGAACGAATGAATGACTAAATGAGTGAGAGTCTGTAAATGACAGTAATTAAGGGAATTCCGGTTGTCTTCCATTTCCTAGTGGTGTGATGTCATATCTTCCTGCCTCAGTCTCTTTATTTGTGAAGTTAAGCTAATAATGGGAACTGACTCATGAGGTTGTTGTGTGGGTTGAGATGGAGTCCATAAATGCTGGTTGTGACCATGACACCATCTGTAAGCATCACTGGGAAGCAGGTGGGTCAAGACCCACCAAACACATTTCCAGGTCAGATCACACCCTTGGAAATCCCCAATCCCCCTCCCATCACACTGCAGAACAGGCTCTGGCTTCTAGGGAGTTTAAGCCAGCTCTGATGCTGCTGAGAAGGAATAATGGAGAAGCTGGCGAGCTTTAGATCGGAAGTAGGATTCACAGTGCTTTATCAAATACATAGAGGTTAAAGGTGTGGATCAAGTGTGTAGTAAGTATGAAGACCCTGAGATCAATTCCTGCTACTGTCTTTAAAAAAAACATTGAGTAAATTTTGCCCAGTGCTAGTGGTTTACACCCAAAATCCTAGCTACTCAGGAGGCTGAGATTTGAGCTTGACAATTTGAAGACATCTTGGGCAGAAAAGTCCATGAGAAACTCTTATCTCTAATTAATCAGCAAAAAGTCAGAAATGGAGCTCAAGTGGTAGAGATCCAGCCTTGAGCAAAGACTCCACCCTGAGTTCAAGCCCCCAGTGATGGCACATAAAATGAAAAATTAAATACAATATATAAATTCCTCTTCTAGGAGCCAGGAGTAGATAACCTTTCCAATCTGGAGTCTGAGTGAACCCTCCAAGTTCTTCCCAGTAGTAAGAACAAACACTGGTCAGAGAAACTATTAACATTAACCCTTTGCTCAGAAGAGCCTGACCCTCAAGAGGGTCAATATCACATTCTCACTGCACCCTAGAGGCAACAAGATCCTCCAGTGTCAAGAAGAGGTGAAACTGGGACCTGAAGTCAGGGCTTGCATCCCCAGTTCAGACCCCTTTCCCTCCACACAGAGCCATAGTATGGGCCAAGGGTGACATGAACCCTTTCTCCCAACCAGAGCCTGCAGCTGCAGCTTGTCTGTCCATCTTCAGCCCTGGAAGGCTGGCTATTCCACCCTTTGAGGCCTGGTGTGTCCCCAAACAAAGAAGAAGACTGCTTGCTTTCCCCTTGGAGGTCATTGAGAGCTTCCGGCCCCTAGTGTTGGACTTGAGTTCAATGCTACCTGCTTACAAAGATGACACAAAGCACCTAACAGCAAAAGGCATAAATGTACAGCTACTAACCAAGGAATAAGTACAAACTCAAGAGGAGAAAGACCCAAATAAGCCAAACACAGGGACTGACCCAGATCATTGAACCAAAGGGTTCAATGCTCCCATTGCTGAAGCAGAAAGGGAGTCTCCAGAAGGCACCAAAACAGCTTCTCATTTTCCCCTGGTACCTGGCATCTAGCTCTTTAAGACTGATTGGAAGCCAGAGTGCCCCATCTCCTGACCAGCCTGAGTCAACACTTTGCTTTGGCCTAGTGACCCCATGAAGAGACACATCCTTATTTTCATCATCTGTCCCCAGAGGCCAGCCTGGGCCACACTGGCTTGCACTTGCTTCTCTCCCTCCCCACAAGTAATGGTCCATGGGCAAAACCCCAGCCCACCCACAGGAAGTGTCCCAGATCACAATTTTGGCTAATGCTGGTATCTTCCCTAATGAGTCAGGCCTCACTAAGGAAAAAGCCACAAGTGGCCAGCTAGAGTGATTCAAAATGACTTAATTGATTTAATTTACTGAAAAGGAAAGAAAGGAAACCAGGCCCTTCTGAAGGCAGTTTGAGTGCCTGTTTGGGTTACCAGCCTCCAGCACGGTGAGTCGGATTCAGGGGACTCATCCCATCCACCCACGCCCAGGTCTCCGAGGGAGAAACTCCATTGTCTCAAAAGAGCCGGCAGCCAGGGATCACAGCAAGGCCATCCACGGTGGAGGATCAGCCCAGGCTTTGTGATTTAGCCGCAGAACACCAGGCCCTGACAGATGCCAACCTGGGAAGCTTCCTCAACAGGGGTGAACCAGGTCAGGCAATCCAGGAAGAATGTGCAGGCGTAGGAAGTTGAGGCCAGGAGGAGAGGTTTTCTAACAGTGAAGGGTAGAGAGGAACCTTATGGACATCTTGGTCCCAGACTAGAATCCCTGCAAAGCACAGACACAAAGATGTCCCTCTTCCATTGAGTAATCCTTGGCTCTTCCAAGGTAGAGACCTCAGCCTCACTGAATTGCCTGCCCTGAGGAAACCCTGATAGGAAAGACATGGTGTCCCCTTGACCACTGATGTCTGCTGAGTACTGGCAAGGACCACTTTGCTTGGTGCTTCCTATAGTGTATCCTATCTAATTCACCCAGCTCCATGAGTTATGGTACTGGTCCCATTTTACAGGTGAGGAAACTGAGCTCAGAGAGGTTAAGAGACTGTCCCAAAGGCACACCACTGGTAAAAAAAATACGGAGCCAAGATTTGAATCTACATTTTCTCAACTCCAGCACCTACGTTGCTATTACCCACTCCTCAGAGACTACAGTCCAGTGACTTGAGACACAGCCCCTGCTCCAAAGCAAAAGAGATATGTCTGTCTTTAAGAAACCTGGTCCAACTGAAGACCCCAATCACTGCTTTGATGGAGCCCTGATTAATGACAAGGGTTGAGTGGTCTCTAACATTTGAAAGCTATAAACAGAAAGAGAAGATGATGCTGATTGGCAGAAATCATCAAGAAGTGGGCCAAAAACGGACACTGCTGGCTCACACCTGTAATCCTAACTACTCAGAAGGCTGAGATCTGAGAATCCCAATTCAAAACACACAAATCTGGGAGATAGTATTTCCAATAAATCAGCAAAAAGCCAAACATTGAGGTATGGATGACGTGGTAGAGCACCAACCTTGAGAGAAATGTTAAGGGAAAGCACCCAGGGAGTGAGGTGGTACTGATCAAATGTAGTCATAACAGCTTTGTTGAATGGCAACTCCTTTGTACAACTACTTAAAGATAATAATAAAATAATAATAATAAATATTTTAAAAAGAAGTGGGCCAAAGAGGTAAATACAATAGTGCCCCAGCATCTCTTCTAAGATTAAGGTCCTCTCCTATCTCTAGGCAGACTACTCCTGGCAGGGGGGAACAGATAGTTACCCTCTTCTTTCAAGGACTTGGACTGCCAGGCAAGTGGACCAGAAAAGAGAAGGACATATGCAGAGAGATGTTAATCTGGAAATCTTTTGAGTACCTTCCACATCTTTGAAATGAGTTCATCTGAGACCAGGACCAGCACCAGTCAGATCAGAGGCTAGATCAGAGGTCAACTGAAGGTCAAGGTCATGCATCAGAGGGTGGCCTGAGATCTCAGCTAAAGACTGGATTAATGGTGTACCTGAGCTGGGGCTGGGAATCAGCCATGAAGCAGTGGACTGAACTAGGGGAGCAGCTTGGAGGTGCCATGCCCCAAGTCTGGATGAAGAGGCCCACTAAGTCACTGGAATGACTCTTGGAGTGACCTCTGGCACCCTGGTGCCTATGGGTCACCTGCTAGGGATCAGGTGCAAGGTGGGGCTGGGAAGGCCCTAGGGATAGGCAGGGGCCTGCACCCAGCTCTGTAGCCTCCGCGCCCCTCATTCTTCCCAGCTGAGATCATTCCATGGGCCCAGCCACCGCAGGCCTGGGAGGGGAGGCAGAGGTTCCAAGGCGGCTCCCCCAGAGTACTTGTGAGTCATGAGCCCTGGGAGTGTGGCTACTGGCCCCAGTAGAGGATTGGGGTACCCCAGCATGCTGCTGTCAGCCCCAGAACCTCCTCATGTATCAACAATGAAGATTCAAATAAATGGTTGAGACATATGGAGCCTTAAGCGTGTACTAAGCCCTGTTTCTTTTAGTCCAATAATGTGTGATCGATGAGGACACTGAGGTACAGCATAGTTAAATATGGAGCTCTGGCACTTAAATCTAGGCAATAGTTTTAAGCCCAAGTAGCCAGCCCCCTTTGTGTGGGTGAGTGAATGTGGGTGTGGATGGGGGTAGGGGGTGTGCACGTGCACACACCTGCCAGTACTGAGGCTTGAACTCCGGGCTTGGGTGTTAGCTATCCCTTACCTTATTTACTCAAGGCTGGTACTCTACCACCTGAGCCATACTTCCACTTCTGGGGCTTTGCTAGTTAATTATAGATAAGAGTCTCACAGACTTTCCTGCCTTGTCTGGCTTGATACCTCAATCCTTTGATCTCAGCCTCCTGAGTAGCCAGGATTACAGGCAATAACCACCAACCCCTGGCTTTGTTCTTTGTGGCGTAAGAGCAAGACCAAAGCTAACTCCCCAGTCCCAGCCCACTCAAGGAGATCAAGACAGTATCAAGGGTCTCCCTGCACCACTGCTAAAGGGTGTTTAAGCCAGGGCTCAGTCTGTAGGTAAAACTCCAGATGGCACAAGTCAGTTGCTAGAGCTAGGTGGCCTCCAGACAGCATTAATATAATTTATATTTCTCTCAATCCCTAAAATTCCACCATCTCCATTGCTTTTTTTCTGTTGAACCCAGGCCATTGGGTGCACAGCTGACCTGATTGGATGCGCTGGCTTCCTGGGAGGTAGGGATAAGAAATACCACATTTTGGGGAAGAGAGGGTAAGCTCTGGCTGCTGCACTTCAGCTTGGTGTGAGAACAGCTGGAGCCAACATCCAGTACAGTCAGACATGGGAACCCCGGGGAGTACACACAGTTGTAGGACACAAGGACCTTGCCTTAGATCAGAAACTTTCCCATCCTAGGCACTTTCTCTGTTACACACAATAATCAGTCTCATGGACTGAGGTAGCCAGAACTGAGACCAGCCACTTTTTCCCCAATGAGCAAGTTGTGCCCACAGGATAAGTGTGGCAGATGCATTGTTGTCTTCCTAGACAACATGGCCCAAATTCTTCTCATTTGCTCATTTTGTCCTGATGGTCATCATCCCATATACTCTGCCCCTGACCTAACTCTATCAACTAAGGATTGAGCTCTTGCTCTATACCCTCTCGGTTAATATTCTGAGCCATCTTCTTTACTACCTGAAGTGAAATTCATGGATATTATACTTTCAAAGGAAAAAAAAACACCTCATCAAAGGTGAAGAAGGAGGAGACAAGAGAAGTGGTTTCTACTGAGGTGTGTGTGGTGTAATGGCCAGGCAGGGTGGCACCCAAGGCCGTGCTGTGACCGGGGCAGATGCAGCCCAAGCTGAGACACCATGGTCTCCCACCCACAGGAGCTGCTCCACTGAGGCTTCCAAGCCTTCAGAAGTGGTGGGTGGTTCTCAATCAAGTTCCAAAGAGAAACCACTGGAGAATATTCCCTCAATTTACCTAGTAAATCTCAGGCAAGGACATTCCTATAAAGGGGAGTTAAAGCTTGGGCTTGGATAATAAAAAGCAGGTTTTTCACCTCCATGATTGACAGGTAAGATCTTAGAGGTCATGGAGGGGACAAACCATCCCATACTTTGCATGACATTCACACACCCTTCCCCTTGCCACTTCCAAATACCATGGCACCCTCTTCATCGTGGCCACGGAAATAGGCCAACAATACTCCCCAGTGAGCCAGTGGTATGAGCTGGGAACAGAATCTCCCATGTATGCTACTCAGTCTTGGTCAGTGGGCCTGGAGGAGAAGAGGGGGAGTTTAGGGACAGATTTTTCATAATTGAGAAGGGAGGGAACCTTCTTCTTGCTGGATAGATGACATTCCATCTTATTCCAGTTTCAAGAAGACACTGTCTTAGAGGAAGAATGGAAGGTCCCTGCTAGGTCTCTCAGCCTGAGGATCAACCTGAGTCAGGAAACTCTACAATGTGAGCATATGAGACGATTAACCCATCCTGTTGAAGCTTCTCTGAGACAGACCCTCACTGACTCATTGCCACGATGTCTATCCAGATGATTGTTACTGCAGAAATCAGAGCCCAGGTCTCTCCAGATTCCACTGGGTCCTTGGCTTATCCAATCTTGAGAAACAGAAGTACCAGGTAGGTCACTCTCTAGGGAGGGCTTCCTGGAAGTGGGCCTCTGGGAAGCTGGGGGGGGGGGAGAAGGAGGCACAGACTCTGAAGGGGTGGATCTCCCCAGATTAGGATGGGAGCTCAGGTCCAGGAGCTTCCCCAGGCTGTCCCCTTCCCAGCTCCTCCTCTGAGTCAAGAGATGGGATTAACAGTTGAATTCCTCACTGCTGTCATCCTTTATGCTGCTAAGTGCTTTACAGGCACCAATTAGCTGCCAAGCGCCCCACCCCAGGTGCCTGCCACGCAGCCAGGGCTACTATGTGTGACACAAGGGCAGGACCATGCCTCATCAGCCCTGGGCATGGATAGGGACGTCCCCACTCAGCCCCCCCAGGGTGGGAAGGAAGAGGCTAAGTAGGAGTACAGGGAGATGGCCGGCCAAGGCAAGTACCCAGACACACCCCTCAAAGTAGATTCTAAGCTTTATCCTATTATATGCAGGCACATGAGGAGCCATTAAAAGGTTCAAACACAGCCACCTCCAGTCTTCCTCTCCCTGATCCGCTGAGCATAGGACCAAGGAGCCTCATTCCCACAGGCTTCCTATTATAGTACCTTGAGTTTTTTGTCTTCAGTGGAGACCGAATCTGCACAGCTGATGGTGTTCGTGAACACTATCCCTAATTTAAGTCCTCTAGTGCTTGGACATCAGGGAATAAAACAAGAAGTACAGCACAGGCTGGAATTTCTTCTTGAACCCATCTTTTCCATGCTCCACAATCTGCCATAGCTTCCCTGCATCTATCATCTGGGTTCTAGTAGATCCTTGGCCTTTTCCCCTTTGCTCACAAACACCAACACCAAAGTCCCAGCAAGCTAACTTCACGGATGCTTGACATAGACATTCCCACGTTGATACCATTGTCTATGCGAGGTCTCCAGCCTGAAATGGAACCCCACACCTCAGAGGCCCTCACTTCATCTCAAGTTCCCCCATCTCTGAATAGCTGCTCCTCTCACAAGCTCCATAAAGAGCTGCACACACCCCTCAATCAGTCTCCAGTTTTTACCTTAGATGATAATTTTCCCCTGTATTGTTACTCACCTTTTCAGCACTATGTTCTTGCCGCTCACCTCCACCCTATTGTAAACTAGAGGATGAAGACCTGTCTTACTCACACATTCCCAGCACTTAGTATGGTGCTGGCACCTGCCTGGTTGGACTTCAAAGAACATTGGTGTGGTTTTTGAATTGCCTTAGCTCCAAGACGTGACTCAGTGGTAAAATGTTCTATACAGAGGAAATTGGATTGGGGGAAGTTGAAGGAAGAGTCCTTCTCTCAAATTATTACCATCAATTATTATATCAATAGATATTTGTTATATGTATTTGCTGCAAAGTAATGGAGGAAAGATTTGCTTCTCCAATCTGAGGTAATGGAATGAAAGATGCAAGCAAGAGATGCAAACAGCAAACAGTAATAGATAAGCAATTAGATACATGGAGACACATATGGTGTGTATACCCTGTAATCTCAGCACTCAGGATGCTATGGCAGGTAGATCAAAAAAGTTCCAGGGCAGAATGGGCTATATAATGAAACTTACCTCAAAAAAGGGCATGGGATGGATGATACAAGGCAGGCAAGGATAAAGGAAGAGATGTAGCAATATCACAAGGTAGAAAAAGGGACAAACAGAAACAGAGCCAAAGAAAGAGGAAGAAAACAGGGGCAAGCAAAGACAGTCAGAAACCCAAGAGATGAGCAACCAGAGAGGAGAGAGGGAGAGACAGAGACCCAGAGAGAAAAAGCCAGAGCCAGAAACAGTGACAGAAAGAGACAGAGAGACTAACAGAAAGGGACTCTGGGGGGAGAACCCCTCCCTCCCCAGCTGCCTCCCAGTCAGGCTGGGCTCTGCATCCTCAGAGCAACTCCTGAAACTCTTTCGTGTTGGGGCATGAAGGCTGGAAGGAAGACAGCCTAGTTGGAAAGCAGCCGAGGACCAGTTGCCAGGGAGGTGTGCACTCAGGAAGGGGCAGAGACAAGGACACATTGCCTATTTTATGGTCACCAACATCACACACCCATCTGAGCTGAGGCACAACTTCCCATGCCTGGTTGGCTGAACCTGGCTGGATGTCCAGTCCTTCTCCAAGGCTTGACTCAGGTGCCGGCTGGGGACAAGGAAAGGGAGTGGCCCAGCTGAGACCATGGTGGCTGAGGGGGATCAGGAACCAAAGGAAAGCTGGGATTAAAGTTTCAGTAACCTGCCTTGAAAGTGCCCAGGCATTGTGTGTGCCAGGATTCCTGGGTGCTGAGTAAGGCAGCTATCCCTGCATGGATGAGGGAGAAGAGCACTGGCCACTGGCTAGTGTGGAGTGGGAAGGGGGACAGAGTGCCCAGCCACCCCTTGCAGGAGTTCACCCCTCCTCTCACCGTATAGCCCCTTTCTCACAGCCCAGGCCAGGCACCCATCACCTAAGGGCTCAGATCCTAGCTAGTAAGAACAGGATGAGAGCACTTAGGAAGTGGGGGAAGGATGATTGTACATTCAAGGTTAGCCTGGGTTACATGGGGAGATCCTATCTCAAAGAAGAAGGAAGAGGGTGATAAGGAGAGAAAGCAAAAGGAAGAGAGGGAGAAAGAAAAGAAGAAAGAAAGAAAGAAAAAAGAAAGAAAGAGGGAACAAGGGAGGGAGGGAGGAAGAAAGGGAGAGAGAGAAAGGAAGGAAGGAAGGAAGAAGGAAGGGAGGGAGGAAGAAAGGAAGGAAGGAAGGAAGGATGAAGGATGAAGGAAGGATGGGAATGAGGGAGGGAGGGAGGAAGGAAGAGAGGAAGAGAGGAAGGGAGGAAGGGAGGAAGGGAGGAAGGAAGGAAGGGAGGAAGGAAGGAAGGAAAGATGGGAATGAGGGAGGGAGGGAGGAAGGAAGAGAGGAAGAGAGGAAGGGAGGAAGGGAGGAAGGGAGGAAGGAAGGAAGGAAGGAAGGAAGGAAGGAAGGAAGGAAGGAAGGAAGGAAGGAAGGAAGAGGAAGGAAGGAAGGAAAGAAGGAAGAAGGAAATGGTAGAGGCAAATTAGGACTTAAGAGACATCTAGGAAAAATCCCATTTGTGTGGTGAGGAGACAGGGAAACAGGAAGCTGAGGAAGAAGGGACCAAGAAAAACAAGGCCTAAGAAAGATAGGGACTGAGGGTTGACCAGCTAGCCAAACTTTGCTATTCATTTGTGCATTTAACCAACACCTATTGACACAGAAATAAAATGGAATCCACTCAGAAAACAGCATGTGCTAACTAATCTGAATTTTCATAACAAACTGAACTCTAAGCCTGGACCTAGACTAAACTTTAACCCTAGCCACAGACTCATTGCTATATGTGTCAATCTCATCCCTTACCCCAACTATCCCAGCTACCCTGAACCTAACCAAGGCCACTGGCCACCTAAAAACTAACTCTATTCCAAATGACACAGGAAAAGAGCACACAGATATTCTAGAGAGCTCCACCATCAGCACAAAGCATACAGCAGATGAGATGGCACGTTAGAATAGTTGCAAGACCATTTAAGGCCCTTGATTTTTTTTTCAAAGCCTACTATGAGTCCTCCACAGATGGGCTGCCTGTCCCACCACCAGCTTACCAACTTACTCACTTTTCCCTTACATAACACAGCCAGATGGCAGCACAACGCCGCTGGCCCTTTCCAGAACTCTAAGCTCAGTAACTTTTTTTGCTAGATACATTTGGCTGATATCAGATCTGTTGACACAACACAAAACTAAGACACTCTATCCCAGCTTCAAATCTCCCTGAGCCAAATCTTACAAGCCAAGTCCAACCTTCAATGTCTCTCCCTAAGTAATCTCAGTTCGAATGTCCTAACCTTCCCCAGAATGCTTCTTGCAGCCTGAGTTAATATTCCCTCTCTGTCTACCCCCCCACCCCACCCCACTTAGCCACTAATCATAAACATTCATTCTATTCTCTTCTTAAACTATTATTTTGTAGCTGGGTGCAAGTGGGTCACACCTGTAATCTTATTCAGGAGGCTGAGATCTAAGGATTGGTATTCAAAGGCAGACCAGGTAGGAAAGTACATGAGATCCTTACCTCCAATTAACCACCAAAAAAAGGCAGAAGTGGAGCTGTGGCTCAAGTGGTAAGGTACGAGCCTTGAGCAAAAAGCTCAGGGATAGCACCCAGACCCTGAGTTCAAGCCCTGGAACCCCCCCCACACACACACTGTTAATTTTGTGTACCTGTCTGCCATTACTGGGGCTTAAACCCAGGGCATTGTGCTCTTCTTGCTTGGCTTTTTCACTCAAAGCTGGTGTTCTTCCACTTGAGCCACAGCTCTACTTCTGGCTTTTTGTTAGCTAACTCTCTCCAATTTATCTGCTGAGGATGGCTTTGAACCATGATTCTTGGATCTCATTATCCTGAATAGCTAGAATTACAACATTAAATGATTATAAGATACATATTCGAAGTATCCCCCCCCACAACAAGTAGTAATTTTTCAGTCAAAAACAACACTGCAAATGAACATCTTTACAATATATCTTTATGCAATTCTATACTTTTTAAATTTTCAAAAAAAACTTTCCTGACACAGTTGCCATTTCTTTAGCAGTTTTTTTGATGTTTAACTGCATGCATATAAATAATTTGCTTATACTCTGCTTTCTGGACATTTAAACATCATCTCTCAGCTTTCTACTATGGAAGATGAAAAGGGAGTAGCTATTGCACTTCCACAAACCAGCCTTTCCCTCTATCTACTCTTTTACTACAGTTGAATTACATTTCCAAATCTGAGCTGAGTAGTATTCTAGGATTACATTTCCTTTTCTGCACAATTTTAATTCCTTCCTTGAGTCAATAACAGACATGTTTTATTTACCTAGCTTTCTCAATTCACAAATGCTCTGACAGACCACGAAACTTCTGTAAATAAGACCAGCATCTCAAGTCCTCTTGTTTTCCTTTTTCTTGAGAATTTCCTTATGGCACAATGGCAGTAGCTGCAGAGCTATGGCTCCCATCTGGTCTAGCGCTTTGGCAATACCCATTATACCATGCCCTTCCTTCCTTAAGCATGTTGTGAATTCACCTGCCTTCTATTTTGCATCGCTTCTTAGCTCCCTTGTTTTCAGATTCTTATTTTATTCTCACATTTTTTGGGGAAACAACTTCCCTGTCATTTCTTGAGAAAGAATAGAAGATATAATGGGGGAAGGGGTTAGATGTTTGAAGATACTTTGATTCTACCCTCAAGTTGGATCATTCTAAATTCTTAAACTTCTAAGATTCTACCACTAAAATATAATCTGATCGTAGAAAAATTACCTTAAACATGATTTCTATTGTATAGCCTATGCATAAAACATAAAGGGAATTTTTAAAAAAGCTATAGATCATTCAGTTCTATAACTTGTCAGGTATTCCCAACATGGCTTTCCCTTTGAATCACCTGTGCTTTAAAAATGTTTTTACTTTCAAATATGATTTAATTGGGTTGAAATGAAGGAAGGGATAGAGTCTATATGTGTATGTGCCACAGAAACTTCTGGTCATATAGAATATGCTTTTTAAAATAATACTTATTGTTATGCATATGCATACAACATATAATTATATTACATGTAATATAATGTGTATATAATAATATTGTTATATACATAACATAAAATGTGCCATCATAACCATTCTAGCTCAGAGGCTTTGAGCACATCACATTGTTGTATAATCATCACTACCAGCAATATTTCATCTTTGAAAATTGAAAATTGTGAAGGAGGATGGGAAGGGATGGGAGAGGGAGGATGGGAAGGGATAGGAAGGGGAAACAAAGGAGGAGGCTACAATGTTTGATAAGAAATGTACTCATTATCTTGCCCATGTAATTGTAACCCCTCTGTACAGTATTTTCACAATAAAAATGTTAAAAAATTGAATATTACAGGTCTCTTATACCTACAATTCCAGTTACTCAGGAGGCTGAGATCTGGAAATCATTATTTGAATCCAACCTGACCAGACAAGTTGGAGAGACTCTTATCTCAATTATATAACACAAAGCCAGAAGTGGAGGTGGGGCTCAAGTGGTAAAGCATCAGCCTTGAGTGAAAAAGCTAAGCGAGTGAAGCTCTGAGTTCATCTAACCCCATTAAACACTGTCAATTTCTTATCCACAGCCCTTAGCCACCGTTGTTCTTTCTGTCTCTCTATACGTGACTCCCGTAGAGATTTGGCATATAAGTGGATTCAGGGGGCTGGGAATGTGGCTTAGTGGTAGAGCGCTTGCCTAGTATGCATGAAGCCCTGGGCTCAATTCCTCAGTACCACATAAACAGAAAAAGCCAGAAGTGGCGCTGTGGCTCAAGTGGTAGAGTGCTAGCCTTGAGCAAAAGAAGCTCAGGGACAATGCCCAGGCCCTGAGTTCAAGCGCCAGGACTGAAGGAAAAAAAAAACCCTATGTGTGGGTGAGGTGAAAAAAAGTAAGTGGAATCAGGAGACATTGGTCCTTTTATAACTAGAATATTTCATTTAACATAATGGTAGCAAATATCATAGTTTCTTTTCTTTTTAAGGCAAAACAATATTGCATTCTATGTTTATATATACCTCATGTACTTTCTCCATTTACTTTCACCCATGGATTGACCCTTGAATAGTTCACTTATAATTCTAACTACTCAGAAGAGCTGAGACCTGGAAGGTCATGGTTCAAAGCCAGCTGTGGCAGAAAAATCTGTGAAACTGTAAAAATAACCAACAAAAAGCTGGAGTGAAGGTGTAGTTCAAATGGGGTAAAGCAGTGGTTGTGAGCAAAATGCCAAATAAAAGCTCCGGGCTCTGAATAATTTTTGCCAGTATTGGCAACAAAAAATTAATAATGTTGAGCCTCTTCTTACGTGCTTATTGATTATTTATATATCTTCTTTGCAGAAATGTCTATTTCAATCTGGTACTTGTTTCTAAATAAAATTGTCTGATTTTTATTGAATCCTGAGTTCTTTTATGTATTCCGGATACTAATCTCCTACCAGAGATATGCTTAGACATTATTTTCTCTTGTCCCAAGAGTTTCCTTTTTGCTCCATTGATCGTGTCCTTTGATGTATAACAGGTTCTTGTTTTGATGAAAACCAACTTATTTATTTTTTATTTTACTCCTTCTATTCAGAGTATCATTCAAAAAAATGTGCTGGCAAAACCTCCCATGCTCCTGGATTGGAAAGATTAACATCGTGCAAATGGCAATACTTCCCAAGGCTATCTACAAATTCAACACGATACCTATCAAAATTCCAACCTCATTCTTCAAGGAAATAGAAG
>NW_012267436.1:698610-702379 GCF_000151885.1 Dipodomys ordii
GGGGGGAGGCTGGGAAGAGAGGTGAAGGGTAAACAAAGGAGGAGGCTGCAATGCTTGGTAAGAAATGTATGCATTATCCTGCCCAAGTAATTGTAACCCCTCTGTACAGTATGTTCACAAATAAAATATAAAAAAATAAAAGGAAAAAAATGTGCTGGCAAACTGAATGTCAGGTAGCTAAGAAAGTTATAATTTTACTTATAAGTAAAATTAGAAATATTGTTGAATAGACTTGGTACTTTCTTTTTCAAGATTATTTTAATGCTTCCTTGAGATTCCATATAGAACTTGTGATGAAAAGGTTCTATGTAAATGCCATTGGGATTTTGATGAAGATTGCATTGACTCTATGGACTGTACTGACATCTTTCAATCCAGTTACAGATTTTTTTAACTCCTCATCACTGACTAAGGAAAATAATTAAAAGTAAAAGGAATACATATTTTCTCTAATCCAGTGGCTTTAACTATGGTTATGTGTCAGAGTCAGTTGACAGCTTTTGTTTTGTTTTGTATTAACACAAACTGCTCATTGCTTCCCTAAGATACACTGAGTCATAATTCTTAGGGATTTTAAAATAAAACAAAATCTACCTTTAGGTTTAAAAAAATCCAAAAGCAAACAGAAACAATCTGGGGTAAAAAAAGAAGAAAGAGAAATAGAAGAGATGAAAGATAAACAAAGATGACTTTTAAAAAATGCCCTGAAGTCAAACACCAATATAATCACTAGGACAGAAAAGTAAATAAATCAACAATCAAACTTGATTTTTTTAATGGGGGAAGGTAAAAAGAAGATAAAAACCATAAATCATAGGGTAGATTACATCAATAATCATGCTAGAGATAAATATGCTAAACTCATTTGTTAAGTGATAAATAAGCTCAGATTACAGGAGACCTTTGTACAATGTCAGACATAAAGCAAGAAGACAGCATGCAGGAAGTAAAAGGAAGACAAAAGATATTGTAAGTACAAAGAAAATATTTCCAGACAACTATATCATTAAAAAACTGTAAGATGAGAAACATGGTTAAAAATGAAAAGTCACTTCATAATGAGAAGTTTAAGGTACTGGGAAGATAAACTAATTGCAAACTTTTTTAGATCTCTTAGAATTGGTGAAAGCCTCAGGAAAAGGACACAAATGCCCACCACAGAGAGCACTTTGAACACAGCTCAATCATTTATGGCTAAAGGAAAATAAAAACAATAAAGATGTACAAACCTTGAGCTTAATTTAATGGCTATTTCTAGAAAACTCAGCACTCATAACCAGTAAATGTGTATACTTCATAACCACACATGAAAGATTTACAAAAATTGACTACACACCTAAACAGCCTTATTACAACTCAAAGTTGCTACAATTTCAAACAACAATCTCTGGCTGTCATGTTGTTTATTAGAATTCAATAACAAAAAATGTGGTTGTTATAGAAATATATTTCTAATTAATAGCGCAAAAAGGAAATCATAATAAAAACTAAAAACAAACTTAATGACCAACGAAGTTTGCACACAGATGGCTTTAAATTTTTACTTTAAGAAACTGAAGAAAATAAGTAAAAAGAAAGTTACTTCAACATGAGAAAAGAGAAGAAAAATGATAACCTCAGAAAACAGTTTTCAAAGGGAAAATGGGGGGGGGGGTAGAAAGAAAAGAAAAGAAAGAAAGAAAAACCAAGGACACCAAAATTACTTCTTCAGAATACTTGAGTTGACTACCAAAGCCAGGATATACAAACCTAACAACTATGGAAAATGTCTTCCATGATATTTATGTTAGACCAAAATCCTTTAAATTTTTGAGCAAATTGAATCCAGCAATATACTTAAAAGAATATCTCTTAAAAGAATTATACAGGGGCTGGGAAGGTGGCTCATTGGTAGAGTGCTTGCCTTGCATGAATGAGGCCCTGGGTTCGATTCCTCAGCACCACATAAGCAAGAAGAAAAAAGCCGGAAGTGGCGCTGTGGCTCAAGTGGTAGAGTGCTAGCCTTGAGCTGAAGAGCTGAAGGACAGCGCCTAGGCCCAGAGTTCAGGCCCCACGACTGGACCCAAAAATAAAAGAACTACACACCGTAATCAAAGGGGGTTTATCTCAGGAATGTAAGGTTGGCTTAACATTCTGAAATCAATAACTGTAATCTGGAGTGTGTTGCAGGCTGAGGAATCACTCTCCAACTCAAGACACTTATGTCTTATGTCCTAATTCCTGGAACCTATGCATTTATGTGTGTTTGGAAAAGGGTCTTTACAAACGACATTAAATGAAGGATTCTGAGGTGAGTGGATTGTCCTGGATAACCTGGAAGGATCCTGACTTCCATCACAAAGTCCTTCAAATAGAGGGCACAGGGAGATGACACAGCAGAGGCAGGGACATGTTGGGGATGGCCACAGATCAGTGAGTGTCAACAGCTCTCTGCAGAGCACAGAGACCACAAGAGAGGCAGTCAGGAGGAAGCACAGATTTGGAGAAAGAGCCTACCCTTCAACAACTTTCAAACAATGCTTCCTGTGTTAGCCACACACATTCCACTCCTCACCTCTTTCCAGAGATCCACAACTCTTTGAATCTTTGGAAGATTCTGAGAATGATCCAGATGAGTCCTGTTTCTTAGCTTTGCCAAGCAAACTGTGTCTCATTCCATGACTCTCCAGTTTACACACTTATGTTGTTCCTTTCTCTTCCCCTCTTCTCCCCAGTCTTTTAGGTTCTGTGCTTTTTATTTTGTTTGGCTTACAAACACTGTGCTATATAGCACAGGCTGCCCTTGAGCTGAAGATCTTCCTGCCTCTGTCTCCCAAATAATGCGATTATAGACATGTCCTCCGTGCCCAGTGGCTTCAGGCCTTTTTAAACAATTTCTTTACTGTAGTGTTAGTGGGATTTGGGGAGTGGGGGAAGCAAAATTAGATGCATGTGTTCAATTTGCCATTCTCTGCTCACGCATCTGCTTTTCAACTTCCAAAGCTGTGTTGACAAGTCTATTCCGTTGTCAACTCCTTGTTAGTTTATACTTCTCTTTTAACTCCATGTCAGTCTAGTGGGTTTTAGAGGGAACAGAGAAAAAGATATGTATTCAATCTATCATGTTTAACTCAAAGCTTTCCAATTATTTCCTTAGGATGTATTTCCTTCCCAGAAGTGGAATTACTGCATCAAAGAGCTTGCACAATTTTAAGACTTTTGATAGAGACAGTCAAGTAGCCCTCAGGAAGACTGTATTAATGGGTTGTGCAAGTGTCAGGTTCTCTACATCCACAACAAGTATCGTGTAGAATTCTTCATTTAAATCTTGGTCTACTAAGAGGGAAAAGACATTTCATTTTACTGCTCAGTTATCTTTGTTTTTGATACAGTTACTAGATTTTTGTGTCAAAAATTACTTCTGAAATTTCCAATTTTTGCCAATTAGGGTACTCACTTCCTTGCTGTTTCTCAAAAGCACTTTATATACAGGGAACTAATTTCTGTTTTTCTTTTTCCGCTTGGCAAGTACTTGAGTTTGAACTAAGGACCTCATATTTGTTAGGCTGGTGCTCTACCACTTGAAACAAATCTCCAGTTCTGCACTTTGCTACTTTTCTTCCCAGTCTGGTTTCAAAATATGGTTCTTTAGATCTCAGCCTCAGGAGTAGCTAGGATTATAGGTATGAGCCACCAACACTGAGCTCAAAAATCACTCTTTGGCTTAAAGAGAAACTTCTCTGAAGAGGAAAGAAGGATAGCCAATAGACACATGAAGAAATGCTCAACC
>NW_012267436.1:704714-775603 GCF_000151885.1 Dipodomys ordii
CGGAAGTGGCGCTGTGGCTCAAGTGGTAGAGCACTAGCCTTGAGCTGAAGAGCTGAGGGACAGTGCCCAGGCCCAGAGTTCAGGCCCCACGACCGGAATCAAAAAAAAACCAGCTGTCATAGTTTGAATCTTCTATTTACTTCTGATTTTACATTTGCATATCCTAATTTTGGTGCTACACTCTATTAATAATTATTGTTTTAAAATCAATGTTATTATCTGGCAAAGCAAGAATCTTGTCTTTTTCAAAGTTTTGTTAACTGTTTTTCATATTAAATCTTCACATAAACTTCTTTCTTCTGCAGATTAAAATATCATTTAAGGTTGGGAAGGTGGCTCAATGGTGCAGTGCTTGCCTCACATGCATGAGGCCCTGGGTTCAATTCCCCAGCACCATATATGCAGAAAACCCTGGAAGTAGAGCTGTGGCTCAAGTGGTAGAGTGCTAACCTTGAGCTGAAGAGCTGAGGACAGCACCCAGGCCCAGAGTTCAGGCCCCATGACTGACCTAAAAAAATCATTGCATTTGGACAGCAGTTAATGGATTTATTGAAGGAGATTACAGTCTTCCCTTAAAGAAATTAATTGTGATATTCACTTTTACAAATATTACTACTGGCCTGGCGCTGGTGGCTCATGCCTGTAATCCTAGCTACTCAGGAGGCTGAGATCTGAGAATTGCGGTTCAAAGCCAGCCCAGGCAGGAGAGACCGTGAGACTCCTATCTCCAATAAACCACCAGAAAACCAGAAGTGGTGCTGTAGCTCAAGTGGTAGAGTGCTTGAGCTGAAGAGCTGAGGGACAGTGCCCAGGCCCAGAGTTCAAGCCCCATGGCCGACAAAAAAAAAAAAAACATATTACTACTGGACCAAATTGTAAAAAGTGCTTATATTTGACCATTTTTTGACCCACCTGAAACTACAGTCGCAGTCGCACATGTTTTACCATATTAGTACTCAGGATATTGTTTTTTAGGTTTGTTTTTCTATTTTTCAATGTAACTCGGGTGGGGAGAAATTGACTAATCATAACCATTGGCCTATGACTCACTCTCATGGGTCCATGCATGATCTGCATTTATGTATTCATTTATTTAGTTAGGTAGATCATGTAGTAGCTTGTCTCTGAGACATTTACCATTAACCCTCCCTTATTTCTATTGCATATCTTTCAACCTTTGGGAAATACAATCTGTATTTCCCCTTGTATTCATTTGTAAGGCCTTGTAGCTTCACCTGGGCCTCCATCACCCTTAGAGTCTTGAACACCAAGTAAGAAGCTCATCTACCTGAAGGCTGCCATGTTGTGAGGAATCTAAGAAAGCTCTGTAAAAGCAGAAGGACAATTGTTACAGCCTCCAGATGTTAGACTTATCTAGCTGTAACCCTAGTCATTGTGGAACAAAGAGGAGCATCTCTATAAACAGGTAACTATGAAGTAAAATAACAGAAGTTATTTTAAGCCAGTAAGCTTGTTACAGTCACAAATAATTAAAACAGACAGTTTTAGTTAATGTTAATGGTTCCTTAACCAGGGGCTAAGAAGGTAGCTCAGTGGTAGAGTGCTTGCCTTGCATGCATGAGGCCCTGGGTTTGATTCCTCAGCACCATATAGGCGGAAAAAGCCAGACGTGGCACGGTGGCTCAAGTGGTAGAGTGCTAGCCTTGAGCTGAGGAGCTGAGGAGCTG
The DNA here is from genome assembly GCF_000151885.1 of Dipodomys ordii. NCBI lineage: Eukaryota > Metazoa > Chordata > Mammalia > Rodentia > Heteromyidae > Dipodomys > Dipodomys ordii. The sequence goes on from NW_012267436.1 coordinate 706,403, forward strand.
AGGGATAGCTCCCAGGTCCAGAGTACAGGCCCCACGACTGGCCAAAAAGAAATTCATTAACCATTCATGAAACCATTACCCAAACCAAGAGTCTGGACCTTTATAGCAACCTGCATCTAAACTTATACATTTTCTAGATAGGTAAGCATTGCTTTCTAGTTGTACTGACTCCTTTGCTAATCTGATGCCGTGACCCTCTGGTACCAAATTCTTCATATGTCTAGGATTGGGATTGGGCTCTCTGTTCTTTTCCAATAGTTTAGCTTTTCCAAATGCTGAAAATTGAATTCAGGGCCTTATGCTTCCCTGGCTGGTGCTCTACAACTTGAGCCATGCCTCTAGTCTGGCATTTTGCTGATCAATGAAGACAGAGTCCTGAAGGGTTTTTTTTTTTGCCCAAACTGGCTTCAAACTGTGAACTTCCAAATTTAAACCTCTTGAGTAGGTAGGATTACAGAAGTGAGCCACCAGTCCCCAGCTCTCTTCTGTTAATTAGGTTCCAAGATCATACTGCTCTAATTGTTTTAGCTGCAAAACACATGACACATGTTTCATAAATGTCCTCCTCTCTAGTCTTCTTTTACAGAACCATTCTCAGTATTCTCAACCCTTCACTGTGACATACAACGTTTTCCCAATAGGCAAAGAATGTAAGTGTGGTAACACACACTTGTAATCTCAGCACTTGGAATGTAAAGGCAGAAGGATCACAAATTTTATACTAGCCAGGCCTACAGAGAGCAGAGGGTTTGTAGCGAGTCTAGGCCACAAAATGAGACCTTAACTAGAAAAAAATCTATTGTGATTGTGTTTGGAATTATGTGAGATCTATGAATTAACTTGAAGACAACTGGCAGCAACACCATAATTGTCTTATCCTTCAAAGATGAATCTCAGCCCAGCCCTGATGGCTCATTTCTATACTATAGAAGAGGTAAGGAACTAAAACTTCAGCAAGAACCATGGTCATACTAGAACCTTAATTTTAGCCTTTAATTTTAGACATAAACTAATTTTTGCCTTCTGGCCTCCAGAACTCTGAGAGAATAAATTTATGCTGTCTTAAACAACCAAGTATGTGGGGGGTTGTTGTAGCAACCTCAGAAAATTAATCCAGAGGCTATTGCTAATAAAGTTGCCATTAACCTTTTATATAAGACTATGTGTGGTCCTAGTGTTCATTTGTCTTAGTAGGAATGAGATTATTTAAACTTAGAAGACATTGATTTCTCCTACATAGCTGTAAATTTTGCATTCTTTTGATCAATGTGTGAGAGTTGTAGTATTACGTATTTGTACCAATATTTGTTATGATTGTCTTTTTAAATTTCATTCATTCTAGTATGTATATAGTAATAGCTCATTGTGATTTAAATTTTTATATCACTGGTTACTAATGATATTGAACATCTTTTTTTTGTCTGTTGTGGGGCTTGAACTCTAGGCCTGGGTGCTTCCCCTCAGCTATTTAGCTCAAGGCTGGTGCTCTACCACTTGAGCCACAGCACCACTTCCAGTTTTATTGTGATTTATTGGAGATAAGAGTCTTAGGAACTTTCCTGCCTGGGCTGACTTTGAACCATGATCCTCAGATCTCAGCCTCCTGAGTAGCTAGTATTACAGGCGTGATCCACCACTGAACATCTTCTTTAAACATGTGTTTTTGTCATTCATACATCTTCAATGAAGTGTTCAATTTCTTAGTCATGTCAAATAGCAAGATTTAATTTTGATAAACTCCAATTTGTTAATTTTTTCCTTTTACACTTTATGCTTTCTGTGCTCTAAGAAACCTAAGGAAACTAGGTAGAACTAGAGATTATCACATTAAGTGTGTTAAGGAAAGCTCAAAAAGTTGTATATTTCATGTTTTTGATCTTATGTAGAATCTACACCTAACCAGATGATAGTGGTAATGGTAATAATGATGAAAATGATGAGCCATGAATCTAAAAGGAGGTTGTTGGTGGAGATCAATAGGAGGTGTGCAAAGGAGAAGGTATTGGGTGGGAGGGAGTAAAGAGGATCAAAGATACATACATGTATGTGGAGATGGCTTAATGAAACCCAATAAATACTCTCTGAAAAGGGGAAGAGAAGGAATATAGAAGAGGGAGTGAACTTGTTCAGAGTACACTACACTGATCTATGGAATTGCCATAATAAAACCCCACTGTACAAATTAGCTATGGTGATTTTAAAAATATTTTAAATAAGTTTTTTATTGTGAAAATACTGTACAGAGGGGCTTAAAATGTTTTTAAAGAAAGGAAAAATCTGCTGAATTCCATGTCACAAAGATTTTTATCTCTTTTAGAAGGTTTATAATTTTAGCTATTATTTACATCTTGACCATAATCATAGTAATTGTTGTGGTGTGAATTAAGGATAAAAGTTCACTTTTTTGGCATCTAGATATCCAGTTTGTTCCAGTTCCATATGTTGAAAGAGAATTCCTATTGAATCACCTTGAAATCTTTCTAGGAAGTCCACTGGCCACATACATTCCATACATCCTAACATCAGACTTACACTGTTCTGGTTGTTATACCTTTGTAGTCTTGAAACTAAATAGTTTAACTTTATTCTGTTTTACAAAATGGTTTTTGGTTATAGTAGATCTTTGGCATTTCCATCTATATTTTGAAATTAACTTGTCAGTTTCTACCCCATGTTTCTTCCCCAAAAGTCAGAACCCTGCTTGGGTTTTGATTTGCAGCACTTTGAATGTACAGATATTTCAAGAACATTTGGAATTTTAATATTGATTCTTCTAATTCATGAACATAGTATGTCCTTCTATTTATTTTGTATTTCATTTCTTTTAGCAATATTTTGTAGTTTTCAGTGTACATGTCTTGTACATAAGTTGTTGTATTTATCCTTTTTTATTAAGGTTATAATGCTCTTGAAACTGGTATTTTACATTGCAGTTTCCAATTATTGCCTTCTTTTACTGCTGAAATTGCTCTTTCTAGGATTTTGTGTTGCTTCTTACTTATAATAAGTTGTAAGAATTTTTCTGTTCTATGAACACTGCTAAAAGCTTTCTCATTTTATTAGCCTTTATACAAATAAATACTTTGGTTTATTTAATAAGTCTATTAAATCTTCATTTCCTAATTTGTTAAGTTTTGCTTTTGTACTTAACTGATTTTTCCCTTTACTTTCATTAAGTTTATTTTGCTGTGCTCTACATTTTTTATTTAACCGTTGAAGATGGTTTCCTTTTATTCTCTCTTATTTAATTATTGTGATGGCTTTGTACTGTAACCACTTAACTAAGCTGAAAGAACTACATTACATAGAATTTCCTTCCTTATATAGTTGTGAGTTAGACTTAACCCCAAGGGAAATTGACATGGGGTTTGGAAGACAAGAGTGAAGGCCTAGTCATTTGTTTAAACCAAAGGTCAGTGGAGGGACAGATACTACTACAGTTCAGAAACTGCCCAGGACCTTTGGCCGACCTTGTGGTGGGCAGCAGCCAGGCTGCTCACACAATGGCAGCTCCCATTGTGTCTCTTGCTTCTCAGAATTTCTGGTCCTGTTACCTGTGCCTCTTCAGCCAACTCACTGCAAGTCTGAGCAATAGACTAGGGTTCCCAGTTGTCCTCACAAACTTCAGTTTGTTCCTATTCTCTCCTTTACTGACGTAAGTGAATCTGAAGATTTTCACTGGATAAGAAAAAAGTTTAGTCTAGCTTATTACCACATATTTATTTTTGCCTTAACTGGTTAACCAAAGAGCTTGTTTTTTTACTTCATTGCATTTCTAGCTACATTACTATAATTTATGCATAAACTCTGGGCTTTATGCTTTTATCTTCTGTCACTATGTTAAGTTTTTACAATTTAAAACTTTTAATCAAACTGGGCATGGTGGCTCAAGCCTGTAATCCTCTATATATGAAAAGCAGAGATGAGGGGATTGGTGTCCAAGGCTATCTCAGGTATGAGTAAGTTCACAAGACTCCATCTCCACCAATCTGAGTACACTAGGATGCACCTGTCATCCACCGCAACTCGGGGAAGCACAAATAGAATCTCAGTCACAGTCAAACCAGCCACAAAAGACTCTATCTTAAAAATAGCTAGCACAAGAAGGGACTGATGGTATGAGTCAAGTGGCAGACCACTGGCCTACCAAATACTAGAGCCTGAGTTTAAACCAAGTACCACCAAAACAATAAAAATAAAATAATTTAAATGAAGATCTAAGATATAAATAATTGATATATTAACACATTAACAATCTGAGTCACTTTTGGTGTACTGAAAAGTGACAGGAAAAAAGTTACCTGGGTTCAGACAGAAAACTTATTTACTCAAACTCTCAAAAATCTTCTGATTTTAGATGATAACTCCTTCATGTCATTGAGAATATGCATGTAGAGTATGCCTTTTCTTTAAATTGAGATCAATAAAGCATATTTCTTACATAGGTTCACATTTTTTTCTTATTTCTCTGAATGGATTCCTTGGAGTTGCTAAATTAGTTTGTGTACCTGATAACTTTGGTTTGCCATACATATATATATATATATATACATATATATATATATATATATATATATAGCCTATTAATCCAGGAAAAAGATTTATAATAGAATCTATCAATAATTGTTTATGTGGTGGCTCCTATTGAAACTATGTAGACTTAAATAAAATATGTTCTGTGCTTTCTTCTCCTAGAAAGGGTAGAAGTATGGTAGGGGACGGTCAAGAGATCCATGCAGTAACATTTCTGTTCTTATCTGAAGCAATGACATGTCATGTCTCTTCCTATGTTTTTACAACTAGTGAAGATGTATAAATAATGGATAGCTAGAAGGATAATTAGAGAATGGACACATAAAACTTTCATGAAGAAAAATAATATTTCCAGAGTGCAAATATAGTTGAATATAGTTTGCCACCTTGCCTTCCAGTAGGCAACATTCCATTTAGGAAGATATTTTCCATTTGGTCTAATAATATATATAGTGTGGCAGAAAGTATTCATTATCCACCAAAACACTATCTCTCTTTGCTCCATATTGAGAATTCTCTCTGGGAAACAGAGCTACACTGAACAGTCATTTTCCCCCCAAGGCAAGGCCACATGTTCTCATGATAGAATGTGAACATCAGTGATATACATCCCTGCCAACCTGACCTCTGACCCAATTCATCCCCCTCCCTCCATTTTCCTTCAGCTGACTGTGATGGTTGTGCAGGAGCATCCTTGGAAGCCATTGCACAAGCTGGCAAATTGTCATCAGCCTGGTTCCATGAATGATTGGGCTGTTATGGAAACCTTCACTAGCTCCCCTTCTATGACATAAATACATTATTTTCGATAATATTATTTGGACATTTTCCAAAAATCAATTCCTCTTCAGCCTCATCCTCTTGCCACTTCCACGGTATGGAAGAACTACAGAATAAAGAACTCAATTGTTCTGCAGACAATTATGAAACTTTTCATTTTCATAGGAAGCGTGGGAGATGGAGAATGAGGACACTCAGAATGTAGGGGGAAATATACGAAGAGAAATGAAGATCCAACTAATACATTCCTAATGGTAGAAGTAAGTGTTAAAGAATTGAGGAAGTATATGGTATTGAAAGAGATGGAGAATACCGAAAAGGGCAACATTGTTCAAGATGTATTATATTCATAAACTGATGTTGAATTGAAACTCCTTTTACAACTATTTCATGATCATTTAAAAATGAGAAAAAAAGAATCTGATACACAACGTGATGTCACTCTTATTCCATTATCCCCTGAACCTTCATTAAATTGTGCTGCACTGTGAAAATGACTGCAGTATGAGTCAAGCAAATGTAAAATGGCATGAGATTTAGAACCTGATCTGTTTTTGAGCTTCTTTACCTATGTATCTGCACAATTCACATCCTGTAAGTTTGAGTTTCCTCACTAGAAAGTGCCTAAATAATTCCCTTGTGTCTTCCATTTAAATATGGCTGACTGAAGCCATATTTAGTGGAAGTCCCACTAGCACTAATGCAAAGGGACCAATAGAATATGAATAAACACTCACAAAATATTAGTAAGTGGTAAGTAATAGCCAGATGGAATCTTATAGGGTATCAACATACTAGGAAAGCTGAAAGCCAAACTATTGGGGAAGACCAAAAGATAGGTTACTTGTTAAACCAAAAAGTTTAATAACTAGAAGAACCAGGCACCCCTGAAAGAGAAGATATACGTAGAACTAAAAATAGAAGGTTTGGTTGAATGGTTCTGAGAGGTAGACCCTTAATGCTCTCTTCCACCTTGGCAGAAGATTAGCGTTCCCCTCACTAAAGAAATTGAAATTGAGCAGCTCTGAGGATGAGGGTAGAGGATGGGCATTCTACACTGTAAAGGGAACATTAAGTAAAAGAAGGCCTCACCCATCATCCAGGTCCTATACAACAGGAATTATGCACCACCCCTACCCTAGGCAGGAGTCAGTGGATCCCTCTCTGATTAAACCAATGATGCAGGAGAAAAGACCTACAGACACCGACATTCAGTGGTACCCCAAAAGATCATCTCAATCAGACTTCCCTAGAATGCCACCCATAGTTGAAATCCTTCATCTATTCATAGAGTTTCCCAATAGATGTTGACTGTTCCACTCTTAAAAGATGAGCAGACAGCCAAAGATTGCCAACATAAGATGAAGAGTGTTGACAGAAATAAAATGGAGTTTATTGATCACTGGTATTAACTATAGTAAGTCCAAACATGTTCAGAGGAGTTTTAACTTCCCTGGAGAGTTAAGGGATTAATTCATGAGAGGAATAGAAATTGAGCAACCAAAAATGGATAATTATTAATCCCAGGGGAAATAGAAGTTTTACAAGAAAAGAAAGGTCATCATAGTTCACTAGATGGCTTAGGTATAGAGAATGCATTATATGGCCATAATGTCATGGCTAAACACTAGTCCAATCAAAAATACATGATTCTATTAGAAGGCTAGACAGATGGCAAGGACATATGTATGCTGGGGAGGGTATGGTAGGAAAAAAAACTTACTTGCCATAGATGGAAACTAATAGAAATTTCTATCTACCAAAAAAGGTAGTACGAGCAATGATAGCTAAAAATATGGAAGCCAATGTCACAGAAAGAGTTGAAAGAGGCTGCCTCTAGGAAGTGTGACACCGGGGAGATAAAGGGTAGAATTATTAGACTTCTGAAACGATGCACATATGAAATTTTGTCAAAATAATATACTTGTTAAAATAAGGTGAAGTTTGTGAAGGCGTCTTTTAAACTGATTTGTTCTGCAGCCACATAAATTGTCATGAATTCTTTTTCTCTGAATTTTAAATTGAGGGTATATCTCTCTGCAATTATTAGTCTTTCTGAATTTCTTCTTTCTCCTTCTTGTTCCCAATCCTCTTGATTGGGTCTTCATGATTGAGGACAATCTTGACAGTAATGACAGTCGTCAATCTTTATTATCTTGTTTAATACTTTCAATAGCACAGATAGATGGTGCTTTCTGTTCTTTCTTAAAGAAAAAGAACATAAAATTCGAGAAAATTCTGTAACTTCATCAAGGCTGCATAATAGCAAGCACTCAATCAGAGTTGGAATGCCACTTGGACCCCAGAGTTTGTGCATTGTCCCAGTTACTGAGCAGGTGGGAGATTAGAAAATTCAATCTGACCAGTCTGCTGTCTTCAACCCCTCAGTGGCCCAGAACCATGAATGAAAAATCATAGTCATCAAGACATCTATACCTTGCCCACTTTGACCAAGTGGCTGTTACCTCATCCACATGGCTACTTCTTGGCAAGGTCCCTGAGCTGAGATTTCACAGTCTCAGGATTATACCTGGGATTAAAGAACAGTTCATGGATGACACATCATCAACATTATGTGTGACCTACAAAATTTCCATTCCAGTTCTCAGGAGCTGCTCTTGTGGGTTTGGTCAAGCACCTACATCTGCTGAATATGACCTTTGGTCTGTACCACTTGGCTAACACCTCCATCTCTTCACTCCATAAGAAAATATACAGATACCTGGGAAAACCAAAGCCATCAAGACCTAGAAAGAGTCATAAAATAAAAGCACATCTTCTAGGGCAAAATGCCAGGCTTCCATTCAAGACCTTGAACAGGGTGTAGTAGATGAACAAAACATCTGAAAATCTTGGCTATCTTCCTATGGGAGATAATTTTCTCCTCTTGAATGTAGGCTGGCTCACTTGAAGCTATAGATCAGAAATCTACCCTGAAACCATCATGCTAGAAAGACCACTACAAGCACTCTAGTTGAAAAGCTAAACTAAGACTAGTCTGGCAGCTTCCATCCAGGCCTCTGCAATCTTTTCTCTGGGATAAGTAAGCCAAGAACATCCAACATAGAAATTAAGCTGCTCTAAACCTTCCAGACCAGTCTTTGTGCCAACTGAAGTATACTGAGTAACTTCAGTGGGCACTATGAAGCACAGAAGTGTCTAGCCAAGCCCTGTCAAGTTTCTGTCCCATGAAGTTCTGAGATACAATAAAATGCTGGGCATTTTAAGACACCTGAAGTAATAGGGAAGTTTGCTACAACACAATAAAAATCTGGGATAGAACATTTGAGCCAGGACACATGCAAAACTTCATGGGCTTTTGTGGGAGTGGAAGGAGTCAAGGAGTGTGATGGAGAGGGTAAGATGGATTGGAATGCCGTGTGAACATGGGTATATGTATAACAGTGAAGCCCCCTGTACAACTAATATAAGTTAAGACAAAATAAAAGTAAAAGATGTCATGGGCAAGAAGGAATGGAGATATGGTTTGTGTTGGCATTAGTGGGCTACAGGTAACTTTCATGAAAGGAGATGGAGAGTAAAGTGTCTGATTTATATGGAAGAAGATAGGGGACAGACCATAAGGATCTAAATTTGGGAGAAAAAGAGCTATATGGTTGGGAAAAGAGGCTGAGAAAGGCACTGATAACCAACAGAGCATCTCTGAAAGAGGGGAAGGAAGGGACAAAGGGCTTGGGGAAGGAAGCCAGGAAGGAGGCAAAGGGGGCACCATCCCATGAGCCCTTGTGGGATTCTGAGGCCCCCAGCCTTCTCTGTTCCTCTGCTTAAGTCAGACAAGGAGCTGCTTTCTTCATCTACAGAGAAACCTCTCAGAACCAAGAATTACGTCAGGGGCCCTGCTGCCTTCAGATCTCTTCTGCCCTCTGAGGGCTCTGAGTAAGAAAAGACAAACCAGCATCCTAGGAAAATAAGGTTCAGAGAAAACCAGAAACTGGCCAGACCTATACAACCAGTCTGCAGCTAGAACCAGAGCACTAGGGCTCTTTAATTCCCACTTCTCTTTTTTCTGTAAGGCTATACCTGAGGAACCACCTCCAGGAAAGAGAGAGGAAAGAAAGGGAAAAGGAGGAAAGGCAAGGAGGGCAGGGGCTTCCCATCCCAACTCAAAACTGGTTTCAGGCAGGACCATAGCCCGGGAACTGTTATTCACAATGCAGGGAGGGAGCTTAATTCATCTATTATTGTGTGCACACATGCACGCACGCACATACACACACAAGCACAAGTGTCAGCTTGAAAAGAGCTATGACTCACACATCATGCTCTGCTCTGAGAGAATGTGGGCTCTGAGGAACCTTCCAGATACATATGACCACCAAGACCCAGGCAGTAGAACTTCATAAATAACCCTCTGCCCAACGTTCTTAGACCATGATGACAAAGAGCAGAAGAAGTACCTGGAAAGATTTCTGGCCTAATGACTCTAGTCACAGAATGTCTACCCTCATGTTTAGACGACACATGAAGTGAGTAGTTGCAGGTCGCCTGAAGGATGACGCAGGATGACTCTGGAGTCCTAGGAAAGCTCTCCACCTCTCACTCCAATCACTGAGCCACAAGCAGGGGACACGCACACACTAGCCCTCACGTACCAGCTCTCAGGCCCCTATCTCTTAGCAACATGTTCCTTTCCTGTGTACCCAAGTGACTCAGTTGTGGAGCTTCTAGATCTTCTAGATCTTCTTCCCTATAGCTCAAATGACATAGTCGAGTAACCATAGGAGTTACAAGGATGAAAGCACCCATTTCCCACCCTCTGGCAACTCTGAAGAATAGCAGAGACCCTTATCTTAAGGGTCAGTTTTCTGAAATTTTGAAAGCTAGCCCATTCCACCTAGCCTACTGAGCAAGCACCTGAGTCCTGCCCTTCTCTCCCCAGCCCCACCACACCCTGTCTTGGCTTCCATCTTGGCCAACTGGAACAATGGCCTAAAATTAGAACCCATAACAGAATCGTGGAGAACTGAATCACACATTGTTGTTGGGGATTTTTGTTTGTTTGGTTGGTTTGGTTTGTTTTTTTGCTGCTCCCATGCTGCCAACAACCATACTGGTTCTGGCTGTGACTAGTGCCGACAGCTGGGCCTCATGGTAGAGGAGCTTTGGAGTGGCAGACTGTGGAGCCTGGGCGCCTGGAGCTCAGAAACAACTGGAAGGACAAGAAGCCAGTGCTGCTTGCCATTGGCTTTGATGAGCATGGAGGTAGAAGGCCACACCAGGCATCTCTTCCTGCTTCAGCTTCTCCCCACCTGGAACAAAGAGTCTCCCCACATGTGTATAGTGTGCAGCATGGAGGTTCAATGTTACCTGCTCACAGGAAATGAAACTTGACTCAGAGGACAAATCAGCCACGGTCATGATGGCCCCAGGCATCTTTATACTCCTGAGGCATCCCCAGGCCACCTTCTCAGAAAAACAAAAAACAGAAAAACTAGTTTGCAGGCATGTTTTCCATTCTGCACATGGAGGTAAAAGACTATCTCTTTTTCCCATCAGGGCAAACGTCTCAGCATGAATCCTGTCCTACACACCTCTTGTCCATTTCTCACCTCCCCACAGACTTCCTTCAAAGAAGGAAACCAAAGTTTTGAAATCCCTTCTTTCTACCCATCCATAATCACTATGGAGCTGAACACACCCATCTGCAGCCAGGACCACCCTACATTGAAACATTAAGGTGGAGCATGGTTAGCACTTTCTTTGCAAGAGGAGTGAAAGCAGGAAAGAGAAAGGCAGGCAGACAGACAGACAGATACCCTTAGACTCCATACAGTTATCCCCAGTATATTCCAGGGCTTTCCAAAAGTTAGCAAACGCCACCTCCGCCATTCAAACAGCTGATTTTCAATGACTTCTCATTTTCAGAGATTCTGAGACAACAGTCCTGCGTGTACTCCCCAATCTGCCTTTCTTGGGCAGGCAGGGGAAGGGAAAGACCGAACCTGGAAACGCAAGCTGAAGCAGGTATATGAGCAGTAAGATTCAGGAGCAGTGATTGCATGGCCACGGCTGCTGGGGAAACTGGATGGAGGCAGGAGGATGTGTGCCAAGGTTGGAAGGTTGACGATAGCATACAAGGAGGCAGCAGTTAAGAACAAATCACTTAAATAGGGATACAGGTGGACCCATTGCAACAACGAGATGTACAAGTCGTTATGCTGAAGACGAACTTTACAACTTTGGTGCGGGGGGGGGGGGGGGGGGGGTGGGGGGGGGGAGAATGGGAAGGGATGGGAAGGGGAAACAAAGGAGGAGGCTACAATGCTTGAGAAGAAATGTACTCATTATCTTGCCCATGTAATTGTAACCCCTCTGTACAGTATTTTCACAATTAAAAAAAAAAAGAACTAAAATTAGGGAGACTGTGAAGACTGCCAATGAACCTGGATTTCCCTCTCAGCAGAGGAGAACAATATGGTGACATAGATGTTAGGCAGGGACTTACAGAGAGTAGGAGCAAGAAAAGGAGCCAGGTAGAGGGAAGGAGCAAGGGACACATGTACCAGCCCAGCTGCTTCCCAGGACAGGACCAGGAGTTACCTGATTTTCTTAGGAGACTACCTAGATCTTAGGAATATCCAATATTTGTAGCTCAAAGGAGTTTCTGCCTAGCAGGGCTCCTGCAGTTGAGATATGAGGGTCCTGGGCGGGGGAGGGGGGGCATCAGGAATGGGCTGGGGAAGGCCAGCAAAGTAGGGAGGACAGGAACACATGGTGGCACAGTTTGGAAAGGAAGAAGTCCAGGCCTTGAGAGTCTTGGAATGAAGTCAGGGACTGTAGTTACCCATATACTGACCCAGGGGAGCAAGGTAACATCAAACTAGAAATGGAGCCTAATTAGATCAGAAGAAAATGATACTTTGCTTCTCCAACCAAGTTGACCTCTACCCCAGATCCTGGGAGCACAGGAAGGGTAGGGTGTGGGAATCCCCAGCCTTCCTGTGAAGCTGCAGGTATGTGTAATGTCTGCCCTTCACTGGGATCTTCAGGGGACCCCCTGTTGTGCCCCAATATCCAGTCCTGGCAGGCTCACATGTCCTGGATCTGGGGGAAATGTGCCTGTCTGCTAAACTCCATACCTTACAAATGGTAAGGACTGGGCAGACTCCTCTCAATCACAGATTGGCATCTCAAGAGAAGCCTGCTGGCAGCTGGAAGATATCCCCACAGCTGGATAAGGCCTGGCACGTGGCAGGGCTGTGCTACAGGGAGGTGCAGGCAACCACCGGCATCCAGGCCTGGAGGAGAGTCAGGTTTCTGGGGGTGAGGATGGGGGGGGGGGGGGGGGGGAGGAAAGCTCTGTTTAGATTGAAAGAAAATCATCAGAAAACCCAGAGCTTTGGTTCTAGTTCAGACTGGCTCATTGGTTTGTTCTTTTTATAAGGCACTGCCTTTGTTTATAAAGAGTATTTGTATTTGTTTCCATTTGGGAATAAGCAGATGAGCGCAATGCATTCCAGGGACTGCTTCACGGATCATCTCCACTTGAACACACGCACATTCCTCCCTCAGCCTGGGGAGAGTCCAGGGATGTGCTGTCTCCTGTCTGTCTGCTCCTTAGACAGCCCCAGGATGGAGGGTGTCCCGTGCAGACAGGAGCTGGGGGCTGTCTGCCAGGAGCAGCAAGAACCTATTGGGGACCATTCTGGAGACATTCATGTGCCAGCTCCTGGATCAATTCATTGAAATCCTCCAGACAATCCCATGTCATTCATCCAATTAGCAGCCCCATTTTACAAATGGAAGTGGAAATTTAGATATTTAGAACATGTCCCTGAGTATTCGGCTAGCATTTGAACCCAAGAACCAAACAGTCTGGCTCAAAAACCTTTACCCCAGCCATTGGGTAATAAATAGTCTTTCTGCATGAGGTGTTTCTGCTCAGAGAAAGATGTGGCTCCAAGGAATTTATCTTCCCTTAAAAGAAGATATAAGAAGCAGGAAGCTCTAGAGCTGGGCAATCTGTCCTGCCCCATTCATGAGGGTCCCCAGGGCAGGTTCCTCCTTACAGAGTGGAGTAGCCAGGACTCTGGCTATTTCTTTTCTTTTCTGTTTTTCTTTTTCTTTCTTTTCTTTTTTAAGGTCGGAGAGAGACTGGGACTCGAACTCAGTACCTGCAGCTTTCATTCATTGGCTAGCACTCTACCAACTGAGCTATGCCTCCCAACACCATGGAGTATCCAGGACTCTGGAAATCCATCTTCTCACTGCATCCAGGATAGCTTCCAGGGCATAGGGCCCAGCCCAGCCTCAGTTTACAGAGGCAGAAGCCAGGATCGGGAAGGATGTATCACTTGCTCTTAGTCTCAGGACTCTACCCTTGAACTCCAGAAAACTCCTGGAAGCTGATAAGACTCTACAATTTCCCAGCCTTACCTCTGCTCCAGTGTATGGAGTTCAGGGCTCAGTAGTGAGCCACAAATGGAGGACCTTAATCTTGTTGGGTAAAGAATCCAGACAGACACCCACGTGGTCCAGAAATGTCAAGGCTAGAATAAGCAGCCATGAGTAAACAGCAAGGGCTGATAGGGCCAAGTATGGAACCGTGGAAGTAGGTTCCTGTAAGTGGCCACTCCTCAAGCTACAAGGTGTGTGGGAACCCACAGCTCTCCACCCACCTGGGAAGAAGCTCACAGAAGCAACCTTCTGATTGATGCTGGATGTCTCCAACAGCTCCGGGCTCTGTTTCCAGAGGCTTCTAACTCCTAAGAATACCACGAGCTGGCTGCTCTTTTAGGCTCTGGAGCCCAAGCTGTCCTGCCCCAGCTAGAAAACAAATGGAGAGAAAAGAAGTTGCTTAGCTAGGGAGGTGGTGAAAGGTTTTCACCATCTCCAGCAACTATGCCATGGCAAACTCTCAGTTCTACCACCCTTCCCTCCCCTGTGACCACAGTCCTATCCTGCTCCTTATTCAGCAGGTGACCAACACCTAAGTCAAAGAGACAGTGGGTCCAGACACCACAGCTTCCTGTCTCCTTTATGTCTGCCTGTACTTCAGGCTACTCCTCGCAACTTGGCCAGCCAATGACTCTCTCTTTCCTCCCTATGTCTGCTCCTGGCTCCTTCCCGCAGACTGAAAACAGACTGAAAAAATACTCAGACGTCCATCTTCCAAAGAATGTTCCCTCCTCCCCAGGACCTTCTTCCTATCTTAACCCCTCTATGTCCTTGCAAACAGTGTAAACAAAGGGTCCACTTTATGTGCCCGCTTGGCATCCTTTCTCAGGGGTCTCTTATCTTCCAGATCCCTGACCTGCTCCTCCCTGGATCTGCTCTAGAGCCGCCAAATCCTCAAAGTTGCCCTGATTTCTCCCCCTCCATGAGAGCTCCTTCCCCTGTAGACCTCCCCTCTGTTCCCTGGTCTAGACGCACCAACCCCCCTTGTGCAGCCTCTATCATTTTCCTCCTCACCCGGCCTGTGTCACCTCATCTAACTGCCTACTCTGGATCCTTGTCTATTCAAAATGTTTCCAACACTTGGACTCCAGTCTCTCTCCCACTTAATAACCTTCCAAGGGCCACTAGCCTGCCAGAGCCATGTAACAATTCCAAATAACACATTTAAACCAAACTCATCTTCCTCTCAAGACCTTCTCCGTCCCTGCCACCTCCACAACCTCACCACACTCTGAAGTCACTCTCTTCTCCTGCCTCTTGCATGCCTCTTGTGGTCAGCAGGACACCAAGGCTGAACAGGCCTGTCTCTAAAATTTCTAGCTATCTCCTCTTCCCCTTGTAGGTCCAAGGCCCTACTTCAGGACTTGATTATCTCCTTCCCAGACCACAGCAGCAGCCTCTTTCATTAGTCAAGAGGCCTTCAGCTAGAGAGAGAGAAAGAACGAGGGAAGGGGTGATAATGTCCAAAAAGAAATGTACTTTTACTTGACTTATATAACTGTAACCCCTCTGTATATCACCTTTATAATACCCATAAAAAATATTTCTTAGAAAGTTGCCTCCAGCTGTCAGTTACAAGGGTGCTCAGCCAACAGAAGCTTATCAAGGAGGATACCCAATACTGATAACTCCTTCCAATGATGAGTCCTATAAAACTTGGTTAGTCTTTGAACCCAGGTCACAGTTTTCTCTATGCTTTTGTTTTTAAATCTGCAAAGTACAGATTAAAAAAAAAAACACTTGGGGCTGGGAAGGTGGCTCAGTGGTAGAGCGCTTGCCTTGCATGTATGAGACCCTGGGTTTGATTCCTCAGCACCACCTAAGCCAAAAGAAAAAAGCCGGAAGTGGCATGGTGGCTCAAGTGGTAGAGCGTTAGCCTTGAGCTGAAGAGCTGCGGGACAGTACCCAGGCCCAGAATTCAGGCCCCACGACTGGATCCCAAAACATAAATAAATAAACAAACTTGAATAGAAGCCAAGTGTAATAGTCTATGCTTATAATCCCAGTGTTCGCAAGTCTGAGACAGAAGGGTAGAGAGTTTTCTGCCATCCTGGACTATAAAACAAATTACAAGCTAGCTTGGACTACAGTATGAGAATTTGTTTCAAAAGACCAAAACAGTCAGGTGCAGTGGCTCATGTCTGTATAACCCCAGCTATTCAGAAAGCAGATACCTAAAAGATTTTGTTTCAAGGCAAATTAATTAAAAATACTCCATCTCAATCAGTAGCTGGGTATAGTGGTGGTTCCCATGAGTCATCCCAGTTACCCAGGAAGATTATGGTCAAGGCCAGCCTAGACAAAAAGACAAGACACTAGTTGTGGATCATCATTCCTCTGATACTATTCAAAACAAAACTTAGTCTATATCTATTTAAGGTATATATCATATACAATAGGCATTGTTAATATGAAATACATATTAGATATATAGATAATACATGTGTTGGATTGGGAATGTGGCTTAGTAGTAGAGTGCTTGCCTTGGAAACATGAAGCCCTGGATTTGATTCCTCAGTACTGCATAAACAGAGAGGCCAGAAGTGGCACTGTGGTTTAAGTGGTAGACTACTAGCCTTGAGCAAAAGAAGCTCAGGGACAGTGCCCAGGCCCTATGTTCAAACCCCACGACTGGCAAAAAGAAAAAAGAAAGAAAAGACACGTGTTGAGTCTTTACACTTCTTAACAACCACATAGGGTTGGAACAGCACTCTTGTGTTAGTCACTACTACAGGGTAGGTAGGCAGAAGGCAATACCCTGGGTCTGGTAGCTTGGTCACCCATTTCAGTCTCACTTTGATTCACTTGGATTTTCCCTAAGCATTCAGACAACTGCCATGCTCACATCACATGCTCCATAAGCAAAGCCTAAACACAGAAAGGAAGATATTTGAAATACACAACACTATAGGGACCTAAAGACTGATGCATCTAGAAATGTTCTGCCTAAGGCTGTTTGATGGTAAGGAAACTGAGATACAGAGAGTTTAAGTGACTTGTCTAAAATACCAAAGTTTTTGTGTGTTTTTTTTCCTATAAGGCTTAGAAAATCACAAGAGCATTTTAGTGGTTTAGCAAGCCACACATCCAGATATTGTCATAGCTAGAGAAGTTGCAATAGACACAGTGGAGAAATGTGGAAAGATATAGAAGAATGTCAGAAGAAATGGACACTTGTTGGAACTGAGACACTAATTCAAATGCTCAGCTCAGGCAGAAAAGTCTATGAGAATCCATCTCCAAACTAACCAGTGAAAAGCTGAGCTAGAAGCAGGACTCAAAGCCATAGAAACAAAACACACACACACACACACACACACACACACACACACACACACACACACATACACACACACTGTTTCAGCACTGAATTCAATGCATAAAGAAATGCCTGCTATAATTCCCCTCACTGAAGACATTCTGATAACATCTAGAAGACATGATCTTGAAACATCAGTCAAAGAATGAAGAGTTGAAGGAAGACTTAGAGCAACAGTGGTTAGATGAACAGCAACAAATAATGGAATCTTTTAATGAATTCCACAGTGGATTGAAAAATCAGATTGTGACATTTTCTGAATCAAGAATCTTAAATGAGCTGCGAACTAAAATGCTTAATAGAAAAGAAGTTAAGGACAAACTCTTGAGTATATACATTTTTCTCTGTTAA
This sequence comes from Dipodomys ordii, assembly GCF_000151885.1. Lineage (NCBI taxonomy): Eukaryota > Metazoa > Chordata > Mammalia > Rodentia > Heteromyidae > Dipodomys > Dipodomys ordii. The sequence goes on from NW_012267436.1 coordinate 723,804, forward strand.
AATGATAAATATTTTCAACAATGAACTGCTTAGCTGATAGCACCACATGAAATATTAGAGATTATTATAAGTCAAATGCTTGATGCTTCATATGGTCCCTGTGTCAAAATTAGTGATTCTTTTTGGCCACTTTATAATCAGCTACTGCTTTCTGCATAAAGGAATTGCCTTGAGACATCCAGAAAACTCAAACTGAGTAAAATTAGAAGCCTCCCATTGGCTACTAAGGATGGTCTATTTTGTACTGTAAGAAATCCAAGGGTAAAAGAAATAAGAGACTGCTTGAAGAAAGAAGAGTATTCGCAAATCAAAAAGAATTGAAGATATTTTCCTCTTTTCTTTTCCATTTTTCTCTTTTTAACTGGAAGTTACTTTTATTTCCTCTAAACCCCACTACAGCGCAATACTTGCAGATTCAATCAGCTAATTCAGGTCTCATGTCACAACCAAGCTTCAAAGGAGGCTGTAAAGTTGACCATTTTCAGTCCTTATTCAGAGGTAGTTTGTGCCAACAGGAGCAGGGAGGTTGTTTTTTGACTAACTGGACTGACTGGCCTTGCTTTTTTCCTTTCCAGTCTATCCACTATCCTGATGGCAGAACTGTATCTAATCTCAGAGTTGATGTGTTGGTCCCTGCTCAAAAATTTTAACAATCAACCTCAGAAAACAGGCCATCAAGCTTGGAATGACACTCAATACCTTCCACTGTGTTATCACAACCTCTCTTCCTGTCCCCACCTCCAGCCAGGAAATACCAGAATGCCCACCCTTTACCCCAAAACAGCCTGATAAGATGAAACTCCTCTTGTTCAGACCCAAACTTCTCTGTGAATTTTTTTTACATCCTTATTATCACTTCTGTTAGGACAAACACCTAACATGGTGCTAGATGAGAGGTGTTCAATGTGTGTTTAATGAAGGAAGGAGGAAAAGAGAGGAAGGGAAATAGAAAGACTAGAATAATGCTTTACTCCTCCCATGGAAAGTCCCATTGGCTACTAGAGTGACCTTATGGGGTATCATAGGTATAACTTAGTCACAAGCCATTGGTGAAAGTTGAACTAGAGACCATACTCCAAATAGTACAGGATTTAAGTATGTTGGCTTCTTTCCTTTAGAACAACGCCCTCACCATATGAACTATTTTCCTGTAGCTAATGATACAAGCCAAGTTTTTTTTTTTTTCAAAAGAACTGTAGTGTGGCAGGATGCTGCAATCAGGGTGGAGAGAATGTTATTTTCCATTTGTCTATTTTGGGTGTCATCACATTTAATTTAGCCCATCTTTCCAGCCTAACAAGATCTCTTTGACCTTTGACCTTGATCCTCAGTAAGCCTTCTCTGTTCCAGGCCATGCTCTTGTTTGATAGGTATGTCATCTAAGTCTTCATTTCCAAAGCTACTAGAACCATTAGATAAGCCCAAATATCTAAAGAAATTCCCTCCATCTGACCTAGGTCATTTCTTCCAATTCCCTTTGAGTGCAGATATTCATCCCTAGAGAGTTGAGTAGGAACAGTCTTCCTACAGGCAATTTCAGGAGATGCGACATGAGAAAACTGCCTCAGTAGTGGTTCACCAAAGCATATTGGGAATGAACTGAGAAACAAACTAATATAAGCCCCCCAGGATGACTCAACATGGTGTGGATCTCTGTCCCTCACTCATTGCAGAAACAGACATGTCTCTGCCCCCTTCCTCTGCCTGTTTCTCTTTTCTCCTACTTGACTTCTATGAGTTACCTCACTTTCAAAATTCCTACACAGAAAATCAGTTTGGGCCATCTAGTAACCACTTAATATGGAATACCCATGCTACAGAAATCCTATCACTAGGGTGGCTCATGAGCAGCTCACCTCCAGTCAATAGACAACTTCCCTGGACTGTGCTTCCTGGCCAGTCAGTGTGATCAAAGGAGCAGAACTCCATAGAGTTCTGGAAGTGATCAAGTCACAAAAACCAGCATTGTTGGCACTTACCCTGTGAACACAGAGACTTGGGACTGGTAGACAATGTGAGGAGCAAGGATATGTAATAGACATGACTCTGGAGCATCTGTTTACTGGAGGCACAGTCAGCTGTTATCATGAGCAGGAAGTGTGAAGAAAGAAGACTGCACTGGATACTGCCCAAGAAGAGCCAGCCAGGAGAGACTTGGCAACAGAGAGTAAAGGAGAGTTTAGCGATGGGTGTCTGCAGGTATCCTGGCAGGCCAAGCAGCCAAGTGCAACCCAGCAGCAGCCTGGGTTCCCTCCCTGAAAAGGAGGGAAGTATGCATTGAACTGGTACATACAAGAAACAGACCAACACCTGGATAGACTAGAGTTCCTGGAAGCACCCAGGCAGGATATTTAGGCCCAGCAAGGATTGAGGACAAGTGCTCATCTCTGGAGCTGGGGTATAAGGACATAGCAAGGCTGAAGATCACAGAATATAGCCCTGACTTGTCCAATTACAGATCTATCTTCTTATATCTCCCACAGCTCTTATGGGGATTTATTCCTGAATCAACTCACTAGATATCTGGACAGCAGCCTGACCTTGGCTGTAGAGGAGGAAGGAGGGTCAGAGAAGGGTGAGGTCATCCCAGCCATGGATGTTGATTAGGTCCTCCGTGGGTGACTCCAAATATTTTGGATGAAACACATACTGCTGCCCTTACCTCCACTCCTACCTCCTAATTTATGAGTCCTTAGGATTGAACATAAAAGGATGTCATAGGTCTGTGAAACTGAACTAGTTTGGTTCTTATTGATGTTCATTTTTCTTTTCTAGTTTTTGTGCATGTATGTGGACTTGAACTCAGAGACTTGTGCACTATTTGGCTTTTTCCACTCAAGGCTGGTGCTCTACCACTTGAGCCATACTTCCTCCTGGTTAATTGGAGAAAAAGGTATCTCAGATTTGTATAGCCAGTCTAGGTTTTAAACCATGTCCCTCAGAGCTAAGCCTCCTGAGTAGCTAGGATTATAGATATGAGCCTGTAAAATGGCACCCTGGCCATTGTTCTTTATATAGATCCACAATCTGCATTTTTAATGCACCCAGTCAAAGATCCCACTTGAGTATGGTATATTGTATCATGATCCACTTCTTGTCCAGTTTATAAATTCAGAATGCCTCCTACACTCAGGCATTTCTGACCCTATTCCAGGTTCCATGAAGGCTTCACACTGTACAATTGTACAATTCTTTCCAGGCCTGCCAACCCAGACCTACAACCTACCAGTAGGATATCAGAAGACTGACTGAATGTCCTGGGGCCATGATTGGTTACTATCTGAGTCATAAGAAGGGCAGTCATGGAACTGAACATCTGCATGGATTTTGAATGGTTCACCTGTGGGGAGGTTACAGTCAGCCCTAGGGCAACAGATGCAGCTCTGGTTTGCAGTAAAGGAAGGCTCTAGGGGGTGATTAGCATATGAGCCAATTCCTCACTCATTTTGCAAGGACCGTCCAAACTTCTCAGCTTCATATGAGGAAATGACTCTACAGTAAACAGCAGTCTCCAATGTATCACTACTGTGTATTTTGAAACATGCACATAAGCCAGTAGTGATAAGATACTGGAAAAATATTTATTTCGATGAAATTCAGGAGAACTGTCAACTGGAATCTTTCATCTCTTCCCTCCACACATGCTGGAAATCAAGTGTCCAGACTGGAAGCAGGAGATGTGAAGGTTCTAGAAAGACCATGAACTTAAGAGTAGGCATCTCATTCTCCCTGATCCTTCAGCTTTCCTTCTACAAACATGAAAGCTCCAGTAACTAAAATTAAAATAATTTCAACAAAAGGGTTAAGGGTTAAGTAAATGATAAGATGATTTGATTCAGATTTTTTATTATATCAATAAATATTTAATATGACATGGTGTGTTTATATCTTGTTATTTAAGTTTTAAGTAGCACACACTTTTATAATAAGAAAATATCAACATTACTAAAACAAAGTCAAAAATTTAGCATCAAAAGCATTCAAATTTTGAGTTTATATTTATACCTCCTTATGTTTTCATCAGAAGTCCTTTATAAATTGTCTAGATAAATGTCTATTAGCTTTCCTTATCATTTAAAAAATCATTATAAGTAGCTTTCCAACTCTTGAATCTCAGCTCAGTCTATTTTTCCCTTCCTCCTCCTCCCTCCCTTCATCTCTCCTCTCTCATTTTCTCATTGTCTCTCTTCATGTTCATATATATTAATTATAGAAAAAGTTTCACTGGGATATTTCTTTGATCAAACTCATCTCTATTACTTGTTTGTTAATTCCTCTCACCCTTCTTCCTGTTACCATCTCTTTTTGTTCCCATTCCCAAACATTCTCCATAGACAAGTCTAGCTGGCTTACCACCTCCACTTACTTCCCTCCCATTTCTCCACAGTGCTTGGCAGTAAAACCCTGCTTCTATTACCCCATGAAGACTGTTAGCCAAAGTCACCAGTAGATCAAGTGATCAGATTAATATTAGTGTCAGGCCTTCTGTATGTGACTTCTCTAGTGTTTCATACTCAGCAACTTTCTGCTACTTCTCCCAAGGTTCTCTCCTTTCAATTCCCAGTTACTTCTTAGATGTCCCTCACAGGCCTCCTTCAGTCTCTCTCCTTCCCAAACTTCCACACTCCATCCAGTTTCTGGGTCCAGAAATTGGGTGATATGTTAGATCCCTCTCTCTCCTTTACCTTCCTCATTCAACCTATTTCCAATCCTTTAACTGCCTCCTCCTCAAGAATCTTTTGCTCTCTCCTAAGCACCCTTTCTTATTTTGTTTTAGTTTTTATGTCATTGTATGAGTGTGTATGTGTGTGTGTGTGTGTGTGTGTGCACGCACGCGCTTGCGCATGGGCATATGTGCATGTGTGCTAGTCCTGAGGCCTGGGTGCTGTCCCTGAGCTTCTTTGCTCAAGGCCAGTGTTTTACCACTTGAGCCACAGCTCTACTTTTGACTTTTGGGTGATTAGTTGGAGATAAGAGGCTCATAGACTTTTCCGACGGACTGGCTTGGAACCATGGTCCTCAAATCTCACTTCCTTAGTAGCTAAAATTAAAGGTGTGAGCCAATAATTTTAAAAAGTATGTCACCTACTGGCACTCTCTTTTAGCTGCCCTCTCACAGGTTCAATTGCGTTGATTAGCTCATAACCAGTTTGACTTCAGATCCAACTCCAGCAAGCACCTGAAGCCCAACAGGTTCAAAATCCAACCCGTTATATCTTCCCCACATGCCATTGCCCCACCCCCTCCAGCCCTGATGCTCATTTCTGCTAGTGGTTCCACACTCCAACCAGCCTCTTGGTCCAGAAACTGGGTGATAAACTGGATCCCTCTCTTTCCTTTACCTCCCTCATTCAACCTATCTCCAATGCTTTAACTGCCTCCTCCTCTAAAGCTTATCAACCTCTCCAGCTCCTCCTTAAATACGTTCTTCTCACCTCACCAGGACACTGAGTACTCTCTTAACTGATCTTATTGGTCTTCTGCTTCCCTACCCACTCCCTTCTTTAGCCTTATTTCAACTTATCCTCTATACTGGAGTAATTTTCATAAAATGATGATATTATCATCAGATGTGTTATTTCTACTTTAAAAATATCTCCAGGTGATATCCGATGACCTTTGTAAAGGCAAGCCCCATCACAGGCCAGGCCTGTAACCTTTACATTCTAGGCTGCACACTGCATGTCCTGCACCAGTTCTCCCCCTTAGCCAATCCATCCAAGTCTGTTTTAATTCTTCAAGCAAGTGATGATATGCCAAGCCTCCAGGTCTTCTTCTAAAATCCTGTCATTGTGTAACTTGGGTTGGCCATGCCTCCTCAGCCTCTGGAAAAAATGAGGACACTCTCTTGATGACCACCTACATTTATTTGATACACGTCATTCAAGAATTTGGCATTTTAGAATCTCTACTTCAAGGGTTTTGAGAAGACCTCAAAAGTATGTCACTTCTGTCCACAAACAAGTCCAGTTGCCACCTAGTGGTCTGCTGAGCACTTGGCAAGTGCCCAATGTTGCCTTTCTGGCACCCATTTCTGCCTTGCTTGTTAGATAGCAGCTAAAGTAGTGTAGGGTCCTGTCCATACTTCAGCTCTGATGGAGCATCCTGATTGGCTTGCTCCAGGGTTTCCCAACCTCAGTACTATTGACATTTTAGGCCAGGTGGAGGTGGGGGTGGGACTGTCCTGTACATTGTAGTATGTTTAGCAGTGTCAATGTCCTTTATCCTCTTGAGATGCCAGGCACACACATACACATCCCTTATGACATTGTTTCAGATATTGCCAAATGTCTACTGGAATGTTCAATTACCTCTGGTTAAGTACCAATGGTCTAAGTCATTTCTATAATAACATTCCCTTCCACTGATACTAGCTAGTTTGGGACATATGTGCTTTTAAAATGGTTGAATTTGAATAAAATTCCAAGTTTATTTTTTATTATTTAATAGTCTTTCTCACCTGCTGGGTGTATCATCCTGGGAACTAGAAGTAGACATCTTGCAAAGACAAGGGGAGTCAGCTGTAGGAAGAGGCTAATACCAAGGAAACAAAATAGGCTTTTCTAAATTAAGTTGCCTTAAGCTCACTACACTGGTGGACATTTCTATACACTAAGCCTGCAAATCTTCATTATTTGTAGCCTTGTCACTTGCAACTAAAGCCAGCGGGATCTCTGTGCATCGTTTAGCCCCTTTGACTTAGTGTTAGTTCTAGATCTCTGTGCATCGTTTAGCCCCTTTGACTTAGTGTTAGTTCTAGTGAACACCACTGTTCTTGCGCAAGTCTTCTAGAGGCAATGGGCCATGATGATAGCCAGGAGCTTCCTTGTGTGACTTCTCCAGGACATGCCGATGTGATATCTATAGACTTAAGGTCATGATAAAAGATGCAGAACCTTTATAGAGGAGGCCTTTGCCCTGATGGTCTAACCAGGCTCTTTATGTGCTCTTACCATCAATAAGTACTTTTTCAAAAATATTTATGGGTGCAACAGCCCCAGCATTTTTATGTATTTGTGAATGACTAGTGCTTTAGACTTGAGTGACAACTTGACAGAGTGGGAAGTCATTGGGTCATTCTTCTCTAGAAGTTCTACAGACAGATTGGGATTGTGGGGGAGCGGGGAAGCTGGGAAGGGATGTGAAGGGTAAACCAAAGGAGGAGGCTGCAATGCTTGGTAAGAAATGTACGCATTATCCTGCCCATGTAATTGTAACTCCTCTGTACAGTATGTTCACAAATAAAATAAAATAAATAACAAAAAAAGAAGTTCTACAGACAATACCCCACTACTTATTGCAATTGAGTGTCACTGGGAATATGCCTGAGGCCAGTTGACATTATTTTCTCCCTCTGAGTGACTCTACCTGTATGGCCACACATTCTTTACATTTATTTAATACTTACTTTATAACCATGCTCTTTTTGTACCATAAAAAGCTGCTTCAAATTATGCATTCAGTTTTCCTTTATAAAACAATTTTCTTTTCCTTTTAAATTTTGTCTGCTCCACTTGTTCTGTCTACTAGTGAAACAATTGAACTTATGCTGGATTTCTTTTATCTGCATTGAACATCCACCTATGTTTTTCTACCTTTATTCTTCTCTATTTCATTTTATGAGATTTTTTTCAGGCTTATCTACTATGCATCTCACTCATCTTTCAAAACTCTCTTCCACTCTTATGATTGCCAATAAGGTTAGTGTCTTGGTATTATCATCTCACATTTCTCCAGTTTGTTATCTGTCCCTTCACCTCTACCCATTCTTTTCTTGCCACTTCTTAAATCTCTTGAGTTTCTTCTGAGTTCTTCCTTTCCTTCTTAGGAATTCATGTTTTCATCTATTCCTTTGAGGTGAGGAACAGGATATTTTTTCTGAAATTTTTCCTCTGTTTCCTAACATGATTCTTTTATTGATATACACTTTTTCATCAGGTTTTCATCAGGTGTCTTCTTTTTTCTCTGTTGAAATAATTTTCTTGTAGTTTCCCTCTGTTTATTATTTAACTTGCAATAGGGAAAGTTATGTCTAGGTAAGCACTTTTTATAAGATTTATGGGGACTGTGAAGGAGTGAGTCAGGCCACCAATAGCATCAGCATTATACTATAACCACATTCTCACCCAAATCCCTATGTCCTCTGTCATGGGCTCAATATCCCCTCAGGCCTTGGCAACTCACTCCCACTTTAAACCATGAGGACAAGCAGGAAATTGTTTCTGTAAGTTTGTCTTTAAATATTCTATTATTTCTATGATCTTATTACATTGTTTCCAAATAATAAGCTTCAAATATGTATAAATTATACATATTTAAATGGTTCCTTTTTAAAATGTATTATTTGTGGAGTGAATTAGTATTTGTATACTGTCATGAAATCATTATAACAATAAAAATATAAAATATTATTTTTCTTAAAATATTTCCCTGTGTCTCCTCCTTTAGCTGCCCCATTCACAGACAACCTGTCAATCTAGTTTCTGTTGCATAACTTTGCTTTTTCTAGAGTTTCATATTATGATATCACACAGTATGGAGACTTTTATGTGTTACCTCTTTCATTTTGAGATTTGTGCATATTGTTGTGTGTATCAATGTTTTGCTATTTTTATTATGGAGTATTAGTATATGCAAATCACTAAATCACAAAGTATAGCTCAGTGGTAGAGTGCATGCTTAGCATGCATGAGGCCCTGGGTTTATGCCTCAGCACCAGATCATAGACATCGATTGTTTCTGGATTGGAACATTTGAAACTGGTACAAATATTTATCTATAAGTATCTGAGTGGGCAAATACTAGGAGTGAGATTGTTTGGTTGTATGTTAAGTGCAAACCATACTGTTTTCCATGATGGTGTCCTAGCTTACATTCCCAAGTAGCATGCCAACTGTCCTGCTACTTATCCTCAATATGTAATAGTACAGTTGTGTAAATAATTCAGATTATAGTGATATCTCATTGTTGTTTTAATATGTACTTCAGCAGGAAAAATGAGGCCAAGCATCTCCCCATATGTATATTGGCTGTTCATATATCTTCCAAAGAATATGTGTGTATTTGTTTTGTTTTGTTTTGGGGGGTTATTTTATCAATTGTGGGGCTTAAACTCAGGGCCTGTATGCTATCCATGAGATTTTTTTGCTCAAGGTTAGCACTCTACCACTTTGAGTCAAGCACCACTTTGGCTTTTCTGGTGGTTAATTGTAGATAAAAGTCTCACAGACTTCTCTGTCCAGGCTGGTCTTCCACTGTGATCCTCAGATCTCAGCCTCCTGAGTATCTTGGATTACAGGCATGAGCTACTGGCACCTGGCATAGTTGGATATATTTTTAATTATTAAAATATTCCCATAAAAAATAAAATCTTCCCATGCCTTGCTCTATTTCTTTCTTGCTTGCTTTCCTTCCTTCTTTCTCTCTCTTCCTTTGTCTTTTGTTTTTTCCTTCCTATCTTCTACCCCTTTCCTATTTATATTTTGGCGCTAAGTGGTAACCATAGGACTTCAAGAACTCCATCACTGAGTTCCACTCTCAACTTGGTTTATTGGTTGGATTTACTATAAATTGTATAGAGAAAGCCATTGGGGGGAGATTCAGCTTGGGAAAGGGCATTGTGGAGATAGTTTGAGACAAGCTAATGGAGATGCTGAGCTGTTGACATACATGGCAAGAGTCCTAAAGAAAGGTCTCAGCTGGAAATGTGGATTTGTTAATCCCCAGAACAGAGTCAGGCCTTAAAGCCAAACTATCAGATGATATCACCAAAAGAGAAGATACGGACAGAGAAAAGAAGAAATTGAGGGAATGAGCCCTGGAACCTCTCAACATTGTGATTACTGTGACTTCCTAAAGAAGTGGAAATAATTAAATGTATAGATTTCCATCTTTGATGGTTTATTAAGAAATATGTCCTCATCCAGTGATATATAACTATTCATCTATGGTTCTTTTATGATGCAATTGTTATATTTAATTATGTTCAGATCTTCATTTCTTAATTTCCAAATCAAAGGAACCAGAGTTCCTTAGAGAACTGGCTGACTCCAAATCTGGGGCAAGGAGAGTACAAAATAAATCTGGACATTTTGTTGTGCCAGAAAACAAAGGAATGATCCAAAAATGGCAGATCAAAAGGGCACAGGCCTCACTCAACAAATCTGGGAGAATGTGAGCCTCAACATGAATACAGCACTGGATGATAGACTTTGAGTAACATAAGGATCCATGAATCCATAGTGACAAGAAAGAAAAAGAAAGGAGAGAAAGAGGGAAGGAGAGAAAATTGTTTATTATAATGAAATGCCATCTAGTAAGCATAGAAGAGCTTGTAGAGTTCAAAAACTATCATCCAACACCAATCCTATTAACAATTAGGCTAGGCAATAATAACAAACAGAATGATCACACAGCCTGAAAGCACTCCCCCAAGATTTTGTATTAATCACAAAACAAAACAACTTCACAGCAGAGTAATCTATCAAATACTACTTACAAAGAAATTAAAATTAACCACTAATAATGGAAGGAACCTTTGTAGGTTCCTCCCAGGGTGATACACTACAAAGGACATGATATTCCTTATCCTGAGTTCCTACAAAAGTGCACATCATGGTTCTAATTAAAAGAAATACCAAATATACACAAACTGCTGGACAGTCTTGAACTCTGTGGACAGTCTCCAAAATGATGGGCTTGCATATTTCAAATATATCACTGATGCAAAAGAGAAAAGGCAGAGGGAACATGGTGGTTTAAAAGAAATGATCAGTTTGACAACTACACAGTGAAGGATCATAGACTGGATGAGGAAAGTGCCTATTATTATTATTAGGAAACTTTATAGTATTTAAATATGGACTAAGCATTATATAATACTATTATGCTAATAGTTCAAATATTTAATGGTCATTGTATTGTGGTTACACAAGATAAGGCTCTGGTTCTTTAGAAAACCTCACTGAAATGTTTCGGAATAAAGAATCTACATTCTCTACAACTTAGTTTCAAATGTTACAGAAATATATACATACATGTATATACATACATGCAGATGCATGTATATGCATGTATATATGTAATGCATATATGAACATTATACATTCTATACTTATAGAATGTACTTATATATACTTACATAGTACATTATATACTTAGATACATGCATGAATATGTTGGTATAAGAAAGCAATTGTGAAACATTAATAATTAGTGAATCTTTGTTGAAGAAATGATAGGATTCATTGTACTATTCTTACACTTCCCTATAAATTTGAAATTTTTTAAAGCAAGTAGTTAAGACTAAAAATATACATAATTAAAAGCTAAAGTTTGAGCCAGGTATGGTAATTCATGCTCTAATGTTAGCATTCAGAGGCCTGAAGCAGAGTTATCACAAACTCTAGGGAAGCTTGGAATACAGGATAAGACATTATCTAAAAGGAAAGAAGAAAGGAAGGGAGGGGAGGAGAGGGGACAAAAGGGGAGAGAAAGGGGAAAGGGAAAGGAGGGGACAGGAGGGGAAAGAAAGGGGAGGAGGGGAAGGGAGAGGAAAAGAAAGGTCTTAGGGGCATGTCTCAAGGGATAGATCCTCTGCCCATCAAATAGGAATCCATGAGTTCAAATTCCAGTACCACAAAGAAAAGAAAGGAAAGAAAAAAGAAAAGAAATTAAGATTCATTTTAAAAGTCCTTTTAAAAAAGGACTTGAACTTTGACCTAGTTTATTGACTAGTTATCTTCCACCTATACAGACTACCTTATAATCCATAAATTCTCCCACATACTTGGATCCATTCCTGCCCTCTTAGTCTTCCTAGTCTTGCTTTCTCCCTGTTGAGTCTCTTTTCACCTGTGGTGCCTGCCATATGTTAATTACATGGAAGCACTAGCCTGTGTTGGTCCTGCTGTTATTCCATGTTTTCTTCTCCATACATCTATTTTTTCAAGAAGCTTACAAAAGTTTTGCCAAGACTTTTTGAGCTGCTAATTGGAATTTTAACATATACAAATTAATTGAAACAATTAGAATCTTAGCTTTCTGGGTGCTTTTTTAATTTTCTACTCTTCTGGGGTTCCTCTGTAAAATCTTTCCCTTTTCTTTACATAAATGCTTTATATATCTTGTTATGTTTACACCCATGAGTTTTGTTGAAGGAGTAAATGAAGATACATAGTATGAAGATACATACTATGCCTTACCAGCTTCTTCATTATCATAACAAAGATATTGCTATTTATAACTTTATGTATGTATAGTTAACAGAACTCATTTGTCAATTGCATGACATTTTTTTAGATCAAAATACAAAATCATTTCCCCTGAAAATAATGATACTAAGTTCTCCTCAGGAATACTTATGGTAATTGTTTCCTCATCCTGTTTGATTTCACAGCTGGAATTTTCAGACCATTAATAAACAATTGTGTACATAGAGGTACCCTATTCTGTTCCTGAACTTCATTGGGATGTCACTATTGTTTTCACAGTTAATGCTGATGTTGTGTTGGGTTGAGAGAGATTATCTTTGCAATGTTAAAGGAATGTTCTTCAATTCTTCTATTTACAAAAGCATCGCCTTGGATGGATGGTAACATCTTGGAATTTTTCTACGACTCTGATTTACTAAGCTCTGATTCTGTGCCCAGTTCTGTGCCAAGAGGTTTGTCTTCATTATTGAACTGACTTTTCATATGACCCAGACTGTTAGGTCTCATCTTCCAAATTGTAATAGAGGAAAACAGATTAGCTGAAAAGTGAAGTTAAGACAGGATTTAAACTCAGATTTTCTGATTTCAGAACCTAAGCTCTTGGGAAGTGGGGGAGTGGGGCAGGCAGGGTGCTGATACTAGAGCTTGAACTCAGGGCCTGGGTACTGTTTCGTAATGCAAACAGTTCCACTGTTCAGTCAGGGCTGCCTCTCTAGCAGTTGAGCCACAGCTCCACTTCCAGCATTCTGCTAGTTAATTGGAGATAAGAATCTCACAGACTTTCCTCAGATCCTCAAATCTCAGCCCACTGAGTAACTTGGATTACAGATGTAAACCACCAGCACCCAGCTCAGAATCTGAGCTCTTAACGCTCCATGACAGTGATAATGTTCCTTTCTACCTTAATCTAGTGACCATATCACATAATTGATAATACGGAACATCTGCTTTGCTAGCATCGGTCCTGCTCATCCATTGTGCATTGTTTAAAACATATGTCTGTGCTCAATTTTCTAATGCTGTGAATCTGTGTTTATAAGGATGAGCTACAGTTTCTTCTGCCCATCTGGCTGGTTGGCTTCAGGATCCAGCAATACTAGCTTTGTAAAACACCATCTTGCTTAGCACTAACATATTTCAATAGCACTGAAGAGTTTTGAAAGAGAAAAAGAAATTGCTTTCCCAAACAGTCTGGGTTTATTACTTTTTTGACAACTTTTTCAGCTTGGTCTGGAATATTATTAGTCTATTCACGTTTCCTCCCACTTCAGTCAAATTTAGTAATTTCTATTTTCGTAGAAAACTCTCCACTTCATTGAGATTTTAAGTTTATTAGCATAAAGTTATGAAGCCTATTTCTTTGTATTTTTTCATTTAACTGCTATCATTTCTCATTTCTACATACTCTTGTTTTCTCTTTCTCTTGATTAGGTCTGCCAATGCTTTCCGTCATTTCTTGGACTTTTGCAAAAGCCAGACCCTAGTTTTATTTTTCAAGTTATGTTTCCCATTTTCTAATCCATTAATTTCTAGGGGGTTTCATGATTAGCTTCTCTTTGTTTCCTTGGTTTGTGTTCATGGTGGTGACTGGCCTTTCTCTTTTTCTGACATCTGGAAATAAGCGTTTGGCTCATTTATTTTTCTGTGTTGCCCTCATTAGCATAATGAGGTTTTTGATGTCCACAATCGCTCCTCACAGGACTCAGGCGTCACTTACAGGGGAAATGCAAACTCCCACATGCTCCATGCTTTTGTTCTATGCTTATCCTTTGTGTTTCCATTTCTGTTTTTTTTTTTTGAGTTCTAGATAGAGGAGGTGTCTGCATACTTCGTACATCATATAGGCTATTGATAACCTCTTAATGACCTGGTATAATCACACCTTTTGAAAATGGTCTCAACAGTGACTGTAAAGAATACACTTTTCCTATGTATTGCGCTCTCATGTGACCCATAAGTAAGCCAGAAGGAGGGACAGATGACCCCATGTCACTAAACCACAGACCAGCCAGGATAAACCCTCTCAACACCCAAGAAGGAAAGGACAGAAGAGGAAATAGGACTAACGGATGGGGCTCCATGGAAAGCAAAGGTACACAGGTTAATGGTGTCCTACCATGTGGTGACAGGATCTGAGGGTGATCTGGAGCTCTTCTGTGGGATGCTGAGGCAAGCAATGGGTAAGGAAGGCTCCTTCCAGGAGCATCATCTGAGTGCGTAAGGTCCCTATTTCATATTTGAATGGGAAATGTCATCCTAACCACCTTTCCCTCGCAATCCCACACTCCCTCATCCCTGCTGAGGTCAGACCTGCCCTTCAATGAAGCAGCAGGCTTCTTCCTCAGGGTGTTATGTCAGAATTGGGCTGTGGGGAAGAAGGGATGGAGTCCTGACACCATCTCAGAGAAAAGACAGACTAACTGCTGTAGGATCAAAGCCTAGGTTTCAGAAAAAGACACAGTGGAGGAGTAACAATACAAGAAACAAAAGGTGCTTTGTATGAGAAGGCAGGGCACACAGGACAGGATGGTTCCTGGTGAACTCTAAGAAGGAGAGTCTCTCTCACATCCTAACCTCTTCCAACCATGGCCATGCACCACCACAGAAGCCCCCAAATCTCTGCTCTCTGGAACCAGCCTTCTGGCCCTTCACTGTACTCCCAGTCCCTCGGCCCAATTCTTGTTCTTCTATAGCTCCCATCTTAGACCCCCTCCTAGACAGAAAGGACTTGGTCATGGAGAGGAACTTGGCTATCTCTCCCAAATCTTCCACTTTGCAGACTAAGCCCTAGGCTTTTTCTGGGTAGCTTGACATTGACTAAGAACTGGTAGGATATCACCATCAGGTTCTTTTGCTTTTCCTACTGTCTCAGTCCCTAACTGACTGGGTGATTTATCAATAATGCAAACTCATTGCTCATTCTTCCAGAGGCTGTAAGAGATCCAAAGCCAGCAGACTCAGTGTCTGGTGAGAGCTCCGGATCTCACTTCATAGATGGCCCTGTTGCCATAACAAAGGGGACTACCAGACTCTCTCCGCCCTTTCCACAAGGGCCTGTTCAGATAGAACCTGGTCACTTCCACAAGTGCTATTGCACTGGGAATCAGGTTTCAACAAGAGATTTGTGGGGGACACCAGCACTCAAGTGATAGCACCCACTATCACTCCTTCTTAAAATTTTATTTGAAGATACCATTTATTTGAAGAACATTATTTTTGTTTTTGCTCTCATTTTTGGATAATAAAAATTAAAAATACCCAGGCCTATTTGATGACAAAGTTTTCAGACTTGATTCTTCTTTTCTCCCCTGTCCGAGCAAGTGGCCACTTAAAGTGGGGAGGGGAGGGCGGTTCAGGGGGTGGATAGGAGCAACCAGGCAAGGTGGCATGGGTGTAAGTCTGTTTCCCTCTTTCCCTGCCTGGCATTTCTCTACCTTCCCCTGCTGGCATCTGACCCCTCCAGGGTTGGAGCCTTAGGAAGAAGGAAAGAATAAACAAGGGGACAGGCAGGTTCTCACCTGGAAGATTGCATCTGATTTGGCTTGGCTCTGCTTGCTGAGGACAAACAGAACCACAACCTCTCATGGTGCTCATTCATGCAATCTTCACAGGTTCAGACCCTTGTCTGTTTCTGCACTGACTCAAGGTCCCTGAACCCTCTCAGAAGGTGCTCTGGGCAGGATTTTTAGCAGCTCTGGATTAGTTCCCGAGTTCTCATTCCACATGGCCTTCTCTGGCCATGTGAAGCAGGTATATCCATGCCAATCTTCAGCAGCAGCAGATCGCTATCACTCAGAAGCCAAGCTCCCTCTGCCTGGCACAGCCTCTTCCTAGGGCAGGGGCCACCCAGCAGCCCACAGTGTCCCTCCCTCTTTCAGGGACTTCCAGTAGGCCTCAGGTGAGTGAGCAGGAGACTGGGCGCACTCTCACTGTCTAGAGATTCTTCTCAGATTCTCTCTAATAACACCAACAATCGGTTTCTCAAACCAGAGCTTGTACCTTCACTGTGGTACAGGGCCCAAGAGCAAACAATCCACTCTCTTCACCAACTCTGCTGTTACCTCTGCAAATGGTGTTAAACTATGCTTCCCAATTTCAGTGCATTAAACATAGTATTGTCCCAACCCCAGCCATCACCTTCCCCTTTCATTGGTCCAGGTGCAGCCTGGGCCTTGGAATTTGAAATCCCACACTAGATGGTTAGGAAAAGCAGCTGAGAATGAGAACTGTGTCCTCAGACTTGACGTACGTGTGTGAAGTTCCCACACTGCTATTAAACTTGGGGCTCTTCGTTAATAACCAGTATAAGAAGACTGAATTTCTAAGCTCTGCGTTACTTTTAGTACCATCCACTTGAATATCTACATGCCTTGCAAAATTCTGACTTTAAAAAGGAAAACAGAACACAAAGGTGCAACTGACCACACAAAATTATATTTATGGACATGAACTGCAGGAAATGGAAATGAGGGATTTTTAATTTGGTGGCTGTTTTGTTTTCTTTTCTTTTTTGTTTTGTTTTGTTTATCTGTATTTGAGCAGGTAAGGGGGCCACAGAAATGGAAGGACAAAGAATGAGCAAATACAATAGTATTTGTTGTCACTAGACACTATGTTGAAAATTAACTACACAACTTATGAGTGTGGACAGGAGGGAAAAACTGGAAGAGAGAGAGGGAAGGGGAAAGTGTCCAAAAAGAAATGTGCTCATTACCTGACTTATGTAATGCCTGTAACTCCTCTGTATATGATTTTTACAATAACAATAAAAAATAAAGAAAAATATAGCCTGGCAACAGTGGCTCGCCTCTGTAATCCTAACTACTCAGGAGGCTGAGATCTGAGGATCACAATTCAAAGCCATCTCAGAGAGAAAAGTCCATGAGATTCTTATTCCCAGTGAGCCATCGAAAAGCAAGAAGAGCTGTGGCTCAAGTGGTAGAGTGCTAGCCTTGAGCAAAAAAGAGCAGACAGCACCCAGAGTTCAAGCCTCAAGTAATGATATAAATTAATTAACTTATGCTTTTTTAAGTGATGTTTCAGCTTCCTACCAAAACTGCGCAGACACTACAGAAAGCTCCTGTATAGCCCCTGTTTCCACAGTGTATTTGTTGTAGCTAGTGAATGTGCAATGGCACCTCATGATCACCCCAAGTCCATAAATTCTGTTAAGGCTCACTCTTGTTGTACCACATCCTATGAGCTGTCACTTAGGCGATGACATGAACGCCACATGATAGTGGCTGCCCTAAATCCCTTTGCACTTTGCTGATTGGCCCCTCCATTGAACTCCTGGAGTCTGAAAACTTTTCTTAGAATCATATTTGTCACTTACAACTTCTAAAATCCCAAGAGAAGACCAGTTAAGTCCCCCTCCACAGATAGCATTTGAACCACATAATTCTTTATTGTGGACTCCTCTGGAAGTTGTAAGGTGACCTGCTGGGTCTCCAGTCTTTGCCCAACGATTGCCCCTAGCCATCTTCTATAGCAATGTTTTTATTTTTGCTTTTGTGCCCTTACTTGGGCTTGAAGAAAACCTCACACTCTCACTTGGCTTTTTCACTCAAGGTTAGCACTCAGCCACTTGAGCCACAGCTTCACTTCTGAGTTTTTGCCAGCTAAGTAGAAATAAGAGTTTTTCATATTTGTCTGACCAGGCTGGCTTTGAACTATGATGCTCTGATCTCAGCCTCCTGAGTGTCTAGAATTACAGGCATGAGCCACCAGCACTCTGCTCCTGTAACAATATTTATGACAACCAAAAATGTTTCCAGGCATTGCCAAATATCCCCCAATTACTGGTATCACCCTTGCTGATTAGAACCACATGAAGAACTTTGGGAAATCTGAAATTGTTCATATTTTAACTAGTGTTTGTTTATGAATAATGCTTTCAAACCCCTATGGTGTGCTAAGCAGAGTTCCAGCACTGGAGATACAAAGGTGAGAAAGCCAAATGTTTGTATAATAATATAACATCAAGTAGTCATTATGATGTGCAAAAACTAAAGTAAACCAGTAGAATAGTGGTGGCCTGAGTGGAAGTGAGCCAGCAGGAAAGGCCTCTTTGGAAAACCTCTTGGGCTGGAAGATAAAATGTAGGTGAGTCAGGTGACTACATAGTGAAGGCAGATTACTAGCTGAAGGAGCTGGTAGAAAGGCCCTGTGTGAAAGTGTGCTTTAATCCCATAGCCAAACTGTAGGGTAGACTGATGGTGATGAACAGTTGTTCCTCTCTCCACCAACAGACTGAAGAGAGCTGTGTAGGCTAAGAAGGTGATTCTGCCCTGTTCATTTGGACTTTGACATCTCCACTCTTCCTCTGTTGTTACAGACATGCCAGACAATTTCTCTTAGTAGGCTTCTTTTTTGTGGTACTAGGCTTGAACTCAAGGCTACAGGCTTGCTTGACAGGTGCTCTACCACTTGAGTCACACCTTCAGCCATGCTTTAGGTTTTTTTCAACAGAACCTCAAGCATTTTGCCCAGAAAATGGCCTTGGATCACAATCCTCCTATTTGTTCCTCCTGAGTAGCTGGAATGGTCGACATATGACTGGTTTATGTGTTAAAACTGGGTCTGAACTTTTTGCTGGGGCTGGCCTTGAACCATGATCCTCCAGAACTCTGCCTCCCAAGTAGTTCAGATTCCAGGCATGCATCACCACCCCTAGTGACTTTTTATAGGGATTTGTGGGAGTTTTGTCAAATTCAAGTATCTATATGTTTAAAGCATTCACTAAAATAATGGCTTTGTGGATTTCTTATTTATAATAGTTTTTGCTATTTTTGGTGAGGTGGTATTTAGTTCAGATTTTATGATGCATGGATTTTTCTGTGGATTTTCATTTTGATTAATATAATAACACTGCTTTCAGGCTGGGAATGATAGCTCCTGCCTGTAATTCAGTCTTCCAGCTACCCCAAAATTGAAGACAGAAAAGTCTTTTTTGCTAGCCAAGGCATAAAGTTAGCGAAACTACTTGAAAAACATGCTGGAGGAATGGCTTAAGTGATAGATTATTTGCCTAACAAGTGTGCAGATCTGAACTCAAATCTCTGTATTAAAGGACACACACACACACACACACACACATACACACTCATATACTACTAATACTGCTCATCTGCTTCCTTTCTCTTTCTTCCTTTTTCTTTCTTTTTTCCTTTCTTTTTTCCTTCTGTACAAAACTGGAGCTTACGCTTCAGGCCTCATACTTGCTAGGTTGATGCTGTCATGCTGAGCCATACCTCCAGCCCTGGTTTTCACTCATTTTTAGAGTAGGGTCTTGCTTCTCATCAGAATAGTTTTACCTTTTGCTTGTTTTTTTAAATCTTTCCCTCACCTTAAATATTTGTCAGAATAATTGTGTTTAGAATTCACTTTTTCTTCAAGTATTATATTTGATGTTTGCATTTGGTTTCATAACCATGTCCCAAACAATGATTTAGACATTAACCATTCTTTACTGGCTTAATTACTCATGCTTGTTTCTTCTCTACCACATCTTCCTTTCTTAGGTTCTTGATTTGAGTCATTTCTTGGTTCACTGGTGGCCCTTTTAGGGCATTGTTTTTCAGGCAGTTTACGTAAGTCGTTACATGTCTGGGAATGTCTCTCTCTCTTGACCTACATATGACTGACATCATAACTATGTGCAGAATTCTTTAGATTTTTGGTGACCCTCAAAATTCAGCAGACCATGCTTCATTGTCTTCTGACATTTGAAGTTGCATAAGTGAAGTCCAGGAAGAGCCACTTTTTTTCTCTGTGGGTAACATGTTTCTTTCCTGCCTAGATACTAAAAACACTTTTCCTTCATCCTGGAAGAATAAGATTTTACAAAGCTCTGAGAAGGTATGAGTTCTTTTCTATCAATTTTCTCCTTATACTTTTTTCTTTTTATATCTAAGAAATTTTCTTCTATTATTTCTTTGATTATGGAAATAGAGTATAATGTGCATCTGATCATATAAAATAATGTAAGCTAATTTAAAAGAAAGAAAAGAAAGAAAGAAAGAAAGAAAGAAAGAAAGAAAGAAAGGAAGGAAGGAAGGAAGGAAGGAAGAAAGAAAGAAAGAAAGAAAGAAAGAGAAGGAGAAGGAGGAAGGAAGGAAGGAAGGAAGGAAGGAAGGAAGGAAGGAAGGAAGGAAGGAAGGAGAGATGTATTCTCTAGGTATTCCTACCTCTCAAGTTTTTTCATGTATTTATATTTCCCTAGAAGGTTTCAAGCTAGGTTTCTAATTGTGTTTGATTTAACTCTATTCACAGATTACATTTTAAAATTTTCTAATAGTGATTTTTTTTCAGCCATGGGCCTGAACTCTGGGCCTGGGCTCTGTCCCTAAGCTCTTCAGTTCAAGGCTAGCGCCCTACCACTTGAGCCACAACACCATTTCTGGCTTTTTCTGCTTATGTGGTGCTGAGGAATCGAACCCAGGGCCTCATGCATGCAAAACAAGCACTCTACCACTGAGCCACCTCCCAGCCCCTCTAATAGTGGATTTTTTATGCAAAAGTAAGTTTTCTAATTGAGATTGTTCCATTTCATAAGCACAATGAGTCTTTTAGCAACGTAGAGAAGTGTGGTATCTTACTCCATTTTATTCTTTTTTTATTTTTTCTTATCTTGAGCATTATCTCCTCTCTCCAGGGGAATGTGTGTTCCATTCCTTGCATTAAACCTGGCTGTGTCATTCTCCAAGAAGAGAAAGATTGAGCTGTGCCATGGCCTAACCTGTTTGAGATCTGTGTGCATGCAGTGAGCAGAGATTCCTGGGTCCCGGTGCCAGGGGAAGGCTTTCCTGAAGGGAAGATTGAATACCCACGGTAGCAGGCTCTGCCAGCTACAGACCAGAAGTTAAGCTCATCAGATCCAGTGGCCGCCATGACTCCTTTCTCTGCTAGTTGTTCGACCACAATATTGACCTTTCTTGCTTGTATCATTCTTCTTGGAGCCTGTACTGACTCTCCCAGGCTTGAGTGATTTCCCATTCTAGAGCATACAAGAGCTAAATGTCCTATTTCTTTCAATGAAGCCTATCCATTTTATCCAATGAACTTTCCAGACCACAGAGTTTGAGGTATGTTCTTATTTGTGTATGGTCTTGGTCCTGAGTCTTGAACTCAGGACCTGGGAGCTGTCTTTGAGCTTTTTGCTCAAAGCTAGCACTCTACCACTTGAGTCACAGCTATACTTCCAGCTTTCTGCTGCTTAAATGAAGATACGACTCTCACAGACTTTCCTGCCCAGGCCTGATTTGAATGGCAATCCTCAGATCTCAGCCTCCTGCACAGTTAGGATTATAGGCATGAGTCACCCACACCCTGCTTTGAGATATATTCTTGACTGGAGATTGGGAAGTACTAGAAACAATTACCAGAAAGGAATAACAAACTCTGGGAAATGGTTTGATTTCCTCTGATATCATCAAGCACTCACACACAACAGATCCAACAATTTACTTTTGAAGAAACTCAGGAATTTGCTCCTCAGGAGATAAGAATGTTCATGGCTATGCTGTTTTTAGTAGGAAAAACTGGAAGTAACCAAATTTCATCAGCTGTATAGATAGATAAATCAAAGTATGTTTATTATGTGTAATAGACTGTTATACAGTAGTGAAAAATGAACTACAACTTCACACATCATGAAGGAATTGCATATGGGGAGTGAAAGAATGGGTCCATTTATAGAATGGGTGGTAAGGCATTTTTGTTTAGTGTGTCCCCACATGGAAAATGGAATGATAAATCTGTGACTGAGGTAACTTTCTCTGGAGTTGAGGCAAGGCCTGACAGAGTTCTCTTCTCATCCTGAGTGAAGTTTCATGGTATTTTTTTTATTGTCACTCTTTAACTTGTGTACATGCTTTTCTTTTTGTAGTACCAGGATTTTAATTCAGGGCCTCCTACTTGCTCAACTTCCTTGTTAGACTGTCACTCTATACTTTTTATTTTATTTTATTTTTGTCAGCCATGGGGCCTGAATGCTGGGCCTGGGTAGTGCTCTACCACTTGAGCCACAGTACCACTTCCGGCTTTTTCTGCTTATGTGGTGCTGAGGAATCGAACCCAGGGCCTCATGCATGCAAACCAAGCACTCTACCACTGAGCCACCTTCCCAGCCCTGTCACTCTATACTTAAGTCACATCTCTAGCCCTACATTTTGCTGGTAATTTGCTGATCTCACAGATTCTTCTGCCCAGACTGGTCCTGAGCCACAGTCCTCTAAATTTCAGCCTCTTGAATCTTTAGGGTTACAAGCAAAAGCCACTGGCACCCAGCTTTGTACACATACTCTATACATAACTTTCTGAGTATAAGAACTAATTCACAGTATAACAGACTGAAAAGAAAGATTTTAAGCAGCTTTTTACTCCAGTCTTTACAGTAATATGTCCTCTAGTGTAAACTTCAACTACCCCTCCTTTTTGAGTCTCAAGGCAGTAGTCCTTCCTTGTGTTGGCAAAAACCCTACCTCTTTCCCAGGGACCCTATGCTATCTAGTCTCAGAAAGCCCCTGTGTTCAGCCAGGCTAGCACCAGACTGACAGCTGTCGGGCCTGAAGCCAAGTCTTCCTGGAGCACCTTGGATATGAAGTATAAAATTCCTTCTTCTCCTTGAGTGGAGATTTTGTCATGTGCAACTAGAAGACTACTGAAGGATACAGGAGGGTTTGTTTAGTAAGCATCTCTCCAAGGACACAAAGCCTATCCTAGCATGTATAAGCAAGTCTGAGAATCTTACCTACACCCTGGAAGGTGGCTGGCTCCAGAGGAGACTGAACTTACTGACTCAAAACTCAGAGCAGCATGGGGAAATGGGCACATGTTCATTCACCTAGGGTCAAGAGAGCCAGGTTCCACAGCCAGTGCTAGCCCCAACAAGCCAGCTGGTTATAGGAAGGTCTCTTTTTCTTCCTAGAACTAAAGTCATATAATCTGTTAAATGGGAAGTTTGAAACAAATGAAGTTCTTATCCATTTTAATTCTGCTGTTCCTAATCATATTGCCTTCAGTGTGAGGGGGACTGTGGAGGACAGTAAGACAGTGTCATTGTCCCCCCTCCCCCCACCTCCCACCCCTGCCCGGGGAAGGTACAGCCACACACAGCAAATAATCAGAAAGTGAATGAAAGAGGAGGTCCGTTTGAGAATTAAACTCCCTCACACAGGCACTGTGATGTGATTCACAGAGGCTGGACCTGGGCACACTCAAGGATTATGGGGGCAGCAGGTATGTCCCCAAGACCCACATGGATTGCTTGCTGTGCATTCACAGAAGTTTCACTGAGCCAATTTCTGGCTCAGGACTGGAAGGCCTAGCTGGTTCTATAGATGGGTTGTGGAATAAGCTAGACTGGAGCAACCTGACATGGAAGCCCACAAGCAGGCTGAGTTCCAAATCAGGCCTGTGGGGAATAGGGACACATGTGGAGCTCTGTAGTCGAGGAGTTGATAAAGCATGGTGCTAGGTAAAGAGTTAAGGTTACCATATGACTCTTCCCCAAAGGCTATGGACAAAGCTCCAAAATGTCCTAACATCAAGCCTCTATCCCCTCCCCCAAACAGTGAACTAACAGAGCCCAATGCAGGGATCACTGGCTGCTCAATTTCAGATCACCCCCCACCACAAACTTTATCCTTTCAACTGGTTTGTATGATGGTTGGTACAAGATGGATGATTTATGGCTAAGTCAAGAGAAGGAAATGGGAGATGAGCTAACTTGCCTCCTTCTTCACAGTTCCCCTGAAAACAAACCAATGCTCAGAACAAACAGTTCTGGCAGAGAAAGAGGTATGGAGTAGGCCTACCATGATGAAGAACTAGTAGCCTGGCCTTGCCATGTGGGCACAAATGGGTGATTCCTAATTTGGCAGCCTAAAGACTTTATTAGGAAGCCCACTGCCTTTGAACCTTCCCCCAGACTCTGATACCTGGTCCTAATGGGTCCCTGTGTGTCTCCCTTCTGCCAATGACATTGATAGTAAGGACCCACACAGACTTGTTACCCCATCTCTGGAAGGTCCCCATAACCAAACACCTCAAAAGACCCAGTTAGTCTGGCACTGGTAGCTCACGTCAGAAATCCTAGCTAAGACCTAAGGATAATGCTTCAAAGCCAGCCATGACAGAGAAAGCTATGAGACTCTTATCTCTATTTAACCAGCAAAAATCTGAAAGTGGAAACATGGCTCAAGTGGTAGATCACTAGACTTGAGTGAAAAAGCTAAACAGGAGCATGAAGCCCTGGGTTTGCACCCAATACTGGGTGTGTGAGTGAGTGTGTGTGTGTGTGTGTGTGTGTGTGTGTGTGTGTGTGTCTACAGCTGGGTCATATCATGTGTTGTTGTTTTTTTTTTGGTCCAACACCAAGGAAAAGACATTCCCCTGGAAAATGTTACCTGATCTAAATTCTGTTGAAATCTTTCTTATCCAGATACTGTTTCTTCCCATCTCCCGCCTCTGTCCCCTCAGGTCCCAGAGTGTTGTCTCATGCATGTAGCTTACCCACCCCCGCTCCATAAGAAAGCTTCTAGAAATTCCAAGGAAGACAATGATTGTCTGAACAAAAAGCCTGGGCTTCCTGGTTGTCCAGTGTAATCAACTTCCTGCCCTGTGGGGTAATGGGAGAGGAAGCCACCACCATAAGTACTTGGAGTGAACTACTAGTTCCTCAAAGACCAGGAAGAAAATAGGGAAGCCAGGGAGCTGTGCCAGCTCTTCCAGTACATGTGGCCTGCAGCTTTGGTTATAGCTCTGGCTCTGTTTAGCTGTGACAGGAAAGTACTGACCCAGTAACAAAGCTAATTCCTTGCCACCTCTCCCCTCAGGGGTCGGGGAGGTTCAGAAAGCTCACAGGAGCATTAAGGGGGAGGGGGAGGAAGAAGAGGAGGAAGAGGACAGCTGTACCAGATACAGAGGCCTCCCAACAGCCAGCCTGAGATGAAGCCTCACACTGGATCTCCTGGGAAGCAAAAATCTTGGTTGCCCACAGTGCCACCCTTTCCCAGCACTTTCACTGTCTGTGTGTCCCCTGTCCGTCAGTCATCAGCTGAGTCAGAGGTACCCTGGGGCTGGGGGCAGCCTGCCAGAGACTGACTCACAGTGGCTGACTGGTTTCCCCAGCCCCAGCTCCTCCCTGTCACAACAGGCATAGGGACTGAGAGCTGGGGGCGCTCTCTCATGGAGACCCCTCCATAGAGCCACTGTGCCTCTCCCATGGGCAGCCTGGTCTCCTGCACTGGGCCTCAACCACCTGCTTCTGCCTCCTTCCTGTCCACAGGCCAGCAGGAAGCTTGTTGAAGTGCTGGGCACAGCATGACTGAAAGATCAAGTCCACTCACCACCTGCTCAGAATTACACCCCAAGCCAATGGGCTGATAGCTCATGCCTATAATCCCAGCTATTCAGGAGGCTGAGATCTGAGGGCTATGGTTCAAAGCTAGCCCAGGCAGGAAAGTCCATGAGACTTTTTTCTCCAATTAACCATCAAAAAGCTGAAAGTGGAGCTGTGGTTCAAGTGCTAGCCTTGAACAGAGAAATTTAAGGACCCAGCCCAGGTCTGGAGTTTATTAAGCCTCAGAACCAGCATCAAAAAACAACAAAAACCTATAGACTTCTCCAAGCCATACAGAACTTCATTTCATAGGCCCCCTCACTCTTGAACCCCACAAGAATATTGAAAAATACGTTAATTTTTGTGCCATGGTTTACAGAGGTTTTGTTTCCTCATACCCTTCTCGGTACCATCACTAGCTCTAAATGGATGTTTTATTTTGCACTTTTTGTCTTGTATGTAAGTTTATCTGGTTTTTTTGGAGGGGGGGAAGAAAGGGGGCACAGAATGTTGGGACAAAGGGTGAACAAATGCAGCAGTGATACTCACATAACTCACAATGAAAAGGAACTATACAGCTTGGGGGGAAGGGAGGCCGGGAGGGAAAAACTGGTATGTACTTATTACCTGACTTATGTAACTCTAACCCCTCTGTACATTACCCTATACATAAGTAAATAAATAAATATAAATAACATAACTCAAAAGCTTTTTATGTAAGAAGATTAGAAGCCGGGGTGTAAGAGCCTTTGGGCAGAGAGGGGCACTTTCCAGTCATCAGCTTGGAAGCAGCCAGCCTCCCCTTTCTCCAGGACAGACACCATCCAGCCCTACAGAGACCAGGCCCTCTGTGAGGGTGGGGTGGACCTAGAGGACTGAGGAAAGCTCACTTCCTGGCCCTCATGCCTTCCTCACCCAGTCATGGCCCCACCCTGCAACCAGTTCTCTGTTGGTGCTGTTCCTGGCGGCTGGAGGCCAGCTCTGACCCCCAGGTCATTTTCTTAAGCCTGGATGGCTCATCAGCTTCCCCCACCCTATATTAATACTGCCAGTTTGGCCCCTCAGGACACACCTCCAGTGTGAGCCCACACATGCCCGACTCCTCTCTCTGCTCTCATCATACCTCCCAGCCCCCAAGGCATAGCTCCCAGCCTGGCCCTGCCCAGGAGCGTCCCAATATCCCCACCCCAGGGCCATCTAAACCCAGAGAACAGCTCCTGGGGATTGCTTATAGCAGTTCTTCCTTCACGGAATTCGGAGTGTTCGTGGGAGTTGTGGCCTGATTGGCCCCTTTCTTTAACCTCTGCCTGCCTTTCAGAAGGGTAAGGGTGAGCTTCCATAATAACAGCTTCCTACCCAACCTGGAAGGAAATGCACCCCATCTTAAGGGACTAACCACCCCATTCCATCTCTCTGCTATCTGAGCCCAGGCTTTCCTGCTTGCTTGCACACCTGGCCCTCTCTGACTCCTGTCAAGAGTCAGCCTGGAGATGAGGGAGGGCTCACTTTCTAGCTGCGTGTGGGACCCTGGGCAAGTTATTAGCACTCAGAGCCTTGGTTTCTTCATCTGTACCAAAGGACAATAGGGTGTAGAACATAAAGGAATAGTGAAAAAAGTTATCTCTTACAATTTTACCATTTCTGACCTAAATTTAGGGCATTGCTTCTTAATGAAAGGGTGAGTATTAAGTAGATAGAAATAAAAACTGGTGGACATAACACTTTGTACCCATAATGCCTCGGGTTACTGCTCAAATGCTTCTTCCCATAATACTATGGGTATTTTTTTTTCTTCTCACAATGCCCTGGAAGCTCACTGGAAGAATGAAAAGAGCCAGGGCAGTGAATATATAAGCCATCAACCAGCCAACCAATACAAAGCCCAGAAAGTAGATATGGGAGGAGCCTTGTCCTATATAAACCACCCTCAGAGAGGACTCCATTGGACTCCTCTTTAGATCTCTCTCTGGATGAAGAATCTCACTGCTTTTATTTCACTTTCAAATAAGTTTTCTCGCCGGGCGCCCATGGCTCATGACTGTAATCCTAGCTACTCAGGAGATCTGAGGAGGTCTGAGATCTGAGGATCATGGTTCAATGCCAGCCTGGGCAGGAAAGTCCATGAGACTCTTATCTCCAATAAACCACTCAAAAATGGGAAGTGGAGCTGTGGCTCAAGTGGTAGAGCGCTGGCCTTGAGCTGAAGAGCACAGGGACAGCGCCCAAGCCCAGAGTTCAAGCCCCCCCCCAAAAAAACAAATAAGTTTTCTCTATTTACCTTAAATATTACCTGCCTTTCAATTATTTAATGGGCAGAGTTGGTATCATTAAGTTCTCAAGTTATGGGTTGATTATTTCGTTTTTCTTTTTGTTTCTTTTTTTTGTGTCTCAGATGGGGACAAATTCAGCACCTGCCACTTATGCTCACTGGTTAGCACTATATCAACTGAGCCATGTTTCCAACCCTAAGTTCCCAAGCTATGGAAGCTCTGACCTCTCACTTCTAAGAAGGCACCAGTAGAGATGCAAAAGCATCCTGGAAACACAGATCCTGTGATTGAGACTCCGGCTCCTCCTCTTTCCTGACTTTGCTTCCATCACATACTGACATCACACACCATGATATGCTGTACCACCATAGTACAAAAGCAAAGCAATAGGACTAAGCCACCACAGGTCTGAAACTTGAGCCCAAATTAACCTTTCCATCTTCTAAGTTGATTGTTTCTGGCATTTAGATAGAGTATGGAAAGCTGTCTAACACGGCCCAAAATGATTTACAGATATCATATAAGCACATGAAAAGATGCTTGACTCTACTAACCATTAGAAAAAAAGATTAAACCACGCTATGTTACTATGAAACTGTGAAAATTGTTGAAACTAAAACTAGTGACAATATTGATTAAAGATATGTAGAAACTGGATCTCTCAAACATTTCTGGCGGGAACACAAAACACAATCTAGTAATTTCTTACAAAACAAAACATGTAACGGCATAAGTAGTCATTGCACTCTTTGACTTTAACCCAAAGAAATAAAAATTGTCCCCACAAAGATTTGTTCAAGAAATCTATGTGCAATACCCAGTGCTGTAAACTATCCAAATGTCCATCAGTGAGTGACTGGTTAAATGAACTGTGGTATATATCCATTCAGCATCAAACTACTGCTAAATAAACCATTTGGATGGTTCTTAAAAGCATTATGACGTTATGCTGTGTGGGAAAAAAAAAACAATGTCAAATTGCAACATATTGTATGATTGCGTTTACATGGCCTTCTTGAAATGACAAGATTATAGATATGGAGAGTAGATTAGTAGTAGTTTCTGAATAGAGGGTGAGTGAATGCTGGAAGCTGTGGTGATGGAACAGGGTTCCATGAATCTACAAGTGTGATAAAATGCCCCTTGTACCAATATCCATTTCCTTGTTTTGATACTGTACTTTAATGATGTATGAAGTCAGGTCATTGGGGAGAGCTGGATGAGGAGTACATTGGATCTCTATATAGTGTGAGACCAGTCTTGGGGGCTGAACTCTGGGTCTGGGCACTGTCCCTCAGCTCTTCAGCTCAAAGCTAGTGCCTTACCACTTGAGCCACAGTGCCACTTCCACCTTTTTTCTGCTTAGGTGGTTGTGAGGAATTGAACCCAGGGCCTCATGCATGCGAGGGCAAGCACTCTACCACTGAGCCACCTTCCCAGCCCATTGCACTATCTTTTTAATTTGTGGATCTATAATGATTTCAAGTTACAAAGGAGAGAGAGAGAGAAAGAGAGAGAGAGGGAAAGAGAGAGCCTTTGAGAGCATGGCAGGCTATATTTTGATGCAAGAGTTAGCAGAATGATACACACCACCACACATGAAACAGCAGGGCCTTCATTTAGAGCTTCTCCACTGTCAAATGACACTCACTGCCCACCTGCCTCCTTTGTACTCCCTACACATGACTACTTTCTTTCCCCTCCCACTTTAGCTGAAAAAAAATTCAACTCCCCTTGTTCTCTCTCCAACACTGCCTTCCAATTCTATATTGGGTTGCTGATCAATTATACACCCTTCTCCCTGACACCAAGTGAACAGAGGGAATCATCTTCCTGGCCAGAAACTAGCATGTGACACAAATAGGGATAATCTGAGTCTTTGTAGGGGGTGATTCTGGGATCTCTGTATTTCTGGGCTCAGAGTGGGAGACCTCTAAAACACACCCCCTGGGGGTCCCACTCAGGGGTCTAACATTTCATGCAGGGGGAAATCAAAGCAGAAGTCCAGAAGAAGCAGCTGTGAGAAAAAGCAACATGTCAAGTCTACACCAGTCAATGCAAGAAGGGCTTCTGTGGCCACAGACCAGCCAGGATGGAAGAGCCACAGCTAAGCAGCACCCCAAGGAGCACCCTTGCTCCTTGCACCACAGACTACCACATTCTCCCCTAAGGGGCCTCCATTCTGCCTCAAACAGCTCCTGGAGCAGAGTCAACTCCATATGGGCGTGGGGTCACCATATCTCATTTCATGGAAGCCTTCCTGGTCTCCCTGTCACTTCCTGGCTGTGCAGAATGTAAAACCCATTAGAAGGGGCCAGAGACTTACAGCACCAGGGATTGCTGAACAGAACAGAGAGTCCCTTTGCAGCAGCAGGTCAAAGCTACAGAGCTTGGGGAAAGGGTCCCAGGGAGCCAGAGTCTGAGAATGGGCAAGTCCAAAGGAAGTCAAACCCTGAGCCAGATCCACCTCTTCTAGGGAAACGGGCTGGGTGAGAGATGGGGGAATGAAACAAAAGCCCAGCCTGTTGTCCATCACTGTCCCCTAAACCATACTAGGGTCCCAGAGTCCTTATCAGAAATGGAGTTTGGCTAGGTCTGCCTAAAACCCTAAAGCAATACAAAATTTGTTCTTTGTGCCTCAAACACAAGATATCATTGCAGGGTCTCTCCTCCCTCTCTCTGAGCTTCTCTCTTATTTCCCACCTACTTCTTCCTCCTCTTTTTTATTTGCACTGTGTATCTCCATCTCTCTGTCTCTCTCTCTCTTTTCTCTCCCTAACTGCTCCCCCCCCCCAGGCAAGCTAAACAGAACTGGCAGAGTCCTATCTCTGACCTACACCCCAATCCCAGCCGCCGTCACTTCCCCTTGATGACCTGGAGGCCCCACTTCTCTCTGCCCTGTCCCTGGCTGGGAGCCCCTGCCACCCTGGACTGCCAGGCTCAGTTAAGGCCAGGCTGTTTTGGAAAAATGCTGGGAGGTGGCACAATGTGCGAATGTGCGGTCTTCTAGTTCCCTCCAAGCTGGCGCCTCAATCCCTGTACAAACAGTGTCAGTGTTTGCCTGTCCACTGGGGCCGTGTTCTCCTAGCCAGGCCAGGAGATCCCGGGGCAAGCGTCTGGCTGGAAGACAGCAGGCAGGCGGGCAGACGTCACTGACCCATCGAGCCCCTTGGGGAAAGACAGGGGCAGACGAGTAATGACGGGGCCTGCCACCCACCAGCCCGCCAGCCCCATGGCAGGGTGGTCAGACCAAGGGCAGCACAGGGCCATGCTTCCTACACCACACAGGACATTCCACTCTGAGAAACTACTACCTTCCCTGGCCAGGTTCCCTTGTATTCTGGGCTTCTTGCTGCCAAAGGAGCTCCAGCATGGGCAGGGGCAGTGGACAGGACACAAGACTCTCCCTGGCTTCATTGATGCCACTCTAAAACTCTGCTTTTATGGAAAATAGGGGATTCCTCCTGTTCCTCCATGCCCTATGGAAGACACGGTTAAGGTTAGGATGGGGAAGTAGGGAGCAGAAAGGGCTCAGAGTAGACAAACATTGTTAAATATCTGAATGGTCAGGCTCCGTGACTTGGGCTGACAAGGGTGTGTTTAGGCCACTGTGCTGTGAGCTGAGTTGAGTCTGACTGTGTAGAAAAGAAGTTCTGTAGCCACAAACAGGCAGCTCAGGCATGGACTATTCCTCCCTGGCAGAGGGAAAATGACCAGGGGAGGCAGAAGCTAGGAGCATCCTGGGTGTCTGGGCTCTTCCTGATTCCTAGGGTGCAGCTTGGAGGGAGGGTGGGAAGTGAGGCTTCATCTCTCAAACCATGACAAGGTTTTGGTCATCAAATGGACTTACAGAATACCACAACCCATAGCAGAGTACTGCTCCCCAGGCTATACCATCCTAGAGTTCAAGACCTCCAATTCCTGCAATACAGGAATTGCCTATATTGTTTTTGATTTGGGTTTCGGCTTCTTTGCTGGTCCTAGGGCATGAACTCTGGGCCTGAGCACTGTCCCTGACCTAATTTTTCCCAAGTCTAGCACCCTACGTCTTGATCCACAGCTCCACTTTTGTTTTGTTTGGGTTTTTTCTTCTTCTTTTATTGTTAATTTGAGATGACTCATGGATTTTCCAGACCCAACTAACTTTGAACCAGGATGCCCTGATCTCAGTCTCCTGAGTATCTAGAATTATAGGCATGCTCCAATAGTAGTTGAACCTTTTTCTAAAATTTATATGACCATGATATCTACTTGATCCCACAACAGCCATGAAACCGACTTTGAGAGATGACAACATGGTGGTTGAAGCTGGAAGTCACTACAAGATCTTGGTCCTCTAGTGGTCATCTATCATACATCCTCTAGTTGTCAAGGTCTCGTGAGTGCCCTTGCTCAAATTAGATGAGCTCTGAGGACAGGCCCTTAAAGTTCCAGGTCACTGGGTTTAGCCTAGAGATGTCTGGCCTAGGTAGTTAGTCATGGCTATACTCCACCAGAGGTAACTGGGAGTATCCTTCCAGCTGCTCCATCTCCCCAACAAGCCAGTCTCTGACACCTTTCTCTCCCCAGGGAACTAACTCTCGCCAAGACCCAGGCATAGCCTTTTCTGTGCCTTCAATCCCAGAACAAGTGGGCTGCTTCTCACAACACAGGATTTATGGAAGAACTTCCTCATGGTTGTATGGGACATGAATTTGGGTGGCCTGGAAAGGCCCTTTTAGCGATATTAAAAGGCAGAGACCACAGAGGCAAAGGAAACAAGAGTGAGTCCCCACGGTTTATTATGGATGTCTATAAAAGAGCCACAGTGAGTATTTCCAAAATCACAAAATGCACAACATTCTTATTTTTAATATGCAACATGGAATATTATATACAGATTAAAACCACATGACAGCCAAAACACTCACACGGCACCAGTTCATATCAAAACAAAATACACAAGTGCTTTTTCAATATTAAAACAACTGTGATAAAAACATATTAATATTTTGAACCATGTTTACAATAGAGAAAAATTCATACTTTACTAAATAACAAATATTTAACAGCAAAAACTTTATACTAAATATCTATTTTGAAATTATAACAAAAATAGTACTTATAATAGTTTATAAAGACAGACACAAAAATTATAACATTTATGGGGAAAAAAAGTTTTGTGTATAAAATAATATTAGAGCAATCTGGGCAGGATCAGGATGATGCCCAGAACATAAACGCCAGCGCCCAAATCAAAAGTGCTTCATTCTGCAAGCCCGTCAGGAGGAGTTTTGTGGGTGTTTCATCTTTTTTCTTTTTTAATATCAAGTTACAATAGTTAGGAAACGCAAGTGAGCAAACATCATTCAACTAATGCTACCACTAGAAACACACACACACACACACACACACACACACACACACAGGAACACCAAGACTGGAACCCAAGGCAGAAGATCAATGGAAACATTAAAACAATGAAATCCTGCCAGCTAGGCAAGAGCTTTTACTCCTTCCTATGGTTGCCTTTGAGACCCAGCTGGGCAAACTAACCTTTCTTCCTCCTTCACAGGGATCTCCCTCAGCTCTTCCTTCTCTGCCCTCTCCCAAGCTGCCTGCTCCCAAGGAAAGACCACAGGGACTTCCCACCCCCACAGCATCCTGCCCCTCAGCAAGGCCAGCCTCACTGCACACTCAGTCTGCAACAGTTGGTTCAGGGCAAGTGGAATCAGCTTAAGGAAAAAGGGACTTTTTTGGGGGGTAACAAATTCTAGAGAACCCTACAGCTATTTTGTGTGCTTTGTTGAGTCTTCACATAATTTGGTCTGTTTTTCAGAATTGGGGAGGGCGATTAAGGGGTTTCACTAATTTCTTTAAAATTCCAAGCTATTTTTTGCCAGTAATATTTGTTCCATACTGTTTTAGTAGTGAAAAAAAGAAGGAAGCAATTAAATGCTCATGCCAGTCATCTTAACTCCTCGAAAGGCTGAGATCTAAGGATCACTATTTGAAGCCAGCTTGAGAAGGAAAGTCTGTAAGAGTCTTATCTCCCATTAACCATGAATGGAGTCAAGAGTGGAGGTGTGGTTCAAGTGGTAGAGCACCCACCTTTAATGAAAAAGCTAAGGGACAATGCTCAGGCCTTGAGTTCAAGAGGACGGGGAAGAAAAGGAGAAGGAGGAAAAACCTTTAGGAGTTAGAGTGACAGGACATTGTGGACAATGAGCCCTCATTCCTATAGAGTCCCCCCTTGGTGGAGGAGATGACACATGACACTGAGCCAGCAGAGCGCTGCTCCACATTGGCATGTTACTGAGTTCCTCCTTATGCGATACTCCATGTGCTGAGTTACTCCATATGTGATTCATTTTTCTTGTAAAAACAATTCATTGCATTAATCATATTAAAAGATGAATGGAGAAACCCAGAAAACAAAGAAAAAATCTAAAAACAGACAAAATTGCTTAGAGACTTACCAAAGGACCCCCCCCAAATAATTACCTGGAGGCATTCCAAATTGCCAACGTTCAAATGCCAGGGGCAGGAGCTACTCCTCTTCCACCCAGTCATCCTGACTGGCCCATCTGCAACCAAATCACTTCTGACAAATCCCACATACTCCTCCAAGCTCCTCCTGCAGCCTCCCTCCCACAGTGTCTACAGACCACACAGGGCCCGAGGCAGCTCTGATGGAGGCTGTCTCTACCTTACCTCCCCCTGCTTTCATCTCCTCCCCACTCCCCTGAGCTGGGCTTTGGCAGACAGTGGCATAGAGATGGAGGGGCTTCAAGGACATCTTTCCAAGGTCTAGGGGCAAAGGGTATGACTAAGGAAAGGAAGATGGAGGTCTTCAAGCCCCATCAGAATGAACCCGTATCCTTCCCCATCTTCATGAGTGGCATAAAGGGCACTGGGTGAACAGTGGCCCAGCCAGAAATTATGGCAGTCTCCAAATCCACATGAACAGGGCTTTAACAGGAGAGGGAGGAGGCAATGGACGATTACCCTAACTCCACCAGGGGACACCAGGCAGAGATGCTGCATTTCAGCTTTTAGGTTTAAACAAAATCATTTGTCTAGAGCCCACGAGGTCTGGGCCAGGGGGTCTTCAGGTGTTTGACCAGAGATCCCCTCCTTTTCATTCCTAGAAGTCCTTCTGGTGACTGCTAGAATGGAAGTTAAGGGATGGAAAATGTGTTTGCTTCAGACCTCAGGCTGGCCAAGATCAGTGAATAAATACGGGCTGGGGAGAGCATGAGCCAGGGATGTCATTGGGTCCCTATAGGAAGTGGCCCCCTAGGAGAAGGTCTCTCCTGGGGGGTGAGATGGGGATGGCAGCTTGCTTTCCCAGGCCACTGGGGAGGATGCTGGGGAACACATCTGGGGCTCCTGAACCCCAAAGGAGAGAACAAGTAGCAGCAATAGACAATTTTGAATGTCCAAACTGGCAGCTCTAGGTAGGGGTGCTCTCCAGACGAGTGGCAACCCCTTCCCTGTCCAGATTTGCCTGTGTTGTTGGATTACCCAGCATGCTGTGCTTCCGGCAGCCACAGCAGGTGGGCACTGACTGAGCCATAGCAAAAGAGAGTGGCAAGGGGGCTAAAGAAAGTTGGGGGGGTGCTCTCTCCCTCCCCAGTACAATCACCTGGCCACCAAGGACAACACAAGGGACAGAAGGGACTGTTCAGAACATCACAAGCACACACTGCAGCAAGCCAACTGGCACTAACACTGTCACGGGCATGCAGAGCCCCAGCCAGGCCCTATTCCGGGAGCTAAGCTGGGGGAGAAGGGGAGGAAGTGGGGAGACTCTGGAGAGAGCAGACGTCAAGGGGAGGACCCGCTTCTGGGAAAGATGGGACCCTTTTGGCTTTGGGGAGGATTTGCCAGGGTAGGGGGCAGAGGAGGGCAACTATGGGGATACTTGCTCTCCTCTTCCAGCCCTTCCCACACACAGGTTTCTACCTCTGTCACCCCGCCTCTACTAGGCTGGGCTGAGGCAGGGCGAGGCCCTGAGCCCAGCTACACTGTGGCACTCAGCATGGCCTCTGTCTCTGGCAGAATCTTATTCTGGTTGGAGTCCAGGCCAAAGAACTTGACGCTGAGGCCATCCACTGGGTGGAGGACAGGGACCAAGGTAATGCGAGGGAAGGTCCGGGTGGCCAGCTCAAAGCGGCTAGTGCTGGCCAGTTCCACTGCCAGAACCTTCAGGAACAGCTTGGCCAGGTGCTTGCCCAGGCAGGTTCGGACACCGCCACCAAATGGGAGATAATGGAAGCGGCCATCTTTATCTTCACTCCGTGCCTGGCTGAAGCGATCAGGGTCAAACACATTCACGTCTTTGAACACCGGTGACGTGTCATGGGTATCCCGGATGCTGTACATGACACTCCAGCCTTTGGGGATCTGGAAACCCTGGAAGAAGATGAGGAGGGCCAGGGAATGGAGAGGTGAGAACCAAAGGAGACCAGGAGAGGGCCCAGACCCACCTGTCTGTTCCAGTCCCCAGACTGTCAAGACTGCTCTCCCTAGAGGTACTCCACAGTGACCCCTAGATATAGTCAGCCTCTCCACATGCTAGTCCAGCCTCCTGTGTATGCATGTCACATGTAACTTCACATATGAATGGAGGCTGGCTTCATCCCACTCTTCATTGGAGTTACTTCTTTCCCATTGGGCTTTAAGCTCCCTGCAATCAAGCACTGTCTCTCTCTCACTCTCTCTCTCTCTCTGTCACAGCATGGTACCCAAGGGGCATCTTTCTTATAGATCAGATCCTCTCAACCCCAGCCCCATGGGGCCCAGACTCACATCAAGCTCGAAGGTCTGCAGCACAGTGCGGTAGCCACCGGAGACAGGAGTGAAAAGGCGCATGACCTCCTTGATTACACAGTCCAGGTAGCGCAGCCCACTGAGTGTGTCCAAGCGCAGGGTGCCTTCGCAAGCACAGCCACCACTGTGGAGGATGCCCTGGGTCCGCAGCTCTTCACGCAGCTTCTCCAACACCGCTGGGTGCTTCAGCAGCTGCATGATAAGCGAGGTGCTGGCGCTGGCCGTGGTGGCATAGGCTGCGAAGATCAGCTCCAAGGTTCCATCCTGCCACGGCAGAGAGGTGAGATGTTATTAGCCATCTGAGACAGCCAATCAGGACAGCCCATTCTGCCGGTGTCCCCAGGGCCACGGCCAAGAGAGAAAGAGAGACTCTTTGCTTCCTGTGGCCAGTTCTGCTCCTCTGAGTCTCACATGCTGGAGCTCTGGCATTACTGTGGACCCAAGGGGCACCGTCAGACCCACGGGCTAGGCAGGAAACACACTGCTATGGGCAGAATCACTAGGCTGTTAGTTTTTTATGTAGAGCTCCTTCTCATTCACTGCTTGATTCCCGGACAGCCCCACCGAGTATAGTGAGCTCATGGGAGAAAAGAGACCAATTACAGGAGAGCTATGTGGGCATGAGCAGTGGCTAATGGACTCTAAATCCCAGCCTAACCCCAACTCCCTCTTCTATCCCCAGGAGATACACTATTAGAGGGGTAGGCAGAGAATGGAGCAGCCCAGGATCATAGTTATGAATGCCTAGGAGAAGACTACAGTGAGTAGATTATGGGGAGGTGGCCCTGGAGAACTCAGAAGATCCTTCAGATTTAGCTAGAAAGCAGCACACTGGGCCCTAGGGCTCCATGGAAAGGCCCTGATGGGTTACCTCATTTTAATCCCTGCATTTTTCAAATTTATGTGCTCCGTCCAGAGAGAGGATAAAAGGGCCTGGGTCCCTTACTTGTCATGACACTGAGACTTCTTATAAAATGGAAGTTGCCCCAGCCTTTCTGGCTGCCCAATCCAAAGAGGGGGTGAGGGGAGCGCTAGAACTAAGGTATGGGAAAGCAAAGACCATGGGGATGTGAGGCCTCTGGTAAGGCGTCATTTATAGGGAGACTCTGTGAACACCTGGAAAGCCAGCTGGAAGGGAAGCCAGACAAGGTAGAAGGGAAGCCTGCTTGAGCCCTGTGTAAATGATCCAGGTGACTGAAGCCCAGCTAGGCTGGGCACATGAAGTATTACCAACTGGGAAAGGGTGGGGAGTTAGAGGAGGGGCTTGAGCTAGGTCTAAATTTTCCCAGGGCTAGGGCTGACCTCAAGCAAGTGGCTTCCTTGTGGGCCTGCCTTTCCTTAGGTAATCTTCCAGGATTAGGGCTATGAAGTAGACTGAGAGGTGAACTTTGGGGAGAAGCTTCAAGGGCAAAGTTGTCAGCAAGTCACGGACACAGCCTGCTCAGAGAGTCAAGGACCAATTTCCAGCATCTTATTAAAAACAATAGACACAGCTGTGGGCAAGACCAAGTGCATATTTATAGCCTGGCCACTGTGGGAACCCACATGGTGTGCACAGTCCTGAGATGTCTCGTGCTATGGGCAGAGGAGGGTGGTTCCATGCATCTTCACAGGTAGACCAGAGCAGGTGGAAATGGCCAGACACCCCTCCACCCCAAAGGAAGCTCCAGAACAAAGTGTGGGCACGACAGGAGTGATCCCACCAACCTTCAACTCCTGCATGGTCATCTCCTTCCCATGCTCCTTGCTGCTCTCAATGAGGATGTCCAGTGCATCTGAGTAGTCCTTGCCCTGGGTGCACTGCAGCTTCTCCCGGATGGCCTTTTCCAGGCTCTTCTGTAGGATCTGCCGAGCCTGAATGCCCTGAGGAAAGACGGGACCGTCAGCCATCCAGCTATGGGTGGGCTCCCATCTGAGCCTGGGGATTGCCTGGAGAAAGCTCTTGTCTGCACCACCACCACCACCCCCTGACTGACATGTCTCCTCTCTGCTGATGTGCTGCTGTTCTGTCTGCCCGCCTCTGCAGTCAGCACCCCTTCCCCGAGGGTGAGCTTGTGGAAAGCCCATTCCTTCTCCTCCTAGGTCCTGACTGCTCACCCGTCGGTAGCCGCTGAAGGGCAAATCCACAGGCAAGGAGAAGACATTCTCCATGAATTGCTGGTAGACCTCGAAGAGGTGTCCCAGTTCCTCCTCAGGGATGCTGAAACCCAGCAGTACCCGGATGGCCATGCGGAAGGTAAGCTTCTGTGCCTCCTGGTACACGTTGATGGCCTCCGGCTGGCTACTCCAGGCACGTAGAGTGTCCTGGATCACCAGCTGGATCTTGGGCAGGTAGCTCTCCAGGGCCTCATGGCTGAAGATCTTGGAGAAGACCTGGAAAGCAGAGACATTGGCAGTGACGTATGAATCCCATGACTGCAGCCTGGGAACCATTCCATCTTCAACTCCTCCCACCAGAGGTTTCCAGGAAGGACCCCCTATTTTAAACCCCTGTCCTACTCCCTGGGTCTGAAAGGAACGCAGAGAAGGACACGGTTAGAACATGATTCAAGCATTTTTACTCAAGGTCAGACCTCATCTTGTAATTCGCAGGGTGGCCTGAGCTGGCATCTATGTTCTCAGCCCCCAGAAGGGTGTGTCTGCACACAATGGCAAAGTCTCAGGAACTGCAAGGTCCTTCAGCTGCCTTTGAGTCACAGGGGTTATAGCTATCCCACCCTACAGGGAGTCCTACAGGAGTTTGACTTGGGACTAGCATCCCTTCTGATAAAGGGATCCATTCCAGAACCCAGGATAGAAATGTCAACAGTGAGGTATAGATTAAGTGGACAGGGAAGAGGTGAGAAAGCAGGAAGTAAGTGGCTTTCCTTCTGTTCCATTGGTGGGAAGGCTAGTGCACAAGCAGGACTTTCTGGGAACCAAAATTGTCCTCACGCCTTGTGAAACAACACTGAGGTGGCGATTCTAGGGGGTTCAACAGCTGTGCAATTAAAATGTCTTCAGTGCAGTTAAGTCTGGAGGCAGGGGGATGAAGGCAGTGGCTTTCCACACCCAAAGATTGCAAACACAAACAGAAGCTGTTTTAATCTTCCAGGGCCATCTTAATACCCAAGGAATCCCTGTTTCCACCTCCCTGCCTCAAGCCCTCCTGATTGGCTCCACATCCCCTTCCCCCTATTCCCTGCACATGTTTTTCACACTGCTACCTTCTACGTAGAGGGGAGGGAGAATGTTAGTTTATTTACTGACAGCTTTTGGGTCTCACTTATAATAACCAACAGCCTCCATTCCCCACAGGGTCCAGAGCAATCAGAGGTGTCCAACCCCCACACTGTAGCCAAGGAAAAGGTCAAGGAGGGAAGGCAGAGAGAGAGGCGGGGCAGTGCAGAGGAGAGAGCCCCCGCCGGCCCTGTACAAACAACATGCACGCGCCCGCCCTCCCTGCCTGCCCCCCAAAAACAACCTGCACACAAACTGTAAATGTGAGAATTTCCCCTGCAGTCAGCTTGAGGAGGAAAAGGTAACATTTTCCTGGCCTGGGCCCTGCATGGCTAATGGGAGGGCTGGTTAGAAGGAATAACAGTGCTGGCCCTTCAGTGGCCCAGCCAGACTCACACAATAGCACTTTCATTCCGAAATTCCCGGTGGGCAGAGAGGGGGAGGGAGGCCAGTGAGGGGCAGAGACTCCCACACTGTTCTGTTGGGGCCACTTTTGCCACAAAGGGACAGTTGAAAGGTAGAAGGGTGGTGACAGAAGGGTCCCTAGATCAACTCAGGCCTGGAAGAATCAGTCACACTTTGCCCAGTTTTTTGTTTTGCTTTGTTTTGTTTTGGGGGTGGGGGTACTGGTCTCAGAGTATTTCTAGGTGGAATTCAGCTGCTATTTCCCATCAGAAGGGTATCATAAAGGCAGTGCTGGGTGCCTCAGCCCCTTACTATGGTGCCTTTAGGATTCTAGAATCAGCCCCTGATCAGGCAGTCTTAAGGAGAAGGAGTGGAACCCAGCCAACTAGGGGCCTTTACAAAACAGCAAAGAGAGCTGGAGGCCAGTGCAAAGTGCTCCACGGGGGCTCAGCCGGCCTAGCAAGAAGCAAGGCAGGGAGGTGGGACCAGGCCTCAGCAGGGAGGCTGATGGTGGAGCAGGAGAGTATAAGCAGGCTACCCTAGCCCAGAACTGGCCAGCCCAGTGCAGGGTACCAGAGGTACTCTCCTGGAAGAGACAAGGTTGCCAGTGCACAGGGGACCTCAGCCCAAAGATGTATACATAGATGGGGTACAGTGCAGTGGCCATACTCACAAAGACCAACCGGAGTCAAAGCCAAATAAAGGATAGACTGGGCACTTAGAGACTTGAGTTTTAACCAGGGATCTTCCAGTAATTAACTGTGTGACCATGGCCAAGTCCCCTATCCCTGAGTTTAATCTATAAAAAAATGATGAGCTTGAACCAATTAACCTCTGGGATTCCTTTCAACCCACAGAGCACCTGAACACTTTTTCCAAGAAGATACTGACCCCCTCCAAAATAGCCAGTACCCAGAAAAGCACATGAAATCTGGAGAGTGACTGCCAGTTCTCCATACTGACAACCCACCCTGGCTACAGGGTCCCAGAAAGGGCCATATCAGGGTTGTGAATGGGAGCATACCAGGGCCTTCCAATTCTGAGGA
The DNA here is from genome assembly GCF_000151885.1 of Dipodomys ordii. Lineage (NCBI taxonomy): Eukaryota > Metazoa > Chordata > Mammalia > Rodentia > Heteromyidae > Dipodomys > Dipodomys ordii. The sequence goes on from NW_012267436.1 coordinate 765,115, forward strand.
GTGGCCCATGCAGGACACTGACAAGCCCTGCCTGCCCCACAGGTTGCACTCCCTGCGCCCTCTAGCGATTGCTGGCTAAATCACAATCCTGGTTTAGGGGCCAAGGAGGACAGGGACAACCTGGGAAGGCAGAGGATCCAGGAGGACCTGGAACTAAGAAAGCACTCCAGGCCAGAAAGCCTATACTTGGCCCTCTAGCAGGAAGGGGTCCTAAGCAAGACCAGGCACACATTGCCACTCTGAACCTGCAGGACTTTGGGCTGTGGCTCTTCAAAAGAAAACCAAAGACAAGACTGGGGCGCTTAGCCAGACCAGGGACTTGCCAAGAGACTGCCAGCAGGTCATTGCCTCTCTAGGGCTGAATTTCCCAACAGGTCTCATGACGGGGTTCTGAGGTCTCTTTCTATTTGCCTGTCCCCCATTTCTCCACAGAATCCTCCTAAGGTAGAAAAATTACCCCCCAAATGAGAAGCCAAAGAAAGGCAGGTGACAGAGTATCGACCTTGCTAAGGCCACCAACTCCATGCTCCTGACTCCAGCCCAGCTGTTCTACAGGCATTAGGGCCTCCCAGGCACTGGGAAGTCTCCAGGACATCATCTTTGGGTCTGTGCCCAGGGTTAACAACGAGGGCACTTCCCCAAGCTGGGCAGCCCAGAAACCACCGCCCACCACAAAGGACAGGCAGAGGCGGAGGTGCCGGCCAGGGCAGAGGGAGGCCCAGGGCTGTGTCAGGGTGTGCTGGGTCTGATGCCATTGCCTGCTGGGGTCAGGACTAGGGCACGCTGGGAAGGTGCCTGGGAGTGGCTCCGTGTGAAGAGAGGAAGAGTTCCAGCCCCCAGAGCTGCTGCCCTGACCACAGACATCACAAGAGCCTGGATTGCTTTGTTTCCCTCTGGGGCTTCCCTGGAATTCCCAAAAGTGAGCCAAGAATACCAGACAAAGGTCATTGGGAACCAGTCCAGACACAAGCAAAGCCCTGCAGAGGGAAGTGAAGGTATGGACTTTGTACCAGGGTTGGTGCTGGGGGAGGAAGAGAGAGGAGGGTCTTCAGGGGACTTTGTGGGAGTCACAGGGATAAGGGCAAGGACAAGAGAGGATGGGCTCCTGTCTTGAAGGACATCTGTCTTGAAGGACTCTTCAACCTCCACAGTTTTCTCCCAGAGCCCACAGCCCCGGTCTCACACTCTCTAGAATGAGAGCTAAGTCAACAGCAAGGGTCTAGGGGCACCCTCTAAGCTATCATTTTTTTTCCCTAAAAATGTTTTCTCCCCCAACCAGGCCTTTCTGCCTTCTTGTTTCTTGTCCCGTGCCTCTGGGAGCTGGGAGCCTCTCTGTGAGCCACCACAGCCCCGTGTGGTCAGATAACCTCCCACTGTCTGCTGGCAGCTGTGGAGGGATGGACAAATGGATGGGCAGCCGCAAGAGCGGGCAAAGGCTGAGAGGGAGCCCACTGCTTGGCCAGTGACTCAGACTGGGAGGAATGGAAGAAGCTGCCCAAGAGGGATGGGAGCCTGGGCAGGCCACCGGAGCTTCAGCCTGTGGAGTGGAAAGAATAACAGAAGGCAGGCAGCCATCCATCCACACAGGGGTGACGCCAAGGTGTGTGTACTTTATACTCAAATAAGGAGGGAGACAAGCGAGGACGTCATCCATCCAGCTGCCTGCATTTCCACTGGGCCATGGCTTCACTTCTCCTTGGGAGGGCAGGACTCAGACAGTCCCTTTATCCACCCTGTGCTTGTCCCTTCCCTAAGTCTATTGGAGCTGAATGCCACCCCCACTGCTCCAGTCCTCCACATGGGGCTGTCAAAGCAGATGGTAGAAAAGGTGAAGCAGTATTTGCAAATACTTGCTTGCCCCCCCCCCCGCCACCTCCATTTAGAAAAAGGTTACCTAGCTGTTTTTCAGCCACAAGAAAATCCCCTTAGAAAGCGAAAACCAGAGGGGAAAGGGCCCTGCTGAGGTTCCAGAGGCCAGTCATAACTAGCCACACTTGGTAGCATCTTTGAAACGCTCACCACTCCAAACCCTGTGGCACTGCTAGCCAGTCCTCATGGGCTCTGAATTTATCCAAAACTTGAGGGGATGCTCCTCTATGTTGCTTTTAAGGGTAAGGCCATCTCTTCTGGCTATTCCAGTTTGTTAGCATTTCTTAGGTCCCTGGAGTTCCTTGTTTTAGGCCTAGGAAACTCAGAATGCATGCAATGACTGGCACAAGAGAGGGGGGGTAGGGGGTAGGGGGGCAGCTAAGGACAAGAGTAGACCCCAGCAAGCCTTCTCAATATCAGCCATGGCCATATTTGCCTTCCAAGTCTGGGAAAGCAAGCAAACACATCATCACTTCAGCCTTGGACCCCACCCCATTCTGGGAGAAGAACACAAAAAGGAAGGGAAACAGGAGGAGGGTCCCCCCCACGCCTAACCCTCCCACCAGCCCAGCAAGAGGCTCACTCCCAGATACCCTGGCAAATGACTGAGCTTCCTCCCCCAGCTAACCTTCAGGGAGATCCGCTCCTGCACACCCCCACCCCAGCATCCACTAGATTCACTTACTGGTGCTACAGTAACTTTTGATTGAAGGACTTGGGCTGATAGAACAAAGACTGTCCTGGAGCTGAGCTCCTAGTGACTGGGCTGCCATCCATGCCACACACCTTCCCACCTTATCAGCTTGGAGCTTCTGCCCTGAACTGAGCCTGTTGGATATGACTGTGCAGACAGAGGCTTATATGAATTGGATGCAAAGGACCTTTAGAATCAGGTATGGGTTTCTATTTAATCATGGGTACTCCTGGCTTTGCCCTTCTGCTGGGGTATCTCATGGCATCTATATCCTTACATAAAGCCTAGTATGCACTGGGTTTCTAAGAGAAGTGAAGTGACTCTCAGCCTCATCCCCACTCCAGGATGGACACCCAAGGCCAGGTTAGTAAAGGACAGCAAGTGAGTAGGTGGGCTTCTTGATTGCTACTGCCAAAGCCTGTTCACTTCACCTTCTAGCCACTCCAAGGCTAAATACAACACTTGAGATGTTCCTGAGATAGTCTTTGGGTCTGGAGTATATTGAAGCTACTCATTTTAATGCAAAGGTCTATCTTCATAAAAAGAGGAAACACCCAATTCTGCCCTAAACTGGCATCTGAGACTTCCAGAAGTACCCCCGCTCCCTTCCCAAAGTCTCTGCCAACCCTCTTCCAAAGCAGAGTACATCTACTCTTCTAGGGCAACATTCCAATGTCGCTATAGGCTCCTTCACAGACAGGACTCTCCACTGCAAATGAGGGAGAAGAGAGGAAGCAGGAGGCCCTGGCTGTAGGGACACAGGCCTGGTTTTCCATAAGTGATACTATGAAACTGGGCACGACTTTCTGGATTTTTGCCTGGCAACCCCACCCCTTCTGGCTGTAGACCACCAGGGCAGCCAGGGCAAACACCTGGAGTGCAGTGATGGCAGTGAGGAGCCCCCTCCCTACACATCTGGTCAGACCTCCCAGAGAAGGGGTGGGTCACCAGCCCCAATGGAAACACTGACGTTTCTAGTTCCTGGCCAGCCAAGGCCCCTGCACACCTGGGCCTGTTTCCTGCACATACATCCAAACTGGGCTGGGGTCTGGCCCCGCAGCACATTCTCCAGCTAGGTCCCTGATTGCAGGGTGAACTACAATGTGCATGGTACCCAGCAGCCCCAAACCCTGCTTACATAGTGCTGGCCTTGGGTCCAAAGAATGGCTATTTTCTCCAGGACTGTATGGATATTCAGAAACAAGGTCTCTGTGTATCCTTTACCTATCTTCTTGCCAGGTTCTACTTCTTGAAGGCAAAGATCAACTTTCCTGCTTGCCTGTAATGCAAGGTCCTCTACATACACCAGTAAACTCAGAATTATAGGTCATCACTTAGGGAGACATGTGATGGGGGAGAGGTCCACTGTCCAGTTGACTACTCAGATGACCCACACACACAGCAATGGCACAACACAGAAGGGGCTCTGCACTTGTTTCTTGCCCTCAGGCAGGATGAACCGGCTCCTGGTGATTTTTCAACTCAAAGATGCTCGAGCCAGGAGCTCAGAAGGGGAAGCTTGGATCCCTCTCTCCTGTTCTCAGTTTCTGGTCTCACCCTGACTCCATCTCTTCTCACCCTGTGTATTTCTCTGGCACTGTTCATCTATTCTACCCCCTCACCTCCAAATGCATAGTATAAGCCAAATCTCTGGCTTCAGATCACATAGGTGATCTGAAGGCAGGGTGAGACTCCAAAGCAATAGCCTCACTCTAAAGCCTACTGCACACTGTTGCCCCCCTGGAGGGGGGGGTCTCAAGTGGTCCTGGCTAAGCCTTCTTTTCCCTCCGAGCACCTCACTCCCATCCCAGTATATTTTCTTAGATGCCTGACCTATTCAAGTCTACTCAACCTAAACCTCAGTGTCCCCTTCAGTTTGAAAGCTTCTGTAGGAACAAAATGGAAAGTAATCACTTGGTTTGGAGCTGGCTTCCTGAATCTTTAGATCATTCACTCTTTAGATCATTCCAAATGGTGGAGTCCCAGGGAATAAGGCGGGGAAAAAAAATCTCTGTACAAGCTCCCTACAGCCTCCAATCTTGTACTCTTCCCCCCTCTGCCCCCTTCCCCCCACCCAGTTAATACAACTTGAGGATGCTGCGGTAACTGCTTCCAGCTCTGAGTGAGACTGACTAGAGAGGCCTCTGGGAGCAGCCTTCCAGTTTCTGAAATACCTGCTTTATCAGGAGATTCCTAGGGGTGACATGCATACCAGATTCCTGTGTGATTTTTTCCTTCTTTTGTCTACCACAGAGAATTATTACCCTTCAAGGGTGGCTCGGGGGTAGGAGGAGAGGAGATGCTTTTGTGAACACACCTCTAGTACAGACGCCTCCAGGAAGGTGTTCCCCGCCCCCGTTGCCCCTCCCCTCCCCCGGCCCTGCGCTCACTCCTCTGGGAGGTGAGAGGCCCCCAGCTCTTTCTTAGGAAAGGAAGAGTGAGTGCTCTGACCCAGTGGAAAAAACTGAGTGGAGAAGCTGTGCAGCCTCCCTTCTGGCGGCTTCAAGCCCGCAGGCCGGCGCCCCGCCCGCCGGCTCAGCTTTCGGGTTACTGCAGTTCAAACAGCACGTGCCGCCCGCGCTCCGCGCCGCCGCGGCCGCCGCGCAGCGCAGGGAGGGGGCGGGGAGAACCGCTCCGAGCGCGCCGGCTCGCCGCCTCCTCCGTGGTTCTTGCAGTCGCTCGGGAAATCCACGGGATAAACACCCACTTTCGCTTCCTCTTTCAGGAGAGGTAGGTGCGCCGTGATCTCCGTGCGCACCCCCACGGCCCTGCCGGTGGGCGCCGGACCCCAAAGCTCACCACACCTCTCCCAGGCAAGCCCCCCCCAAACTGCTGCCCACGCGGTGTCCCCTGCTCCCCCCGGCACACGCCTGCGTTGCCTCCAAAGCCACCTGTGGCAGGAGGTCCAGGTTTTATTTTAGAAAAAGCTCAGCCCTCCCAATTCCCGGGGTGTAACGTGGCGAAAAGGGGAGCGCGGGCCAACTGTCCCGCCCCGCCCGTTCTTTTTCCAGTTCGGTGACACACTGCCAGGACCAGCGTGGGCAGACCCCGCGCGTTTACACTTTGTCCCAGCCAGCCATCCCCAATCGGGACGCCCAGGGGCCTGGTGATGCCCGCCGTGCGGTTAGCCAGCGAGAGGGTAGCCCCGGGGGAGGCCTCTGCAGGCCGGGGATTCCGGCCAAGGCCGTCTAGGCGAGGGGAGACAGAGGAGTCTCTAGGCTTGGAGCGCAAAGGGCGCTGGGGGGCTTCCCTGGTCTCGGTGAACGACTTACCCAGACGGAAGCTGCATGGCCCAAAAGAGTCCCGAGCCCTTACCTTGCGCTTGTTGCGGTGGATGTCGCCGATGGAGTTGGACACCGTGTTGGGGCCCAGCAGCATGCGCGCGCTGCGCGGCCACTCGGTGCTCACGAGGTGATGCTCGCCCATAAGGATCTTTCGCACGTTCTCGGCGCCCGTCACTCGGATCAGCGGCCGCCCCAGCAAGTGGGTCTTGAACACGTTGCCATACTTCTCCCTCCTGGACGACTGGAAGCCGGAGCCCTGCGGGAGCCACGCACAAGACAATCTGCTCTCTCAGGGCTCACGCAGGGCCGGCGAGGCCGGGACACCGACACCGGTCACCTTCCCTCCCCCCAACACACACGCACACAGACACTCACTCACGTGGGTTTTATTTTTCCCTAGTGTGCACAGAACTGGGAAGTGGGGCCTTGAGGACAATAAACAATGCGAGCCCCGAGGACACCCAGGGAACGCGGTTCTTAAGTCATGGCTTTAGGGAAGGAGAAGGTGTCTTGCCCGCTCGACCTGGAGCTAAAGCCGCCGTCTCCCACCTCTCCCCTCCCCCACGGGCTGCGCAGCCTCTCGGAATAAATATTTCCAGGCTCCAGGCCATGCCTGGGCTGGCGAGACCCCGCGGGGTGGCCGCAGGCCAAGGATTATTTATAGCGGTGAGTGGTCCGTGCCCAGAGACGGTCACTAGAGACGGGGGAGTGGAGTTTCCTCTGTTCTCCGGTGTGGCCCGCGTGGGTACCCCCCGCGGCCCTCCGAGGGCTCTGCAGGGAGGGGCCGGGGACGGAGAGCCTCAACTTTCCTAACGTATTTTGCCCTGGAAATCACTGAGACGGACTTTCGTCACCGCCTGCACGTTTGGAACGGGAGCGAGGCGGAAGGCGCTTCCCGCGGGGCGGGTGGGACCCGGCGGGGTTCCCCTCACAGGTAACAGGATTCCCCGACGTCCGCGGCGGCCCGCGCGGGCCGAGGATCGCGGGGCCCAGGCCGGAGCCCTGAGCCCTAAAGCGCTGGCGGAGCCCGCCGAGCGTCGGTACCGGAAACCGAGGGGACCTCAGAGGGGCGGGGGCGTCTCGCTCCCCTTTGACGTCGGCGTTGGCCACCCCAGCTCAGGTTAACCCTTCTCCTGCCCAGGCTGGACCGGTGAGAAGGGGAGGGGCGCCACCTGTGCAGCCTTAAGAACCGGACCTAAGGACCGGGGTGGTGGTCCCCCAGGGAACAACTCGGCTCCCCCTTTCCTGGATCGGTCCCCTTGCTCACTTTCCACGGAAAACTATTCTGCAGCTAGATAATGTGCACACCTCACCCAGCCCAGCGAAAAGTGACTCTACAGAACCCGGATTCCTATAATCGCTTTTCCACATGCGCCTCCGGCCCCAGCGCGCGACCGGGAGCGAGCCGGGAACTCCCGCGCCGACGAGAGGGGGGCCGGGCCGCGGGGACTCGCCCCACTGCCGGGCCGGCCCCGCCGCGACGCCCCGGCAGACGGCGCCTATTCCTTTAAGAAAAAGCAAGGCAGAGGTGGGGTGCGACGGAGGGGGGGGCGCGGATTGAGGAACGGGGTTCCCTGCCGTCTGCTTCACCGTCTCCCTCGCTCCGTCTGACTCTCCGTCTCTCCTCTCCTTTTCCTCTGTTTTTCTTTTCTTTCGACACAAAAGTTGGGTTGTGAATTTTCCGAGGTCGCCACCGCCTCGCCCCCCCACCCCCGCCTCTGATCTGCCTAACTATAATTAAAGTGCGTTTTTTGTGGCATTAATAAAGAGTTATTTGTCCGCCGTTTCCACAGTCTTCACAAAGAGGACTTTCATAGGGGCGGCCGCTCGGGCCGAGAGTCCAATTTATACAAAAATGTTGTATTTTTAGCCCTGGGCTCTGTTTAGATGGCGCTCAGTGGAAACGGAGAGCCCTTGGAGGTCCCCCCGTAAAATCTGATAAATGACTCCGAAAAAAATAACGCTGGGATTCAGAGGGCTAGCGTTAACCCCCTCCGCCCCCTCCACCCGCACCCCTCCCCCTCCCCCACGGCCCACTACTCCCGCCGCAGGATCCAGAGTGCCCCAGGGCGCACGGACGGGGCGGCACCGGGCGCTTCCACCACCTTGGTGCGGGCTGGACGCAGACACTCCAGACGTCCTAGTGGGATTGGTGGGGGGGGGAGGGACGGGGAGGAAGGTCAAGGAGCCTTGGGGCGGGGGATCGGAGAAAGGTCAGGAAACGGGATGGGGTGGGGGCATTAACCGACCGCAGATTCCGCAGTTCAGCTCTCACCAAGCGGGAGCCCTTGCCAGTGTGAATTATTTTATTTTCTAAATTCTCGGCCGAAAGCCTAGACCACCCCGCAGTTAACCCTTTAAATGTGGTGGCCAGGGAGAAATTCTAGGGATTCATTTGCGAGGGCACAGTCCGATTGGTTGAAGTGAACCCCACCCCATTGGACAAACAACCCCCCAAAGAGATGGATCAACTCTGTGACCTGGAAAGACCACAGGGTAGAGGAACGTCGAGTCCCCCTTCTCGCCCTCGCCGGGCTGTCACTTGGCCTCCTGCGGGGCGGGGCGGGACGGGGCGGGGCGGGTTGAGTGTGAGCGCGCGCACGGATTGCACGCGTCTGTTAATTTCAAGCCAAGCTTCCATACCTCTAAACCCACAGGTCCCAGCGCTCACCTTTCACATCACCTTTCCCGTGTCCGGGTTGTCTTGTTTCCAAGCTTTTGCTAACTGCCACCCACTGGACAAATGTGCGCACACACGTATACCCAAAACACACTTCCCGTGATCACCCCCAGAGGTGCCACCCCCCCCGGAAAAATCCGGTGTGTATCAAATGGCAAAAGCGATTGTCTAGCCTTTGATGAGGTTAACTCCAGGTTAATCTGCTGTTACCTGGGCCTGGCCCTTAATGCGCCCGACTCCCAGTATCTCCAGCACAGTAGGGTCGTATGGTGTCTAATAACACGCGTGCACACACACACATGCACTGCATCTCCCACACACATCTCCCGAGTTCTCTTTTCTGCTAAACTATCCCCACCCAATAAGTAAATAGAGCCTCTCCCCCCCCCCCGAAACCTGAGAGCCCTCAGGTCTCTTGCTTCTCATTTTCCTTGGGTTAACTTCTTCCTCTCCCGCCACAAAACACACACTTCGCGGACCGCGGACCACGGCATCTGAACCTGGCGCAGACGGCTACACAGCCGGAATGCAGCTCTGCTCTTAAAGAGGGCGATTCAAGCTGCCACTAGCCGCCCTCCCGGGTCCAACTCTGTGGACAGTTTTTGACTCCCAGCGCCCCCGTTACAACCCAGGACGCTGGAGGTGACTTGGGGCCTGCAGGGCAAAGAGGGGGCAAAAAAAAAAACAACCAGGCTCTGAACAGGACGCCCCTTCGGACTCGCTCTGCGCAAGGAATCCCCGGGGCTCTTTCTTCCACGCAGCCCCGCTGGGTCGCCCTCCGCCGAGGCACTTCAATCCTGGGAGTCCCCTCCGGTCCGGGAATCCCTCTTAGCAGCCCTGTGAGCCCGCGCACCAGGCGCCTGCGGTTTCTGAGCCCCGCCGCAGGCGGGCAGGGGAAACCCGGGCAACCCAAGCTGCGAGAAGGGAAGGGGCGGGGCGGGGACCGGTGCTTTCAAGCTCCCGGCGCCCCCTGGCCGGTCCGCCGCTCCGTCCGCTCGGGCGCTCGCAGTTAGCGGACCCCGGAGAGCAGCGGAGCAAGCGCGCCCTTACCTGGAGCAGCCAGTGGCCGGTCTCTCCGATGAGCGGGAAGCCCATGGAGCCCTTGGGGATGGGCAGCTTGCAGCTCTTGTCGCGGGTAGCAGCCCAGCGCAGCTGCCACAGCTGCTGCGAGACGGCCAGCAACAGCGTCACGGACACCAGGCACGCGGCGAGGGTGGCCAGCGCCGACACCAGCTCCAAGCCCTCAAAGAGCATGTTGGCGGCCGCTTGGGGGATTGGCTGTGCCGGCCTCGGCGGGGGAGGGGAGGGCCGGCCTAGGGCGGCGAGGGAGGGGAGGCTGTGGCCGGGGGTCCAGGCACCTCCAGCCGCCACGGGGAAGGAGGCTGGGGCTGCGGGGAAAGGGATCGGAGGGGTGAGTGGGGAGACTGCCTAAAGGAAGAGAGAGAGCGGGGTGGGGTGGGAGGGGGAGACAGAAGGAGACTGGAGGTGTAACTTTGTTTGTTTGTTTGTTTGTTTGTTCCTTTACAGCGGGCGTGGGGGGCTGCTCAGGGGGCGATGAGGTGAAGCCTTGAATCAAGCTGGGGGATTTGCTGTCCCCGCAACCATCACACGCGGGAAACTTTGGAAAACTTTGTCCAGCAGGAGCCCCTCTCTCGAAAAGCCCCTTCCCCTGGCTCGGGAGAGGAGAAGGCGGGGGACCGAGAGCTAGCGGAAAGTGCAATCAATTTGTCCAAAGAATCTCCCCCAAATTCCTACTTGGAAAAGAAAAAAAGTTCTGAATTCAAAAATTCCAACGAACCCAGAAATTTGGGGGGCGTGAGAGAAGACTCCCTAGTTGAGGCGAGTGGCGAGGCCCGAGCGCACCGTCTCGAGGCTGACCCCGGCGGAGGCCCCCGAGTCGCCGCGGCACCCGGAGGCGGGCGTGGAGGGTGAGGTGACGAGGCGGATGCTGCGGGCCCCGAG
>NW_012267436.1:775653-776032 GCF_000151885.1 Dipodomys ordii
GGGCGGGAGGGGTGAGGTGGGGTGGGGTTGGGGAAGGAGGTGGAAACGGGGAGCTGGGCTATTGTATCAATTAAGAAAAGGCAGTCCGTCCCGGGACGCGGTCTCTCGGCTGGCTCTGGAGTTGCTGTTGGGGAAGGAAGAGGGGAGAAGAAGAAAAAAAAAAAGAAGGTAAAAGGAATGAAAGAGGGGTAAGGCAGGAGGAAGGATTTCAGGGCTGATGGTTTGAAAAGCGTCTCTCAATGTGATTTGCGTCCAAAGCGAGGCGGTGCGTGTATTTATATAGAGGCGGGAGGCTGCGCCGTGGGCGCCCCGCCAGCCAGCGCCCCCCTCCGCGCGCCCACAAAGCGGGAGGCGTGGTGAGAGGCCCGGCCCGCGGCCG
>NW_012267436.1:776082-847971 GCF_000151885.1 Dipodomys ordii
CCCGCCGTCCGCCCCGACCCACTTGTAGCCGCCGCAGGATCAAACTCAGATCACCTCTCGCCTCCTCTTCCTCCTCGCCAGCGTCTCTCGGAGCCCGGCACCTACAGACGGACGATAGAAGACACGCGCGCGCACTCGCACACACACACACACACACACACACACACACACACACACTGTGCGCACTCGCTTGGTGCTCGCTTGGCTGCTAGGCTACTTCCCTCCCACTTTTCCTCCCTCCGGGGTCCCCCGGCCCCCTTCTCTAGCTCCAGGCAATCCTGTGTGTACCGTAGTCTCCGCACTCCTGTGCGCGGGACAACTGGGGAGGGGGTGGACGTCAGCAGCCCCTAAGATTGTGTCTAGGGTCCAGGAGCCCCATAGAATGGGGTCGGTGTGGGCTCTTACCTCCTAATTCCCTCTAGCCCGAGTCTCCATCCTTGATCCCTACATCCCCAAATCTCAGGTGTGCCAAGGTCCCCCACCCCTCATCTGGCTCCTGACCTACAGATCTGGAGGTTTCCAGGAGTCCCGGGCTGCAGACACCACAACCTCCCCTCCCCCCGCTCTGCGACACCTTCCAGACACCCCCCCCCCACACACACACACGTATTTCATATCCCATGTCCGACGCCCGCCAGCAGAGTCGGAGGAGGCCCGATGCCGGCCCAGCACAACGCACCGGGGACAAAAGCTGCAGCCCCAGCGCTCGGAGGCGGGAGGAGTCGGGTACAAACGTTCATTGATACAAATGAGTAAATAAACATGCCGGGTGAGCGCGGCCACCTTCCCAGAGCGGCCGCAGAGGGCCTGGGCGCGTGCCTGCCAGTGGTGCGCATGTGGCCCCAGGCCGCACCTGTGTGTGCGCGCCTGTGTGCAGCCCGACGTCTGTGGATAGAGGTGGCTGTCTACAGGTTTTTTTTGTGTTCTCTCTGGAGCTCTGTGTGTGTGTGTGTGTGTGTATGTGTGTGTGTGTGTGTGTGTGTGTGTGTGGCGCGCGCGCGCGCACTCACGTATGTGTGTCCTATGGTCTCCTCTAAGAGGCTGAGTTGGAGCTGGGTACACTAACATCTGCCTGGCTAGTGCGCAGCTCTCTTGTCTCCTGCACCCTCGTTTTCCCCAGCCCCTCTAGTCTCTGGTTCACCTGCACTCCTGGAGCAATGAACTAGACATTCCGCCTTTACTTGAGAGAGATGTACGCGTAAATGAAACCAGATTCTTCTTTTAACACCTCCGGTGCGCCCAGCACAGATTCTGCTTCAGAACTCACTAGAAAAGAATGCGCGTCTAAGATGCACGCGTAAGTGTTGTCTCTGGCTGGGTGAGCGCTTCCGAGGTTGATGCGGCCAGCTAGGAGACGCTGGACGTTGCTGCAAGCTTCGGGTCATCTAGATTCACTCTCATTTTCTCTCTCTGCCCTGGAACCCCACCTGGTGGACAGTTATAGTACTACAGCTCCTCGGGAAACAATTCTCACTTCTCACTTCTTCCCTGATGGCCTCTCCCTAGTGGGAGATCTGTCCCAAAGAACTTCCCACCTCTGGGAAGTGTGGTCCCTGAGCTGGGAAGTGCCCAGTATAGGAAGGGTTGTTTTTTTGTTCGTTTGTTTTGTTTTGTTTTTTGCAGGACTATTAAATCTGAACTTGGTAGGTAGCCCAGGAGCAGTTAGGTCACCACTAGCCCATTCCCTGTTAAGAGGATTGAGGCTGGGTTAAAAGGCTCAGTTGTTGATGTCTGGCTGTCTTGAAGAGCCATAAGAATCTCAGTGTTCCTCTACTGGTGGTAAAATCCCTATGATGATCTTGGGGAATCCAAGAGGACCTGAACATAGCTGAGCAAGATTCAAATATATGCACGGGCAGGCACTGAGTTCCCACAAAGGCACCTAACGACCCTGACTACAGAATAGCAAAGCCCTACTCCCAGCTACCAACCTGAGCCCACAGAAGTAGCTACTCTGTGAATAAGAAGTCTCCAATTGCCTTTTCCCTAATCCCCTGCTCCTTGGGGGCTGTGACCCATTTCCCCCTCCCAATCCTGTTCAGGTGCCGAGAAGGAATGGGGAGGGGACATGGAGATGAATTCTAAGTCCTTTGACATTGTCCAGCTACCAAGTGGGTTCCCAGGCAATGTCCATGGAGACATAGTCCCACAACAATAGTTGCTATGTTTCCTAATTGGAGCCTTATCTCTGTTCAACTCCGAAAGAGTACTGGGAGGGGAGAGGAAGGGTAAGGAAAGGCATGCTATTCTAATCCTGTAAGACTTCCTGGAGGAAGTTGTATGGAGTGAGAATGCTAGAACTGTAAGAGTAAGCTTGTTAAGAGAGTGACTAGAGCCACATGTGATGATGCCTGCTTGTAATCCCATGACTTGAGAGACTAAGGCAGGAGAGTAGTGTAGAGAATGAGGCCAGTCTGGGCCACATAGTGAGATCCTGTGTCCAAAAATAAAAGCAGAAAGGAAAATAAAAGGCTGGCACAAAGGAAAGCTGATGGCCATCTTTGCCAGTCAGTTCCCCTCAGAGAACATTATTTCAGTCTAAAGGGGACTTGTTTTTTCTTTTCCTTGTAGGTAAAATTTCATTTGTTTCTTATCATCCCAGGATTAAAAAAAATTACCTCTAAGTAGTTGTACAAAGGATTCAACAATGCAGTTTATGAATACAGTGCATCTTGGTCAATATAAGAGAGGACTTTGTACTCTGATTCCAGCCTGAAGTCTGACCCAGACTTCAGTCTGATTTATAACCCTGTCCTAAAGGATTATGGCTACTCTCTCATGAACTGTACCAAAGCTGGGGTTTAATTCAACTCAAAAGATTCTGTGAGCAGAAATAGGCTCTAGGTCAGAATATTTCTTTTATTTCTGGCCTTCGAATGATATGCTGGTCCCCCATAAGAATCCCTTTCTACCCAGTCTCCCTGTTGCCAAGCACAGGAATTCCTGACCACTGGTATCTCTCATGAAGCACTTTGCATGGCCACGGGCACATCTCAGGGCTTGCCTGTGGTCCTACACCCACTTTGAAATCAGTGAGGGTAGAATGGGATACCAGTCAATGGGGGGAAGGGCACTGCTGGCTCAAGTGGAGTTCTACCTGGAGGAAATTCACAGTGCTTGGCAGAAGAGGCAGAATATGGGGAGCAAAGCACACACACACACACACACAGAGAGAGAGAGAGAGAGAGAGAGAGAGAGAGAAAGCTTCCCTGTACTGGTCTGGTCTGGCTAAAACTCTCCTCACCCAGGCACAAAGCTGCCTGGATTGCTGTCTGTCCTAGGCTTTCTCCACCCAAAGCAGTAAATACATTGCCCCTCCCATGGGTGCACTCCTATAGAGCCAACAAATCTCTTCCCTAGCTATTCTCTGATTTCATCTCCACACAACATTGAGGCAACACTGTTCTTAGATAATCACATTTATCTATCACTTCTTGTACTGATGAGAAAACTGAGGGCCAGTCCAGCCTCAACCACTTCATTGTTTTATTCTATTCTCTCTCCCACCAACTTCAGCCAGTCCCCAAGAACCAAGAGCTCCTTTGTTTAATGTCTAGGCTTCTGACCACTGAAGCCGACAACAGAAGAAACGTTTAGTTTTACATTTGATTTTGCATTGTTTGGGCCCTGGATTTTTTCATTTGAAATTGCACAGGGCCTCCCTGATGGACAGTGAACTCTGTGGGGGGCAAAACCTCTGAAGATTTCACCTCAGAGCATTCCTTCTGCTCTCAGCCCTGTTCAGCCTCCCTGGCACCATGGAGCCCTTGGAAAACTCAGCTCACAACTCTTTCTTATCCTCCCTAGGGCCGCAGGCAGTTCCCTTTCCATTCTCAGGCCCCTCTCTCCCCCGTGTGTATCCTGGCGGAGCCTCTTTCCTGCAAAACTCCTGAGACAGCAGGTCCTGTCCAGACCCTTTTCCAGAGTTGAAGCACAAACTGCTCCTCTAGTAGGTAAGGAGGGCTGTTTGGCCCTAGGTTTCAGCTTGTGGTCCCAGGCCTGTTTGCCTGCCGTTCTCCTTTCCCTGTCCTCCTTCCAGAATAGATGCTGTAAGACCAGCCATCGTGCTGGCTATAACCCTCCAGTGCCCAGTCTTCAAGGACAGTTTAGAGGACATTCAGATTGTGCCCTGGCTGTTTTGAGGGGCTGGATCCCTGCTGTCCAGGCTCATTGTGGAAATCTCCACATGCCCTAGATTGTGGCTTTCTGCCTGCAGGGGTAAACTCTCCAACTCTTCTTCCCACCCTCACCCCTGCATCATCAAGGATTCTGGGGCTGATGTTACTGACCTCCCTCAAAACCACCGCCTGCCAGAAACCCACTCAGCCCTCCCACTTCTTTGGATATGTCATCCTGCTATTGGCAATGCTATCAGATCCAAAGCTGGATTTCTGATTCAATGTTTCACTCCTTCAGTTCCCCCCCCCCCCCTTAGCGAGGCTCCCCTATCCCTGTACCCTACTCCCAGGTACTTTATCTTTCTTTCTTTTTCTGTTTTTTAGCTTTGTTTTTGATAACCACCCTTTCCCAGAGGCTATGACCTGAATAGTTACTCTCAGTCCCTTCGACCAAACCAGCTTAGAGAAAGCCCCTTGCCCACCCTCTACAGTTTTCTGGAAGGGGGGAGGGATGGCTCTTGGGGTGGGGGTGGGGAAACAACTTTTGTTGCTTTCTCCATTGCTTGAATATGGAGCAAATCTTATCACATGCCGCATCTGGGAATCTCAGCTCCAGATACTTGCCTCAGAAGGGATTTTTGAAACGACATGACAATATTCCATATCTTCCCAGTTAAAGTTCTTCTCCCACCCCATACCCAACTCAGCCCAAAGCAATCGAAAAAAGGACTTGCCAATGGAAGGTAGGAGGAAGAAAGCTGACAGCTTGGTCCAAATCAGCAAAGCCTGTGAAAGGGTAGTGTGCTCGGTGGTATTGGGGCACAAGCAGTGCCCCAAGCTGGCTGTGGCTGGCAGTGACACTGCTGCAGAGATGGCGCTCTCTCAGGCCCAGGGAGCCAAGAGCCCTTTATAGCCCGAAACCTGCCCTGGCACCGCCCACTGGGCGGTTGCAGTAAGGGCCTGCAAGTAGGGGAGTCGCTTGGAGCTGGGAGGGCATCCGTCTCAGGACCCCAGGGCCAGGCCCCCATGCAAGAGTCTGGGATTCAACCTCCTTCCACCCCAGGCAATTCTATGTCCTGGTATGTATGTGAGGCTGTGTGTGTGTGTGTGTGTGTGCATGTGTGCGTGCGTGCGCTCGTGCTTAAATGTCCATTCAAAGACCTCAGATCTCTTTTCCTTCATCCTTTTTCTCTGGCAGTAACAGTTTTTGAAAGGGTGGGGAGAGCAGTGTGTTTCTGCTCAGTTTATCAGATTACACTCAACAACAAAGGACTGAAGTGCATTTTCTTGAAGGCTTGACAATTGGGATCCAGGAAGAAAAAAAGAAAGGCATGACAGAGAACCCAGAGCTTTTGTGGAAGGTAAAACCCCCACCATTGTGAAAAGCTGGGGATGTGGCCCGGTGGCTTTAAGTAAATTTGCCTTCATGTTGCTTGGTGTTAAAAACTTGCTGCCCCCCCACCTCCCACTCAAGCGCAAAATTCCCATGAAATTGCAAGATGGTTGGTTTTTGAAAAGGAACACTTTTCATTTTTGCCTAAGCAAAATCAGACAAACTGGAGTGTAGCCTACTTTCTCGAGTGCTTTCAGGAGCCTAGGTCACTTTTCCCAGCCGCCTTCCTCACCAGGGAAGGCTGTTCAGAGATGTCGTTCACAGAGCTACAGGCCCTTATTTTGGCCTGTCCAGCCAGGTAAAGTTGGGTTAGGAATGGGGTTGACTTCTCCCTGCCAATCAAAGTTCTGTCCTGCACTTGAATCAGAGGATGGCTAGATGGAGAAGGATGGACTGGCTGGGCAGGTTTGTGCTTGAAGGAGAGTACTCAGGGTGCACTAGACTGCTTGTTTTAAAAGCTACCATTCTTTGGGGACAGAGGACAAAGTAGTCACCTAAGTGATCAACTTCAGATGCAGAAGAATAAGCTTGAAAGGAAAAATAACCCCTCATCCAGATCTTGCAGATAATGCCAGAAACAAGCCCATCCTGCCTTCCTATTCTGGCTTTTGTTGTGAAGGCCCCAGCAGGCAAGCCGGCTGGCTGACAACAGCCTTGCTCAGAGCTGACTGGAGAATCAGGTTGGCAGGACTCTGTACCCTGAGTCAATAGTGCTGCCAGCACCAGGTGCTGGTGGCTTATATCCCTAATCCTAGCCACTGTAGAGGCTGAGATCTGAGAATCAAAGACCGAAATTAGCCTGAGCAGGAAAGTCTTTGTATCTCCAATTAACCACCTCAAAAGTGGAAGTGGAGCTGTGGCTCAACATGGTAGAGTACTAGCCTTGAGCAAAAAGCTCAGACAGGGAGAGTACCCAGGCCCTGAGTTCAAGCCTGGGTCCAACAAAAAAAAAAATGCTACCAACTCACTTCCTCTTGCCTGAAGACTCCTTTGCAGACGTTGGAGAGGGCAGAGCCCAGAGGCCATGCAGCTGTCCATCCAAGTACTCACTATTTTCCTACAACACTGACACCACACCACGGCTCCAAGTTCACCTGAGTTCCAGATGCTATAGTTGTAGCTAGTTCCCTCTCCAGATACTGCTATGGGGGCCAAAGATAAGAACTACCCCCTCTACCCCATCCTGACTGTTCTGATGACCCACAGCAGCCTCACACAGATACCTGTGATTTCACCTGGTCTCCATTCTGCAGTCTTTAAGAGGTTCTTTGGATTCTAGTCCTTTTAACTCATTCTCCCCAGCAACACCACCCCCACTCCACTGCAAACTCTATGCTTCCTCTCCATCTGCCCCTCAATGAGACTGCCACTGTAAAATCTGGATGCTCTTGAAAATTGTCCCTCCATTGCTTTCATTCCTTCCTCACTCTGTTGTTGTTCCAGATCCATTCATCCTCATGCTTGCAAACAGGCAAGAGGATTAGCAGATGACAACAAGGACTCTGAAGTCATTTAGAATAGACCTAGGCTCAGAATCTGCTTCTCCACTTACTAGTTTGAGCAGCAGACATCTCCTAACTGGATTAGTTGCTTTTCCAGTATGGTGAGTGGAAAAAATGAAGTTGAGAGTTGCGGTAATTTCCCTGATGGGAAACTGTGATGACAATTTGGATGGTGCTGATAGTAATAGTGGTACCCATAGCGCTGGCCTGTGTGCTGGGCACAGGCTCTGTTATCTTTAATTTATAGAGGGAGGATCGGGGGGTGTCTTATGGTTCAACAACATATCCAAGTGGCTGGAGCTACACTTTGGGAGTGAAATAGCATCTCCTCTGAGCTCAGACCCAAGTGTCTTCTCTAGAGGCTGAGCCTATAGCGCAAGTCACTAAAGACCAAGGCCAATTAGTAGCAGCGAAGACAGTGCAAAGCGAAGAGTCCAGAAGGATTTATACTTTGAGTCCAAAAGGGGGCATACTTGGCAACTGTAATGGGAGGTGAGGGTGGGGAACTGGGTATATGGTGATAAGACAGACTGAGCTGGGGTCTCAGAAGGATGAAACTTGGCAAAATGATGAACGTGGTTTGAACCTGGATATGTTCTAGGTGCGTACAGGCTATTCATGTGGAGCCCTCTGGTGACTGCTGGAGTGCAACAGGTCTACAATCTAAAAGACAGATCTGGGCTGGAGAAAGATCGTCATCATCCGTGTGTTTGGCTGCTTAGGGAAGACCTGCAAATGCAGAAGCCTGTACAGATGGAGAAGTGGGCTAGGAGAACCCCAAGGAACATTCACATGGAAGGCACAGGAGAGGAAAGAAGCTGGGAAACAGGGACCTCTGTCTTTGCCAACATTTGTCCTAATTCACTTCACTTGAAACTGATTACTCCTTTTGTTTGTCTCCCCTCAGCACTTAGAAACTCAAGTTCTCTAGGAACTCATTGGTGAGCAATCTCAGCCTCTTTCTGACCTAGGGACCCCGACACACACACACACACACACACACACACACACACACACACACACACACACACGAGAACAAGAGACATACAGACAGACACAGACATAGAAAGACGCATCTGGATACACAAACCTTCCTGGCCCATGGACTTGCATTTGTAGCATTCTCCAGCCAGATGCCTCTTCTTTAGTATTTAATGTTGGCACCTTGTATTTGTACATAAAACTATGTGTGTCCCCTGGGCTTCTCTATATCATGCAGCGGCACACACACCTTTAGGGGCACTTCCTACATGGGCATGGGTTTTGTCTGCTCTGAGATTGAGACTGCATCGAGGCCATGTCATTTTTGTCATCGGCACTGCATTGTGGCCTCCAACAGGCTGTGCTCACCTGAGGAATACACCCTGATGTATGGCCTTCTGCTTTATGCTGAGGGCTGAGACAGCAAAAGGACCCAAGGGAACAGGTAATATGAGGACCCAGTGAGTTCAAAATCTTGTGTGGGAAGAAAATCAGGCAATGAGGGGAGGTGGAATGGAAATCCTTCCATTCACTCACTGTGTGAGCACCCCTGTGTTGGAGAAGTGAGGAGTGAGGAGAGTCTTGTCATTTAAAGACAAGGAGACACAGGCCTGGAGTAGAAAGGGAAAGGAGGCCAAGAAACCAGTAAGGAAGAGGCAGGGATGCTTTGGCAAGGCCTCTACAGATGATGCTGGCTGTTCAAGTGCCAGCCTGAGGCTGGCAAGCCATCTAGGGAGAGTCAAGACATTGTCCTCAGGGGAAGTGGCAACTATGGAGAAGATAGTGGTAGAATCATCAAAGGGAGACCTTTGATGAAGAGGGGAAAGTTTGAGATGCTTCTCCAATGTTCACATTCTTGTTCTCACAGGTGTTCTGACACCTGATTATAGAGCTTCCACATCTTCTGTGGCACTATGCATGGCAAGACCCCTTCCCACTGCCCATGAGCTGGTGCATCATGGTGCTGAGATTCTTGCCTGGTGAGAAGAGGGGGCCACCCATCTCTCTCAGCACCTCTATCCCCCACCCTCTTGATAAGAAGTAACTGGCTTGGCTGTAAAACTTCCCCGAGAGCAGGGACTGACAAAGGAAAGCCTGATGGGGTAGAGAAGAGGCCCGGGGTGGGGAGGAGGAGGGGGGACTTCTGAGACATCTTCACTGATGAAGAACCTGCGTGGCCCTTGACCTGAGCCCCAGTTATGGGTTTCCAGCTCTTCTCAGTTCTTGGGCTGGTCGTTCAGGACTCAGTTCAGATGAAACAATGGTCAGCTGGGGGGGGGGTGGCAAATAAGCATTATAAGGCAAGGGAGGCCCTAAGGTTAACACACCCATCATGAGCCTCAGGACTGTAGGGCCCTATCCACATTTCTATCCACATTTCTGCCTCTACCTGGTCTCTCTCAGACACCAGGGAAGCCATGGCATTGACTATAGAGCAATTACAGAGAAGCGATTCCTTTGGACACAGATTGAGGAGGATTTGGAAAGAGAACATTTGGTCAGAGACCCCCTCCTAGCCCTCGACATAACCAGGCAACCCAGCTCAGGCAAAGGAGCAGTGGAATGAGCACCAGCTGGGGGTCAGATGAACTTGGTCCCAGTCATCATTCTGTCACCAACTACATAGTCGTCTTAGCCAGGTCACTTGATCTCTCTAAAGTTCAATCTTCCTATTAAAATGGAGAATGTAAGTTTTGCCTTGCTAGGCAACTGGCAGTGTGAGGAGATTTTATTTTATTTTATTTAGATGACGTGTTTAAAACAGTTGGCACAGCACCAGGTCCACCACAGAAACAGATTCATGGGGAAGTGGAGAAAACAAAAGCTCTAGGGCCCCTTGCTTCTATGGGCTCCTTTTAAATCCCTAGCACGTCAGATTTTATATGATTTTCCCTTATACAAGGTTCCTGGAGTCATGCACGCTTTAGGACCCACAAGTCCTCGCACCTAAAAGATAGTTAGTTGTTCGCTCTAGCATCCTACCACATTCTCAATCCCCTCTGTCTCCCCTATCTACAGAGGGCCAGTTGCCAGGGAGGCCTCGGTCCAAATGGTAGGCCTGAGTGAAACCTCTCTTCCTGTGAAGCTGGCCTCAGCACTGGTCACATTCCTGAGCTGGGCTTGCTGCTTCTTTCCCCCTATCCTCTGCTTATAGTAGTCAACCCAACCCAGAAACTTGTTTAGAGTCACATCCTGGGATCCTTAGACATTGGGACTAAGTCTGGACACTATATCCTGGTCCTAACAGGATATATTTGTTCCCCAAATCACAAACTTTTAAGAAGCTAGTTCTAAGGCTGTGCTAGGCAACACAGGGGCTCAGGAATGGGCCTCAGGAAAACAAAAGCAACTTGGCTGGCCTCCTCATTAGCACCAGTCTCCCTAAGGAGCCTCAGAAGGGAGGATGACACAGGTTCCCCTCCTCAGTGTCTGGGAGATGGATGGGCCTGATTTTTTTCCAGGATTCCTCCTCATAAATCTGATTTGGCCTCTCATCTGTCTAGGCCAGTCTCCATGGAGGTGTGTGGTAGTGATGAATGGGCTGCCTGACTAATGTGACTGGGGTGGCAGGGTCTTGGGGAGGGGCTCTCCACTGATGGATGGTCCTCATGAGGGCATATTGCATTAGACACCCATAATGCAATCAGCAGGGCCATTACGTTACCAATTTGTTGCTCTTCCTCACCAAGGTGGGGCAGTGGCACTGGAAGATTAAGGAGGATGTCAAGATTTGAGAGTCACCTGGGGGAAGTTGGGGAGGGGGGAAATTTCCCCATTGGGGGAGGACTATTATTAGGGAAATACAATAATATAGTGCCAAGAAGAATGCATACTAGAAAGAGAAGAGAAAGGAAGTTGAGGTCTAGAGAGAAAGAATGACCTGTCCAAGGTCACCTTGGAACCAGAAGAAAGAGCTGGAATTAGAATCCAAGTCTCCAGCTTTCAGTGCCAAGCTACCTAGTCATGGAGGAGAGAATAACATTAGGAGGAGAGAGCCTGTCACTCTACCCTCTATATTGCTGAATGCCTTCATAGTATGCAAGAGTCTATTCACATGGCTAAAGCTAATGGCCATCGCCTAAAAGGAGGTGGCTTTCTATGGCTTCCTGCCCTAGATGGCACCCACTCTAGACCACCCACCATGTTGCCCTAGCTCCCTGCACTAGTTCTGATCACTGTCATTTAAAAAGCAGACTCCCAAACACTACATTGTCTCTGTCTTTCCTTCTCCTCTGGGTCACCAGAGAAGATCTTTCAAACACAATGTGCTTTTCTGCTTAAAAGCTGTCAGCAGCTCTCCGTTGATCTCAGGATGAGGGCCACCACTCCAGGCTGGCAGTCAACTCCAGCCTCTCCCCAGCCTCAGCTCTGGGCATCCTGTAGCCCACCCAGCCTCTTCTGTGGGGAAAGATCAATGCTTCTGGGTTCTTTAATTGGACCTTGGGCAGGAAATCGGTCATCATACTCCTCGGTTCATGGATATTTCAGTCAGGGTTCATTCTTAGTTCTTTTGTCTTGTTCAATTGCTAGTCCTGTGTGTGCTTGATCTTCTCCCTTGCCCCTTGACACACACTACACTGGGTTGGAAAACACCAACGGATACCTACCTTTGACAGTATGTCTTATGTATGCATGTATGTTGAACTTACATAAATAATATGACACTCTAGAATTCATTTTTATAGTTATTTTTTAACAGTTTTTGAGACCTTTTCATGTTCTTTTATGTATTTTTAGTTCATTACTTCTAAGGCAAACTATTGCAAAGTATGTACCCACTACTTTTACTCTAGTGATAGATGCCCAGATTGCCTTCAACTCTGTCACCCCAGTGTGTAGTAAGTGACATTTTCTCTGAGTATTTAACCAAGAGTGAGTTTACAGGGCCCTAGGGGATGTGAATACTCAAATTAAGTTCTGCAGAGTGACGCTCCAGAGGGGCAGCACTAGCCCACACCGATCAACATAGTGCTTTGGTACTGGCTCCCTGAATCCCCAACTTGCATTATTTCACTTCGTTTTGCCAATTGAATGGGTGTACTGTGGCCTAAGCTTTTATATATACCAACCATCAACTGCTTTGAAAGCTTTCCTTTTAATATTTCCTTTAATATTGTTCAGCTTTAAATATCCTCCTTTCCTTGTTTCAAAACAATATCACAAGCTGGACACTGGTGGCTCACATCTGTAATCCTAGCTACTCTGGTGGCTGAAAGCAGAGAATCAAGGTTCAAAACTAACCCAAGTAGACAAATTGAGGAGATTTTTTTTGGGGGTCCGGTAGTGGGGCCTGAACTCTGGGCCTGGGTACTGTCCCTCAGCTCTTCAGCTCAGGCTAGCACCCTACCACTTGAGCCACAGCGCCACTTCTGGCTTTTTTCTTTTTGCTTATGTGGTGCTGAGGAATCGAACCCAGGGCCTCAGGCATGCAAGGCAAGCGAACCCAGGGCCTCAGGCATGCAAGGCAAGCGCTCTACCACTGAGCCACCTTCCCAGCCCCCAAATGAGGAAAGTCTTATCTCCAACTCATCAGCAAAAAATAAAACAGAAGTAAAGGTATGGCTCAAGTGGTAGAGCTCCAGATTTGAGTGGTAAGCAATTGTTGCACAGTCCTGAATTCAAGCCTTAGTGTGTGTGTGCATGTGCACACACCCATATCCACACCCACACTCAGACCCACACCCACACCACAGCCTTTGTGACTTTCCTGTTCATTGTCCCTTTCCTGGTACTCTGTACAAACCTCTGTACAGACCATCTGAGCACTTCTGTTACTCTAATCCCTTCTTATTCACACACTACCCTCCATCTTGGGATCTAAGGCAGATGTGTTTCCTCCCACATGGAACTGTGGGGGAGTGGAAGGGAAGAAGGTGAGGGAGGAACAGAATGGAGTGGGTTGTATGGGTGGGAGCTAAAGTTAGGCAGTTAATTATATGTTCCTCTTTATTGATGCATGAAAAGGACTTCAAGTACAGAAATTGTGTGTTCTTTAGTACCTGTGCTCTTTCTTGCATACTTTAGGACCTGATTCAAGAAACTATCTCAAGTATTTTCATCCTAGTTATTTCTCAGTCCTTCTCTTCTTCCTATAGCCATGCCAAGATCTCTCATAGCCTGAAAAGACTCTTCTTTAATGACAGTTCTGGAATTGATATCTCATGAAGGAAAGACACCGTGGAAAGAGCATAGTAAGCAGAACAGAGCCACCTTGGGAAACTGGCTCAGCATTTCTAGGCTTCTGAGTTTGCTGTCTGCACAATGGAAGTAGGACTAGTTGTGAGGATATTAACCTCTTTCCTTCATCCAGACTCTTAGTAATATCAAAAACGGATTCAAAATTGAATTCTTCTTATTTCACAAGTAGAATTCATCACCTTCTTTCAAACCAACACATCTCTAGAATGTTTTGCTTCTTCTAGTAACCCTGTAACTTTTGTACATCCTGTCTTCTAGTTAACCAAAATTCTATTAATTCACCTTTTGTGCTGATTCTTGAATGCAACCTTCATCTTCATCCTCATTGCCACTGACTTCCAACTAAAGGAATCTTGAGATCAGATAGGAGTTTGTTTAGAGCAATGTAGACTCATTAAGCCTGCTGCTAATGGGCTTTCTTAGATTAAATTCTACCCTCACTGCATCCTCAACAATTATACTCATCTGATGGTTTATAGGAATTCCAAACCGTCAATGATCAGAAGTCCCCCTCTTCTGCACCCTACGTAATAAGCTTTATAAGCTATGGCAAGGAACAAAAGACTTTTGACATACTAAAAGGCAAGATTGTTTGAAATCTCTTCTTGCATGTCAAAACAAGATCTTCCAATGGTGGCACAAAATACAAGCAAATCTTACTTATAAATATTTACACAAAAATCCTAGATTAAATGGTACCAAGTAAAATCCAAAAGTTCACCTATAAAATAGTAACACACCTTGATCAAGTTGGGTTAAACCCATAAATGAACTAAAGTATGTTTCAAGGTTAGAACTTTACTACATTGCCAGGTTTTAAAAATGTATCATTCCACTTGTGTGAGGTGCATGCCTCTAATTGCAATACATGAGGGGAGGAAGCTGAAGGGATATGAGTTCCAAGTCAGCCTGCACTATAGAATTTCAGGCCAGTCTGGGTTAAGACACTCCAATTCAAAAAGAAACAATTTGATACTTTCAAATGATGCTGAAAAGCATATCTGATAAAATTCAATATTAAATTTTAACAAAAATGTACAATTTACCAGAAGTGAAAGACTCCCTAAACTTGATAAACATAAAAAAACCTTACAATTCACAATGAACATTATTGGAGACACATTAAAGCAAAGGAAGAACAATTCTGACCAGGTTCACTACTATAAACACAATCTGTTTCTGTCAAGAAAAAAATTTTCTAAATGTCAGAAATGCAAGAGAAAAAATTCTATAGACATTTTCTCAACATTTTTCATGAAGGTTTTAGAGGCTTAATTTGTATTTCTGCTTCAATTTTCATTGAGCATATAATTTTTAGAAGCATTTAACCTTACAGATTAATTTCCACAAAGTTGCATTAAATATCTTCAACACTATTTATATTTAAATTATCATTTTCTTATTCCGAGTTTTGTTTAGGAATCTGAGAAGTATTTGTATTTTTTCTTATTTCTTTTCCTTGATTAGGTTTGCTTAGTGGCTGGCCTTTTTTTTAATCACTCTACTAATAACCAACTCTTTGACTCAGAAAAGAATATAGGATTGTCATTTTCCACAGATAACAGCACTATCTAAAATGGAGTTTTCTAGGGCATGAACTGAAAGCCTCCCAGCTCTAATAAAATGCATTAGGCAACTTGTTCAGATAACATGACAAATATAATCAATAACTTTCTTATACGTTAGCAATAAAAATTTGAAAATGCAATTTAAAACATGCAACAGATAATGTGAATATTTATGTGAATTCAGATGAGTAAAGTGAATTCATGAATAATGCAAGACTTATTATGGGATAAAAACATAAAACTTTATGAAAGACATAAAAGAAGACCTAGCGACTTACCATGTTGTGATGTCAATTTTTCCCAAATTGAATAAATTTAATGTAATCCCCATTCAAATCCCTAAGGCATTTGAAAACCCCACCTTCGCAAACTAATCCTAAAGCTTGCCTGTGGAACTCAGCATATAAGGAGATTTAAGAAATGTTTAAGAAAACAGGTCATGAGGACCAATGGAATAAAACTGAAGACCCGGAAATGAACCCTATAGCCACCTATAGAACAGACCTATAGCCACCTAACCTTTGATAAGGGAGCTAAAAAAATAGAATGGAAGAAAGACAGCCTCTTCAGTAAATGGTACTGGCAAAATTGGTTAAACACCTGTAGAAAACTAAAGCTAAATCCTTATATATCACCCTGCACCAGAATCAACTCCAGATGGATCAAAGACAAAGCAGACACCTGAAAAGATTACAGGAAGGAATAGGGGAAACTCTAGGGCTCCTTGGCACAGGCTGAAAATTTCTTAATAGAGACCCAGAAACACAACAAATCAAAGAAAGGTTGGACAAATGGGAGTTGGGACAACTGCAGAGCTTCTGCATGGTAAAGGAAATAGCAAGATCAACAGAAAGCCCACGGATTGGGAGAAGATCTTCACTAGCCATGCAACAGACAAGGGTCACATATCTAAAATACACCTGGAACTCAAAAAATTAAATCCCCCAACAACAAATCTTCAAAGAAACAACAGCCCCATTAATAATAACTGGGCTAAAGACTTACAGAGAAACTTCTCTGAAGAGGAAATAAGCATGGCCAATAGACACATGAAGAACTGCTCAACCTCTCTAGCCATAAAAGAAATGCAAATCAAAACAACATTGAAATACCACCTCACCTCAGTTAGGGGATGTGGCCAGAAGGGAACCTTACTGCATTGTTGGTGGGAGTGTAAACTTGTTCACCCACTTTGGAAAGCAGTATGGAGGTTCCTCAAAAGACTCCACATAGAGCTCCCCTATGACCCAGCAATCCCTCTTTTTGGCATTTACCCAAATGAGCACAAACAAGACCATACTAAAGCTACCAGCACAGCTATGTTAATCTCAGCATTATTTACTATAGCTAACATATGGAACCAACCCAGATGCCCCTCAGAAGATGAATGGATCAAGAAAATGTGGTATATATATATTCAATGGAATTCTATGCCTCCATCAGAAAGAATGACATTGCCCACTTATTAGGAAATGGAGAGACTTGGAGAAAATTATATTAAGTGAAGTAAGCCAGGACCAAAGAAACATAGGTCCTGTGGTTTCCCTTATTTGCGATAACTAGTATATGTCTGGGACAAGCAGAAAAGGTCAAAAGCTATGTACATACGACCAGAAAAGATGATGTTAAGCAAAATGAACCCTAAGATAGGGACACAAGTGGTTTTTTTCTTTCTTGCTATTGTTTCTAATCTATTTATAAGGTATCAGGTGATTTTTTTTTGTTGCTTTGTATGTTCCTTCCCCACAGTATAACCCCCGTTTTCACTGTATTTGATGTTGGTATAATTTGGGGAGGGGGCGGGAAAAAACAAAATGTTTAAATAGGGATACAGGTTGACCCATTGTAACAATGAGATTCACAAGACACTGTTGAACAATGAATTTTACAATTTAGGCCGGGGGATGGAGGGAGAGTGTAGTCATGGAAGTGGGAGGGAAGGGATGGTAGGGGAAAAACAAAGGAGGGGTAACAATCCTTGATAAAAAAATGTGCTCATTACTTTGTCCATGTAACTGTAACCCCTCTGTACAGTATTTTTACAATAAAAACTTATTAAAAAAAGAAATGCAAATCAAAACAACATTGAAATACCACCTCACCTCAGTTAGAATGGCTATAATCAAGAAATCTAATAACAACAGATGCTGGAGGGGATGTGGCCAAAAGGGAACCCTACTGCATTGATGGTGGGAATGTAAACTTGTTCAACCACTTTGGAAAGCAGGATGGAGGTTCCTCAAAAGACTACACATAGAGCTCCTCTATGACCCAGCAATTCCACTTTTGGGCATTTACCCAACCGATCACAAACAAGGCTATACTAAAGCTACCAGCACGACTATGTTTATCGCAACATTATTTACCATAGCTAAGATATGGAACCAACCTAGATGCCCCTCAGAAGATGAGTGGATCAAGAAAATGTGGTATATGTATACCATCAGAAAGAATGACATTGCCCCACTTGTTAGGAAATGGAAAGATTTGGAAAAAATTATATTAAGTGAAGTAAGCCAGGCTCAAAGAAACATAGGTCCCATGTTTTCTTAAACATTTCTTAAAACTCCTGCAATAACTAGTATATGTCTAGGACAAGAAGAAGAGGTCAAAAGCTATGTACATATGACCATATAATCTGATGCTAAGTGAAATGAATCCCAAGATAGGGACACAAGAGATTTTATCTTTCTTGTTGTTCTTTTTAATGTACTTATAAGGTACTATGAGCTTTTTATTGTTTCTTTGTATGTCTTCCCCCTTGGTATAACCCCTGTTGTCACTCTATTTGATTCCGGTGTCCTGCATCTTGTATATACACTTTTCTAATTTGGGGAGGGGAAGGGAAATAACAAAATGCTGAAATAAGGATACAGATGACCCATTGCAACAATGAGATGTACAAGACACTATGTTGAAAACAAACAACAACTTTTCAGGGTTTGGGGGGAGGATGAGTTGGGGAAGTGGGGAAGAAAGGGATGGTAGAGGAAAAACAAAGGAGGGGGCAACAATGCTCGATAGGAAATGGACTCATTATCCTGCTCATGTAACTGTAACCCCTCTGTACAGTATCTTTACAATAAAAACATATTTTAAAAAAGAAAACAGTTCAATAACTATCCCAATTAAGTATCATTTTGTTACAAAAATTTAAATGTCTGTATTGTATAGATGTTGACAATTAGAAGACTCAAAAAACAAACCCAGGTGCTGCAACTCATAGAAGAAAGAGACAGCTGATAAAAATGGGTGTCTAGAATAACCATTTGATAAAAAGGTTATAT
Organism: Dipodomys ordii; assembly: GCF_000151885.1. NCBI lineage: Eukaryota > Metazoa > Chordata > Mammalia > Rodentia > Heteromyidae > Dipodomys > Dipodomys ordii. The sequence goes on from NW_012267436.1 coordinate 794,131, forward strand.
CTGATGGCCTCATGTATGCTACCCTAGCTACTCAGGAGACTGAGATCTGAGGATTGCAGTTTGAAGATAGTCTGGGAAGGAGAGTCCATCATGAGACTCTTATTTCCAAAAAACTACCCAACCCCCAAAAATCCAGACATGGAACTCTGGCTTAAGTGGTAGAGTACTATCCTTGAACAAAAGAAGCTCAGTGACAGCACCCAGGCCCTAACTTCAAGCTCCAGGACTCCCCATGCCCCGGTACACACACACACACACACACACACACACACACACACACACACACGAAAAAGGTTATAGCTATATCATATAAAGATCAGAATAAAATCCAGGTACACCAAATAGGTAAATATAGAGCTAACTGAAGTGGTAGTTGGGGGTGGAAGATGAGGAAAACTTTTCTAGATAAGATATAAAACTCAAGAGGTCAAAGGAAAAGACTGATAATTAAACAGAATAAAATTCCAAAATTCATATAATAAGAACTACCATAAATGAAGATTTAAAACATGTGGAAGTTAATTGTATAGATTAAGAATTCTGAAACTACTTAGGCACTGGTGTGGCTCCTGCCTGTAATCCTAGCTACTCAGTAGCAATGAATGCAGCCAGGATCCAGATCTTAGTTTTAAAGTATCATTCTCTAATGTAAGGAACCAGGAATTCATGAAGAACCAATTGATTCCAGAGCCGAGATAGGAAAAGCATAAAAGAAGCATCCTGAAAGAAGATGTTCTGTAAACAAGAGGACAGAGATACTATGCATTGAATATGAAATATCCTCTCCTAAAGGCTTATATGCTGAAGGCTTGGTTCACAAATGGGGTACTATGATTTAAGTGAATGGTTAAGTAAATGAACAAATAATGAGGTCAAAGTGACATGTCTTCTTTACAGAAGAATAATTTATGGCCATAGTTTTGGTAGGAGGGAAATCGTAGCCCTCCTCCCTTTAGCTGCTTAAGCGTAGACTGCAAGAGTGAGTTGGTAATAGAGATTAGAAAGGAAAAGGTAGTAGCTTTGTGATGGGGAGACCTGGCAACATGGCCTTGACAAGTGATAGTAAGTGTCATCTTAGCAGCGGTGTCACAGGGTGTTGAGTCACCTTTGATGCATCATAAGGAATATACTTCACCCTTGGAGTACAGCAAGCCACCTTAACTGCAGATCCATTATACCCAGTATTGGCCAAGGGTAGTAAAACACAATGATAAATAAACAAGAGAAATTTCAAAAGACAAAAAATTTCAAACTCTGGACCTGCATCACGCAGCTCAGTTGAGGTAGAGAAACTCTCAGTGAGTCCTGTATTATAGGCAATTGTGTTTAAGTTGTTGTGTAATCTGCTATTTTTCTGCCATTAATTTTATGGTCATCTTCCTTCCTCTCCACCTCCCCCGCTAATAAGGTAAAAGTTAATGGACTTAATTTAAGTGATAAAGAAAAAAAATGTTAGATTCATTGAAAGGTGGAACATCTTTAGTGAAAACTGACTAATGTTATGGGAAAAATAAATCAAGTAGTTTGTAGTACCAAACTATGCATTCTGAGCACTTGTGGTTTTTCTTTAACAGTGGTCTCTTTGGAACCTCACACCCGTGTATCCCAAGGGTCTACTGCATTCTTTCTTAAAACACCAAACATTCTTTCAAAACACTAATCCCAGCCAGGCTTCCCATAATCCCAGCATTCAGGAGGTAGAGGCAGGAAGATTGTCAGTTTGAGGTCAGACTGGACTAGCTACTGAGACCCTGCCTCGAAAACAAAGCAAAACAAAACAAAATAGGTAGGTGAAAGACTGGGAAAAATATTTGCCATATATGACAACAGATAATTAGCATTAATAGAATCAGTGGGTTGAGAATATTGTGACAAACCCTATCTCTTGACAACAATCATGACCGGAGCTTCTCTGCAGAGAGCACACACACTAAGTTCCTTTCTCTGCTCCATTCCCACTCCAAGTAGCCTCTCATTCTTGTAGCTCACTGGGCAACACTGAACTATGCATCAAAACTTCTTGTGTGATTGGGGATACAGTTAAGAACAAACCTTCCCACTCTTGTGGGGCTTAAAGAGAGCAGACAGGATGACCTCACTCTCTTTTGTCTGTGATTGGGTTGCAAGTGGCCCTGTGATCCAGTTCTGGCCAAGAAGATGTAAGAGGAGGTAAAGAGATAATTCTAGATTAAATTTAAATAATATTGAAAACATAATTTTAGAGAAATGAATATACAAACTTAAAGGAAGACGGATATCATGACTTCTAGAAGTAAGGTATTCAGCGCCTGCATTTCCCTGTCCTTTTGTATTTCCTTCTTCCTTCCATCTGGAATTGGGATCTGGAGAGGAAGCAGCTTTCCTTTGCCTAGGAAAAAACAACCATGGCCAACAGGACAGAAAACTAATAAAATACACTAGAAAAGAAAAGAAATGCTTGTGACTTGCCCTTGCTCAGTAGCTTTTATTTTGTATTGCTTATGCTTAAGCTTTCAGATTTTTTCTCATGTCAAAAACCAAAAGATCACCCCTGAAACTCAACAATGATAAAATCCTTCTTTATTACTAACTGCAGTAGTAGTCCTCTTTTAACTACTTGTAGCTGAATACACATCTAACTGGTGAAAATATCAATAGGAAATTAGATGAAACAATTATAATGGCTAGTGAGGAATAGTGATTCCACTTAACTCAAATTGGCAAATGAGGATGCTGGTTCTCTCCATTCCAGCTTACTAGACTATCAGGAGTAGGCAGAAATGGCCACTCTCTCCTGTGTTGTTTGAGTATAAACTAGTACAGTCTTTTATAAAGTAGCATTGTCTATAAAAATATGAACTCTCTATATAGATACATATACAGTATATATAACATATTTATATGTGTGTACATAAATGTATATATTATATATAAATGTGTCTATATGTGTACATGACATGTATATATACATATATATGTATGTTTATGTATGTGTACCTTGGAATTAAGAAAGAATTTTGAGTTTTCAGAGCCTCCTGGATTTCTGAATTACAGACAAGCATCTGGATCTTCACTACCAAATTGCTGTTTAAAGTGATTGAATTAATTTATCCTTTCCGTTGGGATTGTATTCCTCCACATCCTTATTCAGACCCAGTAACATTAAACTTGCAGATATTTGTCAATCTTATTCATGTGGACATTTCACTTGTTCAATGAAAACAAAGAGGAAATGCACAACATGGAAGGAGAGACCTCACATCACAGTAACAAAAAGGAAAGAAAAGAGAAGAAACATTTACAATTGTACTAAATAGGAAATGGGGGAAATCCCACGGCAGGAAATGTTAAATCTGCTAAGAAATCTAAATTTCTTCATTATTACATGGATGGGCTTTCTGTTACAAAGATGCTATTTATCTTTGTAAAATATTTATTAGCATGCATTAGTAATAGAAAGAGGTAGTCATTGTGATATTTCCACACTTATAGACATGTACTCAAATCAAGCTCACTCCCTCTATCACTGTCCCTTACCAGCTTCAACATGCCATCTATCTTTAATTTATTTTATAAATTCAATGCAATGTTTATTAAAAATCCCAATAGAATTCTTTTCTGATGCTGGGGCTGGGCTTGTGTGCCATCCCTGAGCTTCTTTTGCTCCAAGTCTAGTGCTTTACCATTTGAGCCACAGCTCCACTTCTGGCGCTTTTGGTACTTTATTGGCAATAAGAGTCTCACAGACAACACTGCCCAGGCTGACTTTGAACCATGATCCTCAGATCTCAGCCTCTCAAGTAGCTAGGATTATAGAAGTGAGCTACCAGTGCCCAACTTCACAACAGAATTTTGAAAATGTAAAAAACGAATAGTTTATTCTGGAAGAATACATATCCAGGAACATTCTGAAAGAAACCCATATAATGTATGCTAAATGTATGACAATTTTTTTAATCTACCCAAAGTACAACTAGATATCAAAACAGGTTACAAGGATATCACAATTAAGATGTGGCAATAGCTTAGGAACAGAATGACAGTCCAGAAATAGACCTAACAATCTGTGATTCAATAATGTATGACTACTAAATCGATAAACAATATATTTAAAAGGAAGTGTCAGAAAAAGTATAAACCAATGCTCCTACAATGTTGGAAGTACATAAAAATGTCATGAAATCTAATTATCATAAATAAAGAAGTCTGTGGGGCTGGGAATGTGGCTTAGTGGTGGAGTGCTTGCCTAGCATGCACAAAGCCCTGAGTTCGATTCCTCAATACCATATAAACATAAAAAGCTGGAAGTGGTCCTATGGCTCAAATGATAGAGTGCTAGCCTTGAGTACAAAGAAACTCAGGGACAGTGCCCAGGCCCTGAGTTCAAGATCCAGGACTGGCAAAAACAAGGGGGGGGGTAGAAAAAAGTGACAAACTGCTATTTTGTAAACAAAAACCAACATGACAAAACAAGAAGCAAACACCATGTCATGAATGTTTGTGGCTGCCTCTATTCTTTCTACCTTCATCCCCCATGCAGTTTAGGGAGGGTGCACACCTCCTTACTCATCAGTATCCTTTCTGCCCTTGCCTCAATGGTGGGTTTGGTAACCTTGGTCAAAGCAATAAACCCACACCATGACCCTGATCAAAGCACATATACTCCAATTTAGAGATGTCATTGCTGGGGGCTTATGGGATCCAATGTTTCTCTCCTAAGAGGGCCACTGGAAGTGAGGTTCTGCACAGTGTGCCAAGCAGCAGCTTTCTAGACTGGGATGGCCTTGTTACAACAGTCAGAGCTGAGAGAAAGAAAGAAAACAGGACTTTGACATGTTTCAGTCACTGAATCAAATTAATCCTGAATTACCTCTGGACCTTGAGTCAATAAATCTCCTTTTATGAGTTGGGTTTTCTGTTACCTGCAAAATAAAGTTCTAACTAACACAGACCATGTATGAACCCAGATAGAGCAGGAAAAATATGTTCAATGCAATCAACAAATAGTTAAAATACCTCATATGAAGTGCTGCAAATCAATATTGGAAATAGTCTAATGTTTTCTAAAAAGGTAGATATCTTGGTAGCCAGTTCATACTAGAAGAAATACAAATGACTAACTAAGACTATAAATATATGCTTGAGCTCATTATAAAGAAAGACGACTTTAAAAACTCCATTAAAATTTCTATTTACAGATGTTAGCCAGTTATCCAATACATTCTTCTCCAATATCTTCTCAGAAATATCTAAGCCAGTAAGCAAAGATACAGACAAATATCTTATAATATGGTTTCTAATAGTAAAAAACAAAACATTCTAAATAGTCAATTAAGAATTGGCTAAGTAAATTCATGGTCCGTTAATGAAATGAAAATACTTTATATGATTCATAAAGGCCAAAGAAATGATACATATTGCCAGTGAAAGAATATTTAAGATGCACTGAATAAAAAAACTGTAGTATAATGTACTGATTATAATCTTTTGCTAGTCTATAAAGTAAAATAATCTGAAAGATTTATATAAGTATACTGTTAACAGTGGTTATGTAGGAAATGGGATTAGAGCTCAGTAGAGAAAGCCCCAACTCTGTCAGCTACTTCTGGACATAGTAGTACACACACACACACACACACACGTATAAATACAGCTACTGCCACTAAGACCACACAGCTACTGCCACTAAGACCACACATCCTGTCCATCAGGAAGTAAACTGTTATCTTTCTTTTTTCCTTTTACCTAAGACTGCTAGCTCCTTAGTGCCATAACTAGACTAGGGTAGCACATGTTTGTAGAGAATTCTAAAACCATAGCCAAAGTCAGTAAAAGTTGGTTTACCTATTACATACCATATGATATAAGCTTTTTTTTTTTTGGTCATGGGGCCTGAACTCTGGACCTGGGCACTGTCCCTCAGTTCTTCAGCTCAAGGCTATCATTCTACCACTTGAGCCACAGTGCCACTTCCAGCTTTTTCTGCTTATGTGGTGCTAAGAAATCAAACCCAGGGTCTCATGCATGCAAGGCAAGCTCTCCACCACTTCCCAGACCTATATATGTTGTAATCTTAATAACACCAGTGAAGTCAGGCACTGGTGGCTCACACCTGTAATCCTCGCTACTCAGGAGGCTGAGATTTGAGAATCATGGTTTGAAGCCAACCCAGGCAGGAAAGACTGTGAGAATCTTATTTCCAGTTAATCCATAATTTAAAAAAATATAACCAGGATTGAAGCTGTGGCTCAAAGTGGTATAGTTAGCTTTGTGTAAAAAAGCTCAGGGACATTGACAAGGCCTGATAACCAACAAATTAATAATAATAATAATACCAGTGATAGAATATCCATTCCACAGGGATTGCTGCTCTCAGCATCCCTTATTTTGCTATGAAACTGTCTCTACCTGGAGATTCATTTGGTCATGAGTGGCCAGGACACTTGCTTGGCCAGGTGCTACAGAGGATTCAGACAGGAGTGTGTTGCTCCTACCTTTGAAGAACTCATTATCTAAGCATCAGACAAGGTCACAGGTAACCAGAAATTCCCAGGGTCTCAGGCTCAACTTCCTGCTTGTTTGATCCACCTCCCTAGCTTCATTTTCTTTCTCTGTTGCCCTCATGTTGTCCTGCACCTGAAGCCTTACTACTTTTCCTCACCTTGGCTCCCTAAAAGAGAAGGAAAAAGAAGGCTCCTGATTTTTGAGAGTTAATCTTTCCCATGTCCATCCTTGCATCTTCCTCCAAAGTCTGGTTCACATTTAACACCCACTTTGCGCCTGAGTCTCGTACCTCTTCTTTCCTAAAGCCTTGGAAACATATCTAGGAAAAACATGTGGACTGGCCAATCGGGACTAGAGGCCTGCGAAGCCTTTAGCTGGTGTAGCTGTAGCTATGGGCCCCTTTCCGGAAGAGGTTTCCTTAGCAGGCTCTCTGGGGAAGAAGTTCACTGGGGAGGGCAGTGCCTTGCTCCACCAGCTTTAAAAATATGCACCTCATGGAATAGAAAGAAAAAAAGAGCCATCCACCCAGCTTAACCTGAGCCTTGTAATAGAGAGGAGAGAGTGTGGGGAGAACAAGAGGAGAGCCAATTAATTACCCTTAGAAGCAAAGGTAAAAGTTAAAGATTGCGAGACCCATTTATAGGAGGGAATAGACCCATCATTGAGCCTAGAGAATGGGAGGATTGTTTCGGGCCAGAAAAGCGTCTCAATGTTCAGATTCCATTCCTTTTCTGGAGCTCTGGAGAGAGGAAGGTCATGGCTTGGGCCTGGAAGGTACACTTAGTAGTGGGTTCAGACTGGGAGGGGACCGGTGTCTTGGATCCAATTCTGGGCCCACAAGCCTGCCCCCACCTTGAGGGAACAGGAGCTTCACTCCTGTCTGGAAGCTGCTGTGGGCTGGCAATGGAAGGGGTGCCCCTGGAGAGGCCCCCATTACCATCACAACGCTGATGTCAGACCCCACAAAGCAGCTGGGGCCCCAAATGCTGGGTAACCCTAACCCCAGCAGCGATTGAAACAGATAGAGGGGGAACTCTCCCACACAATGCCCTGGCCCTCACTTCTCTCCTCCTCCTCCTAGCACTTCCTCAAGAGCCTTTGTCTTCTGGTCCCTTGGGCTTAGAGGCTCTCTCATTCCCCACAGAATGCTGCCCATTAAACCCAAAATGAGGACTCTGGGGAAAGGGTCTGGCATTTTCTCTCTGTCTCCTCTTATCTCCCAGGCACTATTCCCCACCCTCACCTGCCAGGTAAGCAGATAAGAAACTCGGCTGTGAGAAAAGAGACCAGCTGATGACTGCTTCTCATCCTTTCCTGGGGTTGTGTTTCCCTTCTGAGCACACCACAGGAACTGCTAACCCCCCTGTCTGGTTATAAGACCTTGGAGTAGAAGTTGCGGCAGGCTGTGTTCAAAGGCTGGAAACTGGTCTGTACTGACTCTCATTTGTCATCTCCCCAAAGAGCTAAGATAAAGATAAACTCTGTATTTCAGGAGTGCAGAGTTCCTGCAAGGAGTAGTAGCTGTACTGGTCTTTTGGTATGACCTGGGTTTCCAGTGGGGTCTCCTAGAAAAGGTGGGTGACAGAGTAACAGATTTTGAAAATCTACTTGAACTATAGGAGGCTGGAAAAGGAGGTATCTTTTCAGAACTTGTCTCTTCTTCATAGGGGGAGTTACATGTCAAAGTATTTCAGTCAGTATTTTAGACACAGATCTTCTGTAGGCATTGATGAAAGCCAAAAATCTCCTTTCCAGAAAAAAAAATGGGTGAATGAAAGCCTGTGTGTACATATGTATAATATACATGCCCACATTTTAAGGGTTTCTGTGCCCTGGTTAAGAATTTCTGAATTCTAGGAGGTATAAGGAGGCACTAAAGTGACAGCAAAGAAGGCTCCTTGGTGTGCTGAGGGGCAAGTTCTCCTCAGAGGACTGGCTTTACTCAGAGAGAGGAAGCTGGCAGTCTGACTGGGAAGGGTTGTCCCTGTTTTCTTATTCAGTGGTTTGAGGCGCACTGTCCTGACAATTCTGCACTGGCTTTGGGGTATGGAAGCCAGAAGGCAGGGCAGTTCTGGACACACCTGCCCAATATTCAGTGATGAGGTGTGTTTTAGAACTGGAGGGAAGAGCCCTCTAACAGTGCATGTGCTATGGTTTAGGACTGGCTAAGCATTTCAACTGGCTAAGCATTTTACAACATTTCTGTAAAGTAGGGACTGGCATTCTATTTTCACTGGTGAGGATCCCAAGATTTAGGGAGTTAGCTAATTGTTCCAGGTCATCTAGTACTGCGGCAGCACTGCAGCGATGAAACCCCAGGTCACTCTGGCAGTAGACACCACTGCAGGAGTCAGGCTTGTTACTGAAGACATTCCTTTCAGCCTGAGGGGCCAAGCAGGCTGGCCATTGCTACTAGGACATTTCTAACCATGGTTCCAGATGTGCAGTCTCACTATTCTCTCAGCACATCCCAGGCTTGAGCCAACCTTGCCTACTAAAGTTACCTGCATGGCAAATACACCCATAACCGTATAATTTATTCAAGGCCTAGCTAATGAACACCCTGCTTTCTCTGTGCTGCCTTCCCTAATCTGGGATGTCTGCTGCTCTTGCACTGAGCTCTTAAACAGGCTAATCTCTCTGCCTGCTGTAGGCTGGCTTTACTCTAGATAATACTACATCATTCCATCTTCACTGGGAACCTTTCCACACAGGGCTGGCATTCAAATCACTTTGGACCCCATATTTCCCAGCCCAATACTTTACAGATCAGACATTTCACAAGTTAGTCCTGTGATGATGATGGTGCCAGTGTCAATGATACAAACAGTAAAACCTAATCCTGTGGCTAGGGATATTTCTAAGGCCACAAGCATGGCTCCTTGTCCTGTGTGGCAGCAGGAATTCTCTACACTAGGCTCTAGCCTGCTCTAGTCCTCAGTCCTGCTGAGTGGGGACACAATGTCTGCCATCTACTGTCTGTCACCAACCACAGCTACACTGTGTAAAGGGATGAAAGAACAAAACACCCATGAGACAACACTGGCTTTTGAAACAGGTATGTAGGCTCTCTTGTTTAATAGCAGTTAAAGGAGGAAAATATACAAGAAGAACAAACATGCTCTTTCCACAGAGGAGCTATCCCTCACCATGCGGCCCATCTGTTGCAGTAGCTTTACTACTGAGTTTTTTTTTTTTAGAGAAAAAGCTCCCTTTACAGTTAAAAATGGACTTTACTAAATCCTCCCCATAAATTTAACTTTGTGCAAAATAAAAAGCCATTTCTGACACAACAGTGGAAAGTAATTACAAATGCAGGCAAAGAAAAGCAAAGGAGAAAAAGAAGAAAGCTGGGCAAGGAGGGAGGGAGGGAGAAGGAGAGAAGAAAGAAAGAAGCAATGGAAACAGAGAGAGAATCCCAGAGGGGAGGCTCAGGGAGGGGGCTTCTGAAGCCTGACCCAGGGCATGCACTCGGAGACATGTGCCAATACTCCCCCAGGTCTGGGACTTGCTGAGCAAGTATGTAGAGAATCTAGAACAATTTTGAGGATCGGGAGACTGTAAGGCCTATTATGCAATGAAATTCCTGGGGCATACTCCATGGAAGCTGTATACATCCCCTTTGCCTAAAGGGACTCTGCTCATTCTAATATTCAGGTCGTGTTTGTCTATATTTCAACAGCTTCATCTAGTCTTCTCAAAGAGATTTTCCTATGAATGCTAAAACTAAGCAAGCTGCCTCTATTTAATCACTGAAGTCCAGCGGGGTCTCAGAGTCCTCAGGAACATGGACCTTCTTTTCCCAGCAACTTGACCAAAGATTCATGATGATCAGAAGACATCCATATTCCCACCCCTTTACTAAGGTCCTCCAGGGCACTTCTAGGCATGTAGGCATTTGAGGCCAGATATGAGGAGTCTGAGGGGCATAGGCACAAGTCCTCTTAACTGTTAACTCAGCTATGGCCCTACAGATAAAACTAAAAATTTCCCACTTCATTGAGTCAAAAAACATTGACATACATGGACCCTATCTTTTTATCTTCCAGGACTCCCCAACAGTTATAACTCTAATACCACTCAGAAGCAGCATGTTGTGTTTTATGTTTGTTTTGTTAGAATAGAGGCATACTGAGAGAGAAGAGCAGATACCCCAAAAAAGTACAGTCATATGAGTCTTGCACTTGAATAAGCATTCTCTTTAGCAGGACTTTTGTGCAGAAGTAGTCTCTATTCCTCCACCCTATTCCCTTTTCCTAAACAGTATGGTTCTTTGAAGGTAGAGGTTGAAGAGCAATGCAGCAATAATACCTTGAAAAAGACAAGCGTGATATTCTTTCCATTCTCTCCAGAGCATTGAAAGTTGAAGAGATTTGCTGCAAACTGAATACTAGTGAAGGAGGGGATCTTAGTTCTTTCTCAAGCAATAGGACTTCAAGTTAGTGTAATTATATCTTATCCTTTTCAACAAAATTCATGGCTGGGAGATACCATCTTGTCTTGTTACCAAAATGGTATCAAGTTTTGAGTGGCATTGCTGTTCTGTGACCCTCATCCTAAAACTCTGGGCCAGAATGAATCTTGGCAAGATTCTACAGGAACACATTTGTTGTCTCATCTCTCCAGTATCGAGGAGGTTATACAACTGTGTGCACATTCTCTTCCCCAGTGGTTGTCAAATTGTGGTAGGATATGATGTGGATAGGAGTAGGAACAAAAAAGGAAGTTCTGCTTTCCCCAGAAGCAACTCAGTAGCCAAGAAAGGTAGTGAAGGCTTCTGTGGATGAATCTCTCCTCCCGGTAATCCAAGGTGGAAATAATTGTGTGCTTGTCTCTGCTTGCTGAAGCTCATTGATATTCTTCCCAGTTGCCTTGGTTACATCCTCCTGCAGTGTCTTAGTATGTAGGTTCCTCAGACTGACCTCAAGGGAAAGTCCTTGCATGAAGTCTCAGGAGTCCATCTGCAACAATTATTATAGCCTCCAAGCTAAGCCCAGGCTCAAGAGTTTGGGGGATAGGATTACAGGCAACTGTTCTCAGACGAGGACAAAAGATGGCTTTGGGGCTCTCAGAAAAGGATGGAAGCCTTGAGCTTCAGCAGGAAGAGCTTCGTATCCAGCATACAACTCAGTAAACATTGGTTTGGCCAGAAGCAACGAGCTGTGAGCCATAGTTGGCCATCTCACTTCTTGGTGGTGGTAGATCCACCACTCCAGGTATATAGTCTACGGTGTAGAGCTAGTCATATTTCTGTTACAGATGGTGGGAAGAATGCTGTTTTGAAAACGTGAATGAACAATCCTAAGTAAGTCTCAGATTTTCTCAAAGTGTACAGGGTTATTTTCAGGCATAAGAGACTCAATTGATTTTAGTGATGTTGCTGGAGGAGGCAAGTCTAACACTCTCTGTGAGAACTTATGGCAGTAACTGTTGACCTGTGAATCAAGTGCTCTCACCATGACAGAAGGGAATGAGATGAATGAGGAGGAGCCAGGGCTCTGATTCAAACTGGCTTTCGAGATCCAGACAAATGCTCTAGGCAGAGTGAAACTCAACACTCCCAGCATGAAAAAAACCTGCAGTTCACCATGGAGTCCAAGTTTGATTGCTTCCTATTCAGCTACGTTGACCCAGAAAAATAAGCAGTAGAGGTCTTGTGTTAGATCTGGGTTAAAGAAACTGTCATCCTTGGGGGGCTGGAGTGAATCTGTCATCTTGCCATACACCCTGCTTGTTTACCACCTAGTGAAAGTCAGAAGACAGAGGAGATGGACATGTAGAATTGTGTGGTCTTTAGTGTCATTAAACAGTAATGTTTCCCAGGTCCTTTGGTGCCAGGAAGGATCAGCTTCCTCATCTATATGGTGAATGGGACACCCAAGAGCCAGGATATATTTCATTATCTTTTTGCTTACTCACCTCACTTTCCCAGCCCAATTACCTTCTCAGTTTATGTAACTCCTGGGCCTCAGATCTAAACTCTAGAGCCACAGATGGATGAAAAGTGGTTCACCACATTGAGAATGATGATGCCACCCTCCTAGGATAATACAGATAGTGTTGTAATCACTTCCCCTGAGTCCCTGCCTAGCAACATCTTATGTATTTGCTTATTCTTATGCCTCTTTTACTGTAGGGAAAGGCTATGTGAATACTGTACAGGGGTTAATAAAAAAATAATATGCTCTCTTTTGAGGAAGAATGCACAAATGCAGGAGCAGCCTGGGCTGGATCCTAGACTGAGGAAGTGCAGGCCTCTGTGGGCCTAGGCCAGCCTTCACGAGTGGTGGCTGCTGATGAGTCCTCGGAGCTGCCTGGCCACAGTGTCAATCAATTTCTGCTTGTCTCGTTCATTTTTCCGAAACTGGGCAAACACATTGTTCTTGCGGCTAGTATCCTTCATCCTAAACAGAGAAAAAAAAAAAAAGAAGGAAAGATATTTGAGGCAATATTGGAAGGAGAACTTGCAAGAGGTAAGATGGAATGATGTCTCTTAACCTCTACCCAGAATGGAACAGTTCAGACTATTACCACTGTCAGACCTGAACTTACCCACTAATTAGGGAATTGTCCCTCTGGCACCCACAGCCCTCCCAACTTCAGGTACCAACAATCAAGACCAGCTTTTCAGAGGACCTAACCTACTTATTTCTCACACTTACCTTCCCTACTTAAACCCTTTGTGTTCCAGGTACGCACCTGTTACAGGACTCAGACATGCTGCAGTTCTGTTAAGTCAAGGGATTCTTACAGAAAGTCTATGGTCCAATCAAAATTACAGGAGTCGGTTGGGTCCTTAAAAATGGTATTGGAAGGTGAAGCAGAAAAAAAATGCTCTTAAAAGAAGCAGTTCCAAGAGAACATAAATAACTGACAGCCCGTCTTTTTATTTTACTAGCTTACATTATACAAAGGAAGATGTCACAGTTACATTTCCACGTTTATAATATGTTCCAATCACTTTCACCCCCACTATCACTATGTTGCCACCGTGTATTTCTCACCAGTCTAGCCAGTTACTTGACTAAAAAAAATTGTGTGTGTGTGTGTTTTGTCTCAGGGTAAGGACTAATAGGCAGTAAAGACAGCAGCCTTGCTTTTGGCAAGGCCATCCTCTTACTTGATAAACCAGGGCTTTTAAATAAGAGAAGTCTTTGAATTCTCAAAAGTTGGCTGTATTCTCAAATCTTTGACCTTTGAATCATGGTAATGCTTCACAGATGATATATTCCTAGAGCAAAAATAATGGGCAGTTCTGGCCAATGGTGTTGTAAGATGGAAAGCCCTAACTGGGAGTATGGATTAAGAAAGTCAAGATTAGACCGAGATGGTCACTGAACTTCCAAATCTAACTAAGCCACTGTGACAGAATCCAGTAAACTGTTATTCCTATTATATGGCCCATAGGGGTGACACTGTCTAAAAAGAAATGCATTATTTGCCTGAGTTATGTAACTGTAACCCTTCTGTAATAATAAAAGCATTAAAAAAGAAAGCTCATAACCCCTTTGCATCTATGGCTCACTGCAAACCAGACCTCTGCCAATGGCTATCTCCAGTGTTAGGAGAATTATGAAGAGTATGCAGACCAGTTTCTTTCAGATTAGGATAGACCAATCTTTTTTTTTTTTTTTTTTTTGGTCCGGTCGTGGGGCCTGAACTCTGGGCCTGGGCGCTGTCCCTCAGCATTTCAGCTCAAGGCTAGCGCTCTACCACTTGAGCCATAGCAGCATTTCTGGCTTTTTTTTTCTGCTTATGTGGTGTTGAGGAATCGAACCCAGGGCCTCATGCATGCAAGGCAAGCGCTCTACCACTGAGCCACCTTCCCAGCCCTAGGCCAATCTTTACTATCCTTCCTTAGGAGCTGGCCTAGCTCTCTGACTTCACTACTTTCTGGGCTATACAGACAGGTTAGAAGAGGGAAGGGAAGGAGCCTGGAACTGGGGTATAAAGTACTCCAAGGTATATTTCCAGAGGCCTCTGGCCAACTGTGGGTCTCTCCCTCTCTCCTCACTATGGGCAATCCTTTTGCATACTGGCAGATGTCCAGCTAAGCACAAGAACCGAGATCCCACTGGGCATTTATATCTGGTATGCATGGCATGTATATTTGTCTGTGAGCGCATGTGTGTACACACACACCATCAACATATATTTATGTACACATATACACAAATATAGAATATATATATATATATATATTCCATAAAGACATTCTATGTGGCAAGGAGGTGCTGATGAGAACCACAGCTGTATAACTATGGCTGACTGTGACAGCCAAAACTAACTGAGATTTTTCTCCCTGGTCTAAGCTCCAAATAATTTTTTTCATGCTGGAATTACTCATCAAACACACTCAGAGCCACCACCCACATGTGGAGGCTTGTACTTGGCTGGGAAGAAGGAAGAGAATTGACAGGGCTTGGTTGAAAAGACGCATAAGAGTCCTCACTGCATTTTGTTTCTTAGAGCTGTCTGTAGAACTGGCTTTATTTTTAGATCATCCCAGACAAGGATTCCCTTTCCTCTGCTGGGTATGCTATAAATCTAAACAACAAAACACAAAACAAACAGAAAGAGGAAATGAAGAGAAACATTTTCTGCATTCACAGGACATGTAGTTTAATGCCCTCTGCTATGGTTAACTTTATGACTCCTTGAAGCAGTCCAGGGACAGACAGCCAGAGCTGGCTTTCAGCTCCCACAGGGAGGCTCTGTACTATGTAGGAGAAGGTAAAGAAGAGGGCAATCTCTGAGTCCTAGAGGCTAGGAGTTCTTGGCCATTAAGAATTGGCCATTAAGAATTGGAATTAGACACTGTAAAAATAAACTAAAATGCCCTGAGGGCTAATGGTGGAAAGCTGGTCATACCCAGGAATGTTCTCAAACTAAAAGTGAACTTCCCACCTCCTATCCCTTGTGCAAGCCCAGGATTCTGTTCTACTCTAGCTATGGTATCTCTCAATGACACAGGCGCCTCCTTTTCATGCTGAATGTTTTCAACAGGTATTTGCGTCTTCCTATGTCTACTTTGCTAAGATGGCCCAACTTGAAAAGGAGAGATTGTCAAGCTCAAGTGATACAACTTATGTGAGGAAATAGGAATGGGTCAGGTAAATCCCTACAAGGCTGGAAGATATGGATCTTAGTGCTATGGATGGGCTTTTTCCCTACTGTGTTGGGAATGAAACTGTTAACCCTGCTAGGGCTAAACATATAGCTTTGTTATAGGCTGGTCAGGACAATTATTTTAGCCTAGTGTTGATATACAAGACATTGGTGAGCCAGAACTTTCCGGACCAAGAGATTCTCAGGAATGAAGAGGTAAAAGACTCCTGAGAGAAGTTATGGGCTGAGAGAATCTCAGAGGCCATTTGGACCATTTAGTTACCAACTCAAAGGTTAACACGAGAACTTTGTGATTAGGGCTTGGCTTTAGCAAGGAATCTTCCTGGAGTCGTAGACTGCAGATCCCAGAGCCATGGGCCTCACCGCTACCAAGAAATTGGCACATTGATGAGGAGCTCTCTTCTTGTCAGGGTTGAATTTCAGGCCCCATACTAGAAAGCACTGAGTATGCCAGGAAGCTGAGTTGGAATAATCCTTTACCTGGTACTGATAGGGAAAAATCCCTACCACCACTACTCCCAGCCCCAAAGGAATTGGTGAGTCAAGGGTCACTCTAAGGAAGAGGCATCCAGCCAGTTGGCACAAGGCTGGTTTAGTAGATTAGTTTGTCAGGGTAAAGATGATATACAGGATAGGGATTTTAGTGTAGTCATTAATGTCAGTGAGGAAACTAGAAGGACTTGCCTCGAAGTGGTGGAAAAGGCCCAAGTAAATAATATACTTACTCTCTAGATATCCTAGAAAGGAAAGTTATTGGGAGAGAGAACCATGGGAAAGAACGTTAAAATAGAAGCAACAGTCTTTGCTATGATGTCTACATCTTAGCTTCAATTACATTTTCCTGTGTCCTGTTTACCCTCTATAGCTTATTCTTCATCTCTATCTTCTCTCCCTTGATCACAGTGCATAGTAAGAAGGACTCCTTCTGACCCTTCGAGAAAGAGAAAGTCTTCCTTAGGATCCCATACACTCTGGGTCTTGCTTCCTAGGATTTGAGACATGCTTGACTAGCCATACATGTAGACTTTTTTTTTTTTTTAACTGACTTTTAGACTAGTCTTTCCAATTGCAAGAGAAAGCTATCCTTTTATATATTGGGGTTGATCTCTGACTTTCTAGCTCTCAGCTAGATTAGCAAAAGCTAGAGCCAGGCTGCAATATATAGCAGATTCTAGCTTCTAGGCAATATATTGGTTAGCACTCAGATGCTCTAGAGGTGGGTAACCTAATTCCAGAGAAGCTGTGCAAAGCAACCTTTGCTGTCCAGTGACAGCTTTTAGGCAAGAATCAGACACCATAACATAGCATTTTTGGGACAGTCAGTATAACAAAGCTCATTCTGGCAGAGTTTGGACAGATGGAAGTATCAATAACTCTCAGGAATCCTCTGCTGGGATTCAGTGAGACTACTTCTCTGTGGTACAGCTTCATCTACCAACATATCATAAACTAGTGGAGCCAGCCTATTCAGCTTACTAAGCTAGCTTGATCTCAACTAGACTATCTTCTTTTCTTTTGTCTTCTTTAGCTACCTCATTAGACTAACAGGTAATTTTCAGTTCTGACCTGTACTTGACCTAGCTTGTTGGAGCACAAGAAACAAGAAGAGGAAATGTTGCCTGTTAAGTGCAATGACTAGAATGGCTGATAGGACCTATGGTAACTTCAAGAACAAGGATGCATCTCAAGGCATCAGAAACAGAAAATTTTTCTTCTTATACCCTCTGCTCCACCCCCAACTCCCCAGCTCCCAACACCAACCACTGGACTAGGTACTCACTTCTCAAGCAGGGTCAGAGCTGTTACTGGATTTACACGGAGGTACTTGCAGTTGGGCTGCCCATAGTCAGCAAGGTAGGTTGACCAATCCCATTGAATGAAAAGATCCAAAAGCTGTAAAATAGCCAAATCCCCATATCAGAGATTAGTCAAAACCAGGATACTAGTGATCCCAACATTCCTTTTTACCAAGTAGATAATCTATCTGGAAAGTAGAAGTAAAGAAAAGGAGAAAAATGGCTATCAATGGACTGGAATGTGGCTTAGTGGTAGAGTGCTTGCCTAGCATACATGAAGCCCTAGGTTCAATTCCTCAGTCCCACATAAACATAAAAAGCTGGAAGTGGTGCTGTGGCTTTAGTGGTAGAGTGCTAGCCTTGAGCAAAAGAAGCTCAGGGGCAGTGCCCAGGCTCTGAATTCAAGCCCTAGGACTAGCAAAAAAAAAATAAAAAGAATGGCTATCGAATATGGTGCAACTAACAAAACAAATTGGTAGTAAACAATAAGTTCTGTCATAAGCACAGTGCCATTGCTAGGACTACATGTCAGACATGAGCTCTCAGAGAAAAACTGTAAAAGAACAAAACTGGATTGATCCCAAGGGCAGAACTCTCATACTCATCACTCATTATTAATTTCACAAATGCTTGTCAAATGCCTTCCCTATGCCAAGCCCCACTCTAGGAGATCAGGTTTCGACAATGAGCAAATAAAGGTGGTTATATAGTCCAGTGCTGCAGTAAAATTTTCAACATCAGCTAATTTAATACTAACAATTGTTCATGTTCCCATATTGGTGGTCAACCCAATATCCTTTATAGCCTTTTTGTTGTTACTCCATCACAAGATGCAGTTTAGGATCAGGTAATACATTTAGTTGTCAGGTTTCCACTTTCCTTCAACAGGAAATATTTCTGCAGCCTTCTTCCTTCCTTCCTTCCTTCCTTCCTTCCTTCCTTCCTTCCTTCCTTCCTTCCTTCTTCCCTCTCTCCCTCCCTCCCTCCCTTCCTTCCTTCCTTCCTTCCTTCTTTTTCTGTCCGTTGTGGTGCCTGAACTCTGGGCCTAGGTACTACCCCTCAGCTCTTCAGCTCAAGGCTAGCGCTCTACCACTTGAGCCACAGCACCATTTCCAGCATTTTCTGTTTATGTGGTGCTGATGAATTGAACCCAGGGCCTCATGCATGCGAGGCAAGCAATCTACCACTGAGCCACCTTCCCAACCCCTCTTTTTCTTTTTTAAAAAATGATATTTACATACTAAATTACAGCTCATGGGAGATGGGAAGGGATGGGAAGGGGAAACAAAGGAGGAGGCAACATTGCTTGATAAGAAATGTCATCATTATCTTGCCCATGTAATAGTAATTCCTCTGTATGGTATTTTCACAATTAAAAAAATTGAAGGACAAAAAATTACAGCTCATTATTATTTATTCATTTTATTATGTTTATTATCATGTTTATTATAGCTGTACAAAGTGGTTTCAATTAAACATGTCCATTTATGTATACTTCTTGGTCATTGTCACCCCTTCTATTATTCTCCCTGCATCTATCCCAACCCCATTTATCTCAAGTTTCATTTTCCCCTATGTACTCTTGAATATTATACCTGTATTCACCATTCCTCTCTCCATTCACCTGCATACCACCCCTTAGTCCCTGTCCTCCAAGGATAAGACATATTTCAACTCTCTGGTGTTCACTTTGTTAAACTGTCTGTTAATTGTCTCTAACCCCGACTTATTTCACACAATATGATTTTTTTCTAGGTCATCCATTTCCCCACAAATGACATATTATTGTTCCTAATGAACACAATTTAATTAAATATAACCCTCCCCCCACTCACACACACACACACACATTTACTTGATCTATTTGTTGGTTGTAGGGCACCTGGGCTGTTTCCATAACTTCACTATTATGAATAATGCTACAGTGAACATGGGTATGCAGGTGCCTTTTTTGTATCTTGACTTACAATCTTCTGGATAAAGTGCCCAAGAGTAGTCTTCCTGCATCATAGGCTAGTTCTGGTTGTTTTTTTTTTTTTTTTTTTTGAGGAATCTCTATACTGACTTCCACAGTGGTTGTTCTAATTCACATTCCCACCAAAAATGTGTCAGGATTCCTCTTTTTCCTTGCATTCTCCCCAGTATTTATTGTTGATATTCTTGATGATAGCCATTCGGAGTGAAGTGAGAAGGAATCTCAGAACTATTTTGATTCGCATTTCCTTTATAGCCAAGGATGTTGAGCATTTCTTCATACATTTATTGGCCATCTGTACTTCTGAGAAATGTCTGTTTAGCTTCTTTGTCCATTTGATAAACATTTTAAAATATATTTAGTATCATTCCTCCACTTTTCCCTTTAGCTTAGGTTTGTCTGAAGCTTTCTACAAAGGTTCATGCTATGCATTCCTGTCCAAAGCAGCTCGTTAAGTGGTGCTGTAACCTCTTCAGTGTCACAAATGGACACATACAATGTTCATCTATACATCACAGACAAAATTAATTAATCTTTGATCAGCACCTGGAGAAGCTTACTAGTTGCAAACTAGCTTCCTGTTATTTATTTTGTTAAACTGTCTGTTAATTGTTTAAAGGTTTATACCATGGAAACCCATCCCCGCATACACCATCGTCAGTTTGATTGTGTATGTATGTGATCTTTTTGGATACATACAAATACAGTACTCCTGATTAAAATCTCTCATATTAGGCATCCAATAACGATTTTTGCTGGATCCTGGCTTTACAATAATAGTTACAAACTTATGAGGTTCTATATTCTGTCCACATTTATCAGTTATCATTCATTCTATTGCAAGGAAGTGCTCCTCTCCCCTATAAATATATTTAAACATGCATTACTGGTTTGGACTCATGGATTCCCAATCTTTTTATGGCTTATACTCATTACTATGACTACTGTTCTGATGCTCAAATTATAGGCTCATCGCACATTTACTCTGCCCCAGCTCTATAGCCAGCTATTTCTTAGTAGATTCTTCTAGTAGTATGTTATTGGAGTGTCTTTATTCACCATTGGGTGATAGTTTACAGGGAACATAGTCCTTTTAGCAGATAAGCTAGGAAAAATGTACATATGAATACACATATACGCACATATATTTTAAAAGTCATGGATCCAGCCATGTGCCAGTGGCTCATGCCTCTAATCCTAGCTACTTTCAAAGGCTGAAACCAGGAGGACATCAGTTTGAGGCAGCTGGGGCCTAAAAATGTAAGTCCATTGGTCTCCATCTCAAAGAAAGAAACTGAGTATGCTGGCATGAGCCAGTTATCTTGACCATGGTTTCAGAATTATTTGCACATACCACTATAAAACCCCTGACTCTCCAATAACACAATGCTACAAAAAAAATCAGTTCAAGATCTGTTCATAATTCTCCCTCTGAAGGGGACAATCACACATGTGCCAAATACAGTATTTGGAAACCACTTGGACCAGTCCTCCATTTTGTTAATATTGGTAACAGATTTTGTTTTCTTAAAAATTTTTTTACTTTGAAATAACTGCAGACTGACATAAAAGTTACAAAAATGTACAGCGTTTCTCTATACCTATTATGTTCACGACTTACATTGCTATGGTATAATTGTCTGAATTAGGAAATTAACATTGGTATAATATTATCAAATTACAACTTTATTCTAAGTTCACCATATTTTCCAATTAATGTAGTTTGTTTCATTTCTGGAATCCAATCACGTCTTATACATTATATTTAGTTAAAATGCTTTCTCAATGTCTTCTAAGCTGTTACACCACTTCAGTCTTATCTTTATTGTTGTTTTGTTGTTATTAAGTAATTGCACGAGGAGTTTACAATTCCAAAAGTCAAGTTATAAGCACAATGCTTTATGAACAATGCCATCCCTTTCATTCATTGTTTCCCCAATTTTCATCCCCCATCCCTCCCCTGAAGTTATGTAGTTCAACTTTTATGTAATTGTAAATATTGAATATAATGGCTTGCATTTTACTCATCTTTACTCCTTCCATTCATGTACCCTCTGTTATTGCCCTCTCCTTTTCCAATTCCTGGTATTCATTTATTCAACAGTTCATTTAAGTATTTTTAAAAATGTGATTGTAAATCTGATACACAGAGGGGTTACAGTTACCTAAGTCAGGTATTCAGTACACTTTTTGAACCCCTCACCCTGCTCCGCCCCATCCCCTTTTGCCCTCACTTGTACATGTCATTTAAATTTTATCTTGTAAAATCTTGATACAGACCAGGCATTGGTAGCTCAGGTATTGGTGGGTCATACTTATAATCCTAGCTATTCAGGATCCTATTGAGGATAGGCTGAGATCTGAAGCCAGCTTGGGCAGAAAAGTCTATGAAACTCTTACCAGAAAAAAGCCAGAAGTGGAGGTGTGGCTCAAATGATAAGAGTACCATCCTTGGGCAAAAAAAGCTAAGGAAAAGCTTCTTGGCCCAGAGTTCAAGCCCTAACACTGGCAGACACACACACACACACACACACACACACACACACACACACACACACACACACACACACACACACACACACACCTTAAACCAAAACAACGAAACAACCCTCAGTATTTATGATATATTTAAATGTTTATTTTGTTAAATGTCCCTCAATTTGGGTATCTTCTCATGATTAGGTTGAGACAGAAGTTATCAAGCAGGGGAGATTTTGTCTTCCAGAGGCACAGGGGGAATTTCTGATTAGCACAAGGTTGGGGCAGTGGTAGTGATTGCATTAGTTTCTAGCAGCTAGGGACAGGGATTCTGTAAACCATCTTATAGTGCAAAGGGCAGTTCCTACAACAAAGAATTACTTTGGCTCAAAGGTACTGAGTGAGGTTCAAAGGTTAAGAGACCCTGGACTGAGGTTATTCAATTTTTGTAAAAATATCACAGAAGCGTTATTATGCCATTCAAATGTATCAAATCATGTCTATGTCTCCATTGCTAGTCATATTACCCTTGGTCATTTGGTTCAGGTGGTAGTTGATGGTGTTTCCCCATGGTAAAGTCATTACATTCCTCTTTGTAATTAATTCATTTCTTAGTGGAGATATTGTTTCAGACTATGCAAACATCCTGTTTCTCCTCAAACTTTTGTATGCCAATTTTAGTATCTATGAGTGGACCTTGTCTGCAACAATATTTACTGTGGTGTCTGACCACAGTATTTTCTATTTCCCTCATTCTTTCTGTAGTCATTAATTCAAATTCTTCTGTGAGGAAAACCACTGTTCCTTCTTCTCCTCCATTTATCTAATTATTTATATCAGTATCATCTTCTGGATATTTATTTTATTTCCTGGTTATAGTCCAATACAATCATTACTTATTTTGTTTTCAAGCTATTCCAGTGTTGGTCATTATGAATTCCTAAGATTGAATCTCCTTTGTATTTTTGACCTGCTTCTATCCTTGTATTTTTTTTTAATATGTCCTTCCTTTCTGGTACAAGAAGATGCTCCAAATTCATCTTTCATCATTCTCTGTCGAAGATTTGGAATGAATAATTTATCCAAGGTACCTTGGTTCTTTCTATTAGACAAAGATATTTGGAAAACAAGATCTGAAGCAGGGTGCCAGTGGCTCACGCCTGTAATCCTAGCTACTCAGGAGGCTGAGATCTGAGGACCTGAAGAGGACTAATCCAAGAATTTTTTATTTCCAATTAATCAGCTCAAGTGGTTGAATTCCAACTCAGTAAAAAAGCTAAATAAGAATATGAGGTCCTAAGTGCCAGTACCAGCATGTATTGATGCATGCTCACATACAAGAAAACAAGATCTTAGCACTTAGCATGCTCGTTTCTACTACGTAGTATGCAGTCAGGTCCTCTGAATGGATAGAACTAAAGAAAATACATATGTATACTAAGTCTTGCTTACATTTATATTTATTTTTGAATCTATTGTACATGTATATTAAAATCATGAATTCATACTGGTATCTTCAATGCAATGCAGGGTAGAGGGTTAATTCTGGCCTCTTGATTTTTTCTTTACTTATCCTTTCTTTCACTGACAGTAAAAAAAAAAAAAACCTCTACATATAGTTGACTGGTGAATCCTAGTAGAAAGTAGTTTCTCAGTTGCTAACTTGAATCACTTCAAGAAATAAATTTGTTAACTAGAATATGCTATTCATTTTTCCCATTATCTTTACAGATTCTAGGCAAAATAAGGTTCTTTTTCAAAGCCTTTTCAACTTAGAAACGTTCATTTTTCACTGTTTTTGTTTCACTTGGATTCCCCACATTCTGGTTAATTTAGAGGTAGATATATAACAAGAATATAGAAAGAAACATCACTTTCTCTTCATATTAACTAACTCATTTCCCTTCCCTGGCTTCTTTCTACATCTTTCTCATTTTCTTCTGGCAGGTAAACAATCTAGTTTAAATTACCTACCTTTTATTCATTTTGCACAAATGAGTAGATACATGTGGCTTTTTCCCCCTCTCATAGCTTCCTCTTTCTCACTTGAAGAGCATCTTATAGCTACTCTTTTGCATTTTTCCCACATAATAGCATATCTCATAACTCTTCCTCTAGAAGCCTATTCATTAGTGATCATATTCTCAATTTATTCATACAATTATGGATTTTTTGTGGTGGTACTGGGGTTTAAACTCAGAGTCATGCATTTGCTAGGTACACATTCTACTGTTGAGCCATACCTCCATCTATTTTTTTTAAAACTTGATAAGAAGTCATTTTCAACAGACAGACGAGATACTATATTTTGGAGGCACTTCATTGTTCAACTAAGGGAATAAGAGAGTGTGGCTATTTACAGAAGGACGTTGTTAGAGCTAATTTGATCAAAAGCAAACATAACCAGTCATTATACAAGTCTGTGTTTGAGATGAAAGCTTTAATGACTGGTTGAGTTTGCTTTTGATCAAATTAGCACTAATATTTACCAATATGTCCTTCTGTAAATAGCCATACTTTTTTATTTCCTTCATATATAATAGCATAACAAATGCAAAATTCCAAGAAAGACTTCCAGGAAGAGATATCATTTAACATAAAGTAGGACTCTGTGGCTCTTTGGTGGTAGTGTATATTAAAATGCAACATTTCCAGTAGAAAATATACAAATAATTAGATATATGAGTTGCTCATAGCTAAAGCAGAAGAAGGAAATCTTCAAGTAAAACATACAGGCTAATATTCAAGCAATCTCTTGTGAAGATGTCTTAATACCTCTAGGTTAGGAAATACTACTCAAAGAACTCAGATAGTAAAGGTGAAAAGCATGGTGGAAGATGAATATTCACTAACTTCTGTTGGCTACTATACCACTTCATATCATGCCTCATCACAAGTATAGAGAATTGTTGGAAACATATTGTCTTCATTAATAATTATTTATTTGTGTGTGTGTGTGTGTGTGTGTGTGTGTGTGTGTGTGTGTGTGAGTGTGTGTTATTGGGAATTGAATTAAGGACCTTGTGCATGCTAGGCAAGTACTTAACTATTTGAGCTATGTGCCCAGCCCTTTTGGTTATATTTGATTTTTGGGACAGGGTCTGGCTTACTTTTTCTGGACCAGCCTCAAACTTGAGATTCTCTTTTTTTTTTTTGCTGGGATTACAAACATATCCAATATGCTGACCTTCCATTGCTAAACTTTGAGATTTATACCTCATCTCCTAGGAAGATTGGGATCTCTCCAAAGATGAGAATTATGTTTTGTTTGTATGATTCCTCCATAGCATGGCCGAGTAGAGGGCTAGATTCTCAGTACGTAGTTAGTTAGCAAACACATATTAAATGGAACCATGGGAGTTAACATTTTGTAACAACAATATCTGTTAGATGGTTGCCAGACAAATCATTTGTTCCTCACAACAAGTATCTCAAATGGGTCAAACCTAGAGTCCTCTGGAGCAGTACCAGAGGGAAGTTTTAGGAGGAATAAGAAAACATCAAACAGGAGAGATGCTACCTATGGCAGGTGAAGAAGAGTCTACATTATAGATACTTAACTTGAAGGTTCCAAGGAAAGATACCTATGAGTAGTGAAGAGTAGCCTAGCACATATTTAGTCATTTCTAGGCTGGCTCTTCTGTTCAACACAGGGCCCACCTCATATTTAGGGATCCTCTTCTTCCCAAAATGGCTACAAAGATCCCATGGGGAACAGAGGATGCTAAGAACTAATATAGGCTCAGTCAGAAGCAGATAAAGAAGACACACTGACACCAGCTGCACCCTGCTTTCTCTAGAGGTGATTTTCTTTACCTGATTTTTCTTGAATGGACACACTGAATCCTGTAGCAAATTGTGCTCCCAAACTGGGTTTGTCCTTTAAGGAAAATGAATTTGTACTTTATAGACATTCAAAAATTGTCATGATAAACAGGACTGAGGACAAAATGACTTCAAGTAACAGTAACATGTGTCTCTGGGATATTTAACATATAATCCAGCAAGAGTACTACTATACTACCTCTTCAGAACATGACCACTACATAAAAGTACAGTCTGCTTACTCAAGAGAATAGTAATGGGACACTAAGCCAGAAGTTTTTGTCCATTCTTGATATTGGTGAACCTACTCACAGCATTCTAGGTGATTTTTCATAATCTAATCTATGAACCATAGGTACCTTTTTAAGAGGCAGTAGAATCAGCAGTCACAGGCTAAGGGTGTCCTGATTGACCATGTGATCCCAGTAATGCCACCAGTTCTATTTTTCAGATTGGAATCACAAAAGCTTCTATTGGTAGCTAAGGGAAGAAGAGAATGGCTATAAAAAGTTCTCTAATAAGCATAGAACTAATTGGTGATCCACTGTGTTCTCTGCCTGAGATTTCCCCTGACCCCAAAATCTTGGGACTGGTCTACTCTGATTCAAAGAGTATTTGCTTACCTTCCCCATGTCCTCAAAAATGTTTCTTGAAACAGAAATCTGGGCAAACAGTAGGAACCTGGACTTTAGCAATTATAAACTGGCTATCAACAATGTTGTCAGGTATTCTGATCCACTGCATGGGAAAAGATGATTAAGACACCTATTCCAGTTTTGTGGAATTCAGTCTGGCAAATAAACAGATGCAGAGGGACATGAGCACTCTAAGAGATACTTTCACATAGTACAAACCAAGTTCAAAAGAAAGTTTTACCTTAAGTCTGAGACACATAGATGGGAATTGACAAGGGTGAGAATGGTCAGGCAAGGAATTTGTCATGGCTGGGTTTCTCCAGAGTACTTGGGCATAAGTAGGACTAATGAAGCAAGGGATAAGTAGGCCCGCATGCTAAGTTAAGGAGACTAACTTTTAGTTGGCAGTCTTCCTTACTTGTTTGTATTAAGGCTGCTCCCTGCTTTTTTTGTTTTTTTTTTTTTTGTTTCCAGATCAGTGGATAGATGCCATAAGAAGAGGAATCAGGGGCCATGGTTAAGTGTTTTCCCTCAGTATGTTGTGATTTGTGAAAGAATCTTAGGTTATCAGAGTTTGGTACTATCTTACTAAATTGTTCACTAAACTGTCACCCACTCCTTGGCCAAAAACTGGTTAGAGACATTCCAGAAAAGAGATGATGGACCAATGAAAAGACTAACAATGTACAAAATGTCAGACTCAAAAATCTTGATCAGCTTATGCGATCTTCATGTCAGACAGCAAAGTTAGCAACAAGTTACTTACATTTGAAAAGTCAGTTCCCTAAACTTGAAATAATGAGAAAAGCTATTTGGAATATGATTTATATCCACTATTATGACTAATGTAATGAACTTTTCTGAGCATGTGTATATATATCTATATCTATATATACATATATAGTCTTAAAATGTTAATGCGATTACTATTTTATGCACATATGTATGTGTATGCACACAGGGCAGACTTTCAAAGGTAATGATACTGTTCTTTCTTAAACTGAAGTAGGGAGGAAGATGTTAATAGAAATATCTTTTTGTATTATTCAATATCAAATTAAATTTTATTAATAAATTATTATACACAAACATGAGGGGTAAGTTCTCATGATTTATTTTTACCAACAGTGGTGCTCAATCAAAAACCTTGGGCACATTGGCTGGAATTTGCAGGGATAGTTATCAAAGCTATATATAGTGGTCCAAGCCACTTTGAGGCTGAGAGAGGAAGACTGTGAGTTTGGAGGCAGTCTGGGCTCCACAGCAAGACCTAGTGCCAAAAAACAAACCAAATGAACCAAACTAAAATAAAACTAACACAAAAGCCATAACAAAAACTGTTTGAGTCCTTTAAAAAAATAAATACATAAATCAGAAAACCTTGTGAAAATTACCTCTTGCCCTATGTGGGTTGTGATTACAAATTATAACCCAATTATTTTATGATAGGCATAAGAAAACAGATAATAAAGCAAGGAAATGTCCTTATATCCTGGATAAGTTTAGAGTGAGCTAGAAACTCAGTGGTCTAAGAAAGACAGCACCAGATGACTAACTTCTTCAGACCCTTAGTTCAAGTTGATTTGAATTCTATTTTGTTTACTTATTTCAGAGACTGAAGTTTAAGTAAAATTGTAACTCTGTATTTCATTTTCCAATTTTGGAACTAACCAGGATTAATAGAAGCATTAGATAATAAGTGGTTCAGAACCAAAAGATCCTTTTTGTTTGATGTCTTCCCTCCACACACGCAAACTTTCAAAAGGGCTTTCCAGCTCTAAGACTGTACTAGTTCCCAAGAAGGCTCAGGTAGCTGGCATGTATTCTGTCTCATTTTCCTTAAATGTCGTTCCTTTCTTTTAATTTTATTTGCTAGTTATATTTTATGTGTCATTTTAATGCTAAAAATGCTTAATGTTTGTTGTGGAAGCAACGAAATCTGATAGAAAGTATTAATGGGCACAACAGTAGCCCTTGAGTCTTTCATAAGTTCAAAGCAAGGAAAAAAAATCAGAGGCTCAAAATTTTACTGTTCCACTTTTGTAAAAATACAGGCACATTTTAGGTTAGCAAAGATGGAGAATATCAAGCAAATGGACTAGTGGAAGCCAAGGAGCAGAAATAGAAGCAGCTAAGAGTGTTCAAGTGAAAAAGAAAATGGACATTTCTTGACCATTTACTATTTAACAGACACTAATCTTTTTTGTACATTTTTATTATAAAAATGCTCTTATGTATCTATTCTATGTATCTATTGTAATTAATCCCCAGGAAAATTAACAGTAAGTATCTCCATTTCACCGATGGAAAAAAAATGAATTCCCCCAAAGGATAAAAGAACAAATAGATCTGGCTTATGCCTGTAATCCTAGCTATTCAGGAGGCTGAGATCTGAGGATCATAGTTTAAGCCATTTGGGGAAGGAAAGTCCAAAAGACTATTATCTCCAATTAACTACTCCAAAGCCAGAAATGTACCTGTGACTAAGTGGTAGAGTGTGACCCTTGAACAAAAACGCTCAGGGACAGCACTCAGGCCCTGAGTTCAAGCCCCAGGATCAGCAAAACAAAAACAGCAACAACAATTAAAAACAACAACAAACATTACCACCATCAACAAAATCCAGACTGAAACAAAATTATCCTATAAGTGACACAGTCAGGACTTGAACCCAGGATAATCAGTCTGACTCTCAAACTCATTTTTTTTCTTCTGTTCCCTTTCAGGCTCTGACAAGTGCTTATTGGTTAAGTCTGAGATGTGGCATATAAAGGACAAACAGTGGAAAGGCTGCAGATGAGTCAGGTAGAGTTGGAGTATGGAAGGTCCTGACTCCAAGTCTAAGGATTAAAAAAGAAAACATTCCATGGGGATGGTACAATTTCAGTAGCAGTTTATTAAGTAAGACAAAGTTGGCAGTACAACACAGGTGAAGTTGGCCAGAAATTTTTGAGGCAGGCTCTGAGGCAGTGAGGCTAGGATGGAGTGGAATAAATGTCTAACAGGAGGACTTGAAAACTGACTGAGTGTTAGAGAAAGATAGGGAAGACTGAAAATTCATTTTATACATCAAATATATTTCATCAAAAATGTATACACCAAAATATATACATCGAAAATATTTCAAAATCAACTGCCCGCAGAGACCAACTAGTAATACAAATGAATAAATCAGGCAGGTGAAATATCATAGTGAGTGGCGAGGATCATGAAAAACTGTGGAGGACGCTATCTCACTAAAATCATCCAAATCCAGTCACTCTGTAGGCAATCAGCTTGAAACATCTTAGGTTTTGAAGCTGGATAGAAGAACATGGAGCAGACAAAAAAGGAGACTTAGATATTACCAAATGTACCTTTCATGTTCCTGTAGCTTACATCCTTTCCTTTTATCAGGATATACCAAGTTAATCCAGGAAGGTCATTATTAGTCCTGTCTTCTATCCACTAGTTGATAACATGCCTGGTGCACAAAAAGGAAATAAAGCCAATGTGTGCTGGGGAAAGTGTTTCAATTTCCAGCCAACGTTGTCAAGGCTGCTCAGAACACCAGGCTTTGTGGCAGGAGCTAAACCAATGGCCCTTATGAGAGCAGACAAGTCCTAAATGAACTGCTGCCTCCAAAAACAACCCAGCCAGGGCCTGCTTTCCATAGAACAGGGCTGTTTTCTCCTTTTTCTCCTTCCTCTTTCTTACTTTCTCTACTAGCAGGGCTCATTTTGTAAAGAACTTCTCAGATGAGGTGATATCAACTCTTAAGGCAGAGGGAGACAAGGCTACTGGCCTTGAAAGACCAGTCTTAAAAGAACCACAAGTGTCATCTCAGTACAGGCTTTACATAGATAATTTTATTGGATTCTGTGTGGGGGGGGGGGGCACACACTCGTACACACTAGTCCTGGGGCTTGAACTCAGGGTCTGGGCACTGTCCCTGAGCTTTATTTGCTCAAGGCTAGTATGCTACTACGTAAGCCACCTCTACTTATAGCTTTTTGCTGGTTAACTGTAGATAACTGTAGAATCTCATGAACCTTCCTACCAAGGCTGGCTCTGAACCTCAATCCTCAGATCTCAGCCTCTTGAGTAGCTAGGAAGATGTCCAACATTTTTAATGGATTATTCACAAAATTCCTTGAGATTAATATTATTGGTCCATTATTATAGATATGAAAAAGAGATAGTTAAGGAATCTGCCTAAGATAAACTTAGTCAATAACAGGTCTTAGATCTGAATTTAAGTCTCTTTAACTCCAAAGCTATACCATTCTATAAACCAAGTTACTTCTGAATGATGAAATGATGTCAAGAATAGAGATCTTCACTATTCCTCTGAACTGTTCTCATTCCAAACAAAAGCAGATAAATCAATACATCTCCAAGTTCTTTTATATCTGTATTTTGCTTAAGCTATGTCAACAATAACAATGGAATCATATTCTAACAAAACCAGGGTATTTGAGCTAGGGAAGTGCATACTTGGGACTATGTTTATATCCTAATATGACGCAACAGTGAAATGTGGTAAGGGTTGGATAGACACCTGGCTTGCCTAGCCTTCACTTATGAGGTAGAACCTTACTTTAAGTTGCCAAGATGGGCAAAGCAGAAACTTGGAGACATTCAGGAAGCAATAAAGTCCATTGCAAGAACCACATGAAAGAAGCATGGTGCTACAAGTGTGGGGATTCAAATGAAGACCTAAAAAAGTCCCACCCTCAGCTGGCGAGTAAGGCTCAGTGACTCAGTGACTTTTGACAATGACTAGGGAGCAATACTGAGATGCCCCCCAGGAGAGACAGAAATTTCAAGTTAAAATTTCTAGCTGATTTTATCAGACAATTAATTTAAAAGGTAAGATTACCATATACCTTTGCTCTACACCACACACAATGCCAAGACCTTCAAGGCATGTCTACAGGTAGGCCCAGAAGGTAGGTGTTTGTAAACAGTCTTGGCCAAGTCTATGTGACAAATTTTGGAGTAGACTATTCAGAAATACGTGCTGGAGACAGTGAAGAAAAACCTTGGTTTTTCACAGGCAGAGAGGGTAAGGCTGGCCAGGGGGTCTGTGGCAGGTTTCAAGGACCAAAGGAAGTTATGGTACAGGGAAACAATAAGTTTTAGAAATGATCTAAATCCAAGGACAAATAGCCACTTTTCCACTCATTCCACCCTCATTGCCCTGAGTATCTTTCCTTTTCTATCAGAATCGTCTTCTGAAATTGTACCCATGCCAGAAACTGTCACAATATTACTTCTCAGAATTCTCCTCTGAGAGATGATGAGTCCTACATGGAACATTTTGTGCTTAAATTTTGCCTGGCATAGTTTTAAACATCTTGGACTCCAAATCTTCTCAGTTCTGGATTACCTGTCTATTAGTGAACATCTTTTTAGTCATACCGTGTTCCTTTGCCAGCCTTACATAGTTCCTGTGGCTTTTGAAACGTATCTAGATCCTCAAATAGGAAAAAGAAAACCAGAATTGTAGCCTTGCATCTGCCATGAGTAGTTTGAAGACAGAAGATTCCTCTGAAATCTCAGATTATTTAATGTCCCTTCCAGTTCTAATATCCTAAATCTAATATTTTCCTTAAAAGAAGTAAAGGGAGTAGGCTCTTGTTACCTAGTAAGAATGAAACTATAAGGAACTGCAGAGAGAACTACATCTCTATTGTACCCCCTTCCACAGAGAGAGAGCAGAAAGCTGAGGTCCATGAACACTCACCATGGCAAGGCTATTAATGCTGCTGGCACCTGAGTCTCTGACTTCTAGCTCACTTTTATTTCTACAGCATACCACAATTTAATGAGCTAATGGAGAACCAAAATTTTTGAGCAGATGCCTAGAGACGTGATGGAGAGTGAAATCAGTTTACTTTGTTTTTGTAAATTAAGAAATAAAAATGTATGCTGGTAATGGTGGCATATACTTAGAATCCCAATATTGGAGAGACTGAGGTGGGAGGATTGCAAATTCCAGGCCAGTCTGGGGCAAGTCCCTGTCTGAAGAGGAAATCTATATAACTAAATCTATAAAATCTATGTCTAATTTACTTTAGATCCTCCCTTTGTTTGAAAGGAATAAAACATTATTTTTTAAAATAAAGGTGTAATCTCTTTCCTTCCTAAGAACACTTAGGATAATTTGGTTTTGTATGTACTACATGTTTTATGACATTTATGTATATATATGTCTACATATGTATATATATATATGAAACATTATAGGTAACATTCTACAACTTGATTATTTTATTCAAAGTTATTTTTCTAATAAAAACTGATAGTTCATTCATTTAAACTGTCAAGTGTAAAAGAATGTATAAATATACTACAATTTATTTATCAACTCATAATGAGAGGTGGTATATTTGCATTTCTGGCTGGTGAGAGTATGAGATGTTTGTCCATACCCAGAGCACAGCAGACCATGTTAGATGAGTATGGTGCAAAGGAATTAGCAGCCATTTCTACCATTATATATGAGATAACTACAAAGGACAGGCCTTTTACTGGACCAACCTAAGTACTCCTAGAATTTGATCCCAAAGCAAAGAGAAAACTCAGAAGACTATTCTAGATGTTTAGGTGAAAAATGTAAGGAAATACATCTTTTCTTAAAAGAGAATACAGGTAGAAATAAAGAAAAAAGGCACAATAAAGCTCACTTTGACCAGAATCAAGACAAACATCAAAGATTTCTGCTCTAGCAATTGTCAGATTTGGATGTTATGTTCCCATTTCTGAGTTCTTAGGATGGATTATTAAGTCTCCATGGGATTTTCAAATGTATCTAAGGCTAATCTGGAGGGATAGATACGTACAAATTCTGCATTCATTGCTATTATCATTGATAAGAGCATCTCTAAAATTCTCCAAGAGGCATCCAAATGCCATTAGCCAATGTAGAGTTGGGTGGGCAGGAGACAAAAAGGTCTTGTGGGAGACTAGGGAGATCTCTTCCCTTAGTCTGCATGTACAGGCTTCATCTTCAAACTTCATGTGTGACTAGAGCAGTAAGGTCTTTTAGTCTTGGCATGGAAGTCTTTATCTAACATGACATCCTTGAGTTTACTACCCCTGTGCTTTAGTATGGTCTGTGATGGTGTCTTAAGCATATTGTTATGTTTCTGAGTTAGTTTCTTATCCAGTGAGATAATCTGTTAAACCAGTTCCCATTTATTAAATGAGGATATGAAATGAGGAATAATAAGTGAAAGTACCTTAAAACTTTACATTGTTGTTATAGTTAAAAATATATCTACAATTGTTTGGGTATTTTTAAAAAATACAATTAAATACTGTCCTTTGTGAACTTTATAGTATCAGTAATTGTGACTTTTGCTTCAATGTAATGTAGACCTGAGTCCCTGGCTCTCATTCAAATTACAACTCCTTTATCCTAACCCCAGAGCCACCATGTCCATATTTTCTGTGAGACAGGGCCAGATGGATATTCTCCAAATTAGCATTTGTCCATGTGGCTTATCCCCTGCAAACAGGGTTTCTTCAAGACCTTACAAGGGTCAGATTATAAGCAGAGGTATTTTTCCTTATTTTTGGAAGGGACCACCCACAGTTTTACCACCATCAAGCTGGATGAGGAACAATCTATCTTTTGACTTGTGCTCTTTTCCATGTCAATATGAAAATCACCCAAAAGTACATACCAAGATGACACTGGAAAAACTGCCATCTTGTTGTTTAAAGCAGCCCTCTTGTATCATCTTATATAGTGACAAATCCTTGAATGAAAGATGTTGTTTTTATCAGCTAAAAGTTCTTACATTTTTTGATCTCCTGTTCTCTTTATGGATCTCACAGCAAACATTTTACAACACTGAGGATGAGGATTGGGAGACTGGCTAAGAAATCTTAGAAGTTATAGTGAGAAATGGTGTAGAGACAAATCCAAGTCATTCTGTCTATTACTGCAGTCAGTTTAGGATTTTCACTTTTTACTTACGTGCTCTGGGACAAGTTACTAACCTGTCTTTAAAGTAGAAGCAATGCTTAACTTGATTCCTTCCACATAGAAAATAATACTGGCTCAGTGATAATGATGATGACAGTCAAGATGAAATGCTTATTCCTACTTTCATATCTCATCCCTCATTTATGTTGCTTTGATTTAGAAAGCTCCTTTTCCAAATCAAAACAGAACTTAGAAAGTGGCAAAAACTCCCATGCTCCTGGATTGGAAAGATCAACATTGTGAAAATGGCAATACTTTGCAAGGCTATCTACAAATTCAATGCGATACCTATCAATATTCCAACCTCATTCTTCAAGGAAATAGAAGAGGCAATCCAAAAATTCATATGGAACAATAAAAGACCCCGAATAGCAAACAGAAAGAACAGTGTTGGAGGAATAGCAATACCAAATTTCAAACTCTACTACAAAGCTATAATAATCAAAACAGCTTGGTACTGGCACAAGAACAGACCTCAGGACCAATGGAATTGAAGACCCAGAAATGAACCTAAAGACCTACAGCCCTAATCTTCCATAAGGGAGCTAAAAAAATAGAATTGAAGAAAGACAGCCTCTTCAGTAAATGGTGCTGGCAAAATTGGTTAACTACTTGTAGAAAACTAAAGCTAGATCCTTATATATCACCCTGTACCAGAATCAACTCCAAATGGATCAAAGACCTCAGAGTCAAAGCAAACACCCTGAATACATTACAGAAACCCTAGGTCTCCTTGGCACAGGCTGAAATTTTCTTAATAGAGACCCAGAAACACAACAAATCAAAGAAAGGTTGAACAAATGGGATTGCATAAAATTGCAGAGCTTCTTCATGGCAAAGGACATAGCAGCTAGCAAGATCAATAGAAAGCCCACGGATTGGGAGAAGATCTTCACTAGCCATACAACGGACAAGAGTCTCATATCTAAAATATACCTGGAACTCAAAAAATTAAATCCCCCAACAACAAATCCTCAAAGAAACAACTGCCCAATAAATAAGTGGGCTAAAGACTTAAAGAGAAACTGCTCTGAAGAGGAAAGAAGGATGGCCAATAGACAGATGAAGAAATGCTCAACCTCTCTAGCCATAAAAGAAATGCAAATCAAAACAACATTGAGATACCACTTCACCCCAGTTAGAATGGCTATAATCAAGAACTCTAATAACAACAGATGTTGGAGGTGATGTGGACAGAAGGGAACCCTACTGCATTGTTGGTGGGAATGTAAACTTGTTCACCCACTTTGGAAAGCAGTATGGAGTTTCCTCAAAAGACTCCACTCCACATAGAGCTCCCCTATGACCCAGCAATCCCACTTTTAGGAATTTACCCAAATTATCACAAACAAAACCACACTAAAGCTACCAGCACTACTGTATTTATTGCAGCATTAGTTACCATAGCTAAGATATGGAACCAACCCAGATGCCCCTCAGAAGATGAATGGATCAAGAAAATGTGGTATATATACACAATGGAATTCTATGCCTCCATCAAAAAAAAAGACATTGTCCCATTTGTTAGGAAATGGAAAGACTTGGAAAAAATTATGTTAAGTGAAGAAATCCAGGCCCAAAGAAACATAGGTCCCATGGTTTCCCTTATTTGCAATAACCAGTGTATGTCTGAGTCAAGCAGAAAAGTCAGATAAGTTGATGTTAGGTAAAATGAACCCCAAGATAAGGATTCAAATGTTTTTTTTCTTTCATGCAATTGTTTCTAACATATTAATAAGATGATTTCTTTGTTGCTTTGTATGTCCCTCCCCTACAGTATAATCCCTGCTTTCACTGTATTTGATGTCAGTATAATTTGTGGAGGGCAAGGGAAAAAACAAATCGTTTAAATAGGGATACAGGTGGATCCATTTCAACAATGAGATGTACAAGTCGTTATGTCGAAAAATGAACTTTACAACTTTGGTGGGGGGGGGGGGGGATGAGGCAGGGGGGAAGAACAGGAAGGAATAGGAAGGGGAAACAAAGGAGGAGGCAACAATGCTTGATAAGAAATGTATTCGTTATCTTGCCCATGTAATTGTAACCCCTCTGTAGGGTATTTTCACAATAAAAATTAAAAAAAAAGAAAGCTCCTTTTCCTTCTCCATCCTACCCAGATCCTTCTCATTATGAAGAGACCCTTAGGAAGTCTTTTTAAATCATACCCTGGGCACAATATTTTATTTTGGTAGTATCACAATCTATCTTAAGTTACTATTTCTTTTGTCTTGCCTCTGCAGGGAGGAGAATTTTTTTTCTCTGCTTGTACCTGGCATAGGTCTAGGCCTTGAAATATTTGGAATGAAGGATAATCAAGGGGATTCTTATATGCTGGTTACAAAGTGGTACAATGAACAATATAAAGAAAAATCTCACAGCTAAAGGTGTGTCTTCCTAGTTAATAGATTACTAATGCAATGGTGAAAATCTACATTTTCTGAATACCCCTCAATGAGTAAAGAGTTCTAGAGGTATCCTGGTTTAATACTTTTCAGATGTCACTCCTTAAGAGATCATCTGTTCTAGGAATTGGGATACCAATTATACTTCCAAGAAGATGGCTCAGGTAAGTCTAGGCATACTCCCACATGCTTTATTCTGGATTGCCAAGTAATGTGTTCATTGCAA
This sequence comes from Dipodomys ordii, assembly GCF_000151885.1. Taxonomy (NCBI): domain Eukaryota; kingdom Metazoa; phylum Chordata; class Mammalia; order Rodentia; family Heteromyidae; genus Dipodomys; species Dipodomys ordii. The sequence continues at coordinate 831,061 of NW_012267436.1, forward strand.
GTTGATCAGAAGAGTTGATCAGAAATCATCAAGAAGCCATTGCTATTCTGTAAATTATTGAGAGTTTTGGCCTACTGACCTCCATGTTAATATATACTACTTCTGTATGTTTCTGGAATTCTCTGGCCAAGAGAAGTATTTCTGCAAATAGGCTGGACACTAGACCCCAGTCCTACAATGGAGGGAATTTCCAACAGAACTGTTAGTCCTATGCTTTCTCTGAGTGCCATCAAAATCCTTCTTACTCTGCCTACCTCTAAGCTAGATCACAGGTGCTTTTGCCTTTCTGCCTGTGAGCAACCTTGAACTTGTCCATTTTTATCTTCTTAGTGTTTTGTAGTATGTGGCAGGGAGAAAAGGGGAATATAAAGGCCTGTTAATGACTGGAGGCAATGTCTTGGCAAGGCCCTGAGCATATTGGGGCAAACATCTCTCCCCTCCTTGTCCTAACACTGAATTTGAGACTAGTTTTAGGGTCTGGCTACACACGGTGCTAGTCTCTGCTTTCTGTTGGTATTTCTTCATGCTTTCCAAAAGGCGAAGAATGGGTGGAAAGGCTCAGCCACAGGATATTGGACTGTTTACAGTTGGCCAAGCCAAGATTAGCATGAGCACAACATATGCCAAGTTCATTGGAAGTTACATTTTCCCTTTGTTTACACGTTACAGGGGAGAAGACCAGAAGAAGAAAAAAAAAAGCAGGTGACCTCCTGTTAACCTCCTCCGTCTGCAAGAGGCTGCTGCCCTCACCTCTGAATGAACTTTCAGATTATCTCAGACAAGATTCACCTTGCGTTGAACTTGTATGCCTGCTCTGAAGCCCCCAGTCACGTAGCCCGTGATTAAACATTACAGAGTGGCCATAAATTTACAGAAGTATTATTGTGGCTTGCTTTCCTCTTTCTTCTTTGGGAAAGGAAGAGAGCAATGGGTTTGGGGTGGAGGGAAGTTAAAAAAAAAAGAAAAGAATAAGGGAAACCCATAGTCAAACAAACAGTTCCTTTTCACAGTTCTAAGCAAAAGAGAAAAGGTTGCATAGGTTCTCAGAAAGAAGGGGAAAGAAATTGGGCCCTGTGAGAGCAATCAGAACTCTAGAAGTCTGCAAAAAGCCTACACAGTAGAAGAACTGTGATGCTCATGGTTCTGTTTCTAGACAATCGATTGGTACAGTCACAGGTGAAGCACTGCTCATGGTTCTGTTTCTAGACAATCGATTGGTACAGTCACAGGTGAAGCACTAACCTGGTCTGTCCTTACTCCTGTTTGTCTTAAAGAGATCCCTAAGAGTGAGTGACACCTGCCTTTAAGCTTTACAAGTGACAGAGCAGGCAACAAAGGAACAGAAAACACAGTTCATTTTGTTCTCTGAGCTGCTTTGAGAGATGAGGAAGCCCCAACATCTGGGACATTTAAACCCAGGCTGGACGAAAATTTGACCATGTTCTAAGGGAAACACCCTGAAGCTGTACCCAGGAGACTGACCAGATGACCTAAGAACATTTATTTCTATGATTCACTGTTTTATACATAATAGAAAAAATGGATATTCCACTAAAGTTTGCTAAACTCTCTAGGATTACAAAGCCAAGAATTGCCTGTACAAGGCCTGGACTGACCATGAAACAATGAGACCTCTATAACCAGAAAAGGCCAGGCAGTGCTCTATTTGATCCAAAAGAATTGTAAAAAGTGGTTAGGAAGCCCAGATGGAGGTGATAGGTGCTGGCCAGAAAAGTCACCTTTGGAAAGAAGTTCTTCTGTCTCTAGTTACTCTATGGCAGTGACATGGTGCTAAAGAGACTCATTGTTTCTACAGTTGGCAAAGCCTTGTCTATTAAAGCAGCAAAGACCAGGGTCTGTCCACATGAGGAAGGCAGCTGATGGCTTAGCTCAGCACTGACTCTCAGCGAGATCTCTTGCTGCTTGTGAGAATCAGCCAAGAGTCAGAAATAGGCCTTGGAAACACTCAAGGTACTACCTGTGACGCACAGAGCTGCAATGTGAAGTGAAAATGCCATGGCACCAAAGAAGTATGGGGTCTTTAAGTTTGGTATAGAAGTTCTGAGGTCAACTCTAGTCCTAGTAGTTACCTGCATACAAATCTCTGGTCTGGACCTGAGGGGGAAAAGGAGAATGGGTTCTTGCTCTTCATTGTGAGTTCTGTTGGATGGTCAACCCAAGAATGAACATGTAGAGACTGGATCAGGTGAATCAAGAGGAGCCAGAGACAGTAAGCAGAGCTCTACATTTAAGTTGTCTGTCCAAAGTTAGGCAGATAATCATGCAATACATAGGTGCTAACTGTGGGCCAGGTAATACATTAAATGCTTTTTTGGTATAGTCTCGTTTAATATAATACTAAGAGAAACATACCATTATCATGCTTATTTTATGTATAAGATGAAATGAGGTATAGAACAATTTAAGCAACAATTATAATTCAAGTCTCTCTGATTCAATGCATCTTTAAATATGAGAATAGAATTTTGGAAAAAGAATTAAGGAAATATAAATTTTCATACCAGTCTGACTAAAATTTCCAACTGCTTAAGTCCCAATCTCTTCTAGGAAAGCTTCTTGAATACGACTATAAGCTTCTAAGATTTATCCTTTCTCTGAACTCTGTACTTTCTGGTTATGGTCAACAGGAAGTACTATATCCTATATTTTTCTATTTTCCCACTGTTTATCCTTCACAAGTGAATAGTCAGTTATATCAGTAAACCAGATGTTGACAAAGAGAGAAACCCAAATGTTTTACATTTCTATCTCTCATAATAGAAAATCAATTCTTTGAGATCTGAGAAGCACATAGTGGGACCTCAATATATTATGACTAAGCCTCCTAGAAACTAACAGAAAGCTCTTGATGAACAAAATAAGGAAAACTTGAAAGAGCTGTTCATTAGTAGTAAAGTGGAACTTTTGCATATGTTTAACTTAAATTATGTAGCTTTGCCATGCATAGCTATAAAACAACATATGCTTTTATTGCAAAAATAAGTCTTCAGAAAATAATATCTTCTCCTCAAAAAAGCTTTATGGGAAACTATTATAATACACAATCTCATCCAGGGACAATAAATGTCAATAATTTGGTATTTGGCCTTGAAGCATTTTTTAGCCAAAAATAGAGCAAATTATCCTTACTGTCAAACGCTGACTTTCTTTTTCTTTTCTTTTTCTTAGATTTTTCCCTTTCTTTTTTTTAATTCAGTATATATTTTTTATTGTAAAGATACTGTGCAGAGGGGTTACAGTTACATGAGTAAGGTAATGAGTACATTTCCTATCGAGCATTGTTACCCCCTCCTTTGTTTTTCCCCTACATAGATTCTTTTTTTTAGTTATCTTTAAGTAGTTGTACAAAGAAGTTCCCATTCCACAAAACAGTATATGAGTACAAAGTGTCTGACAACATTGTCACCCATTTCTCTTAACCAATCCCTTCTCTGTTTTTTTCTTTAATTGAGATTAGGTGATTACATAAATTTCACATATTTTACAGTATTGTGGGATAGTGATACTGGTTAGAGTCACAAACACATTTTAACTTTCACAAGGCAAATTATCATTATCATGGTCTATACAGTTTGTGAATTCTATGAGCTTTGACATTACAAGTTATTTTTTTCCACATCAGGTGATGTTTACATTTCTTTCCTTTTGCTTAGTATGGGCTGTTCCCACTTATTCTGTTCCTCCTCCTGGCTTCCCTCTGTTGCGTGTATATAGCTACCATATATATGGTCCCGAATATGGAGTCATTTAGCAATGATATGACAAAATGGGTGGCTGTCCTTTGTTTCTTGAGTCCTGTTTGCTATATCTTCTTGTATTTTGGCTTTAATATCCACATATCAGGGAGACCATGCATCATCTGTCTCTTTGTTCTTGGCTTACTTAGCTCAAAATAATCTGCTCTAGTTCCATCCATTTCCTTGCAAATCCCATTATTTTGTCCTTTCTAATGGCTGCATAATAGTTCATTGTATATAGGTACCACAATTTTTGGATCCATTCATCAGTAGTGGGGCATCTGGGTTGTTTCCAAATCTTGGCTATTGTGAACAGTGCTGCAATAAACATGGAGGTGCATGTGTCTTTGTATACCGGTTTCTGTTGCTCAGGTTAGATGCCTAGGAGTGGTATGGCTGGGTCATAGAGGAGGTCTATATTTACCTTTCTGAGGTACCTCCAGATTGCTTTCCAAAGTGGTTGTATTAGTATACATTCCCACCAGCAATGCAGTAGAGTTCCTCTTTCTCTGCATCCCCTCCAGCATTTGTCGTTGGCTGACTTTAGGATGTGGGCCATTCTGACTGGGGTAAGGTGGTATCTCAGGGTTGTCTTTATTTGCATTTCCTTTACAACCAGGGATGATGAACATTTCCTCATTTCTTTGCCATTTTTATCTTTTCTTCTGAGAAGTCTCTCTTTAATTCCCTTGCCCATTTCATGATTGGTTTGTTAGATTTGTGAGGGGTTAGTTTCTTGAGTTCCCTGTATATAATAGATATTAGACCCTTGTCTGATATTTTGCTGGTAAATATTTTTTCCCAATTAGTTGGCTGTCTTTCTAGTTTGGTTGCTATTTCTTTGTCTGTGCAGAAACTTTTTATTTTCAGGTAGTCCCATTTGTCCAGTCTCTCTCCAATTTGTTGTGACCCTGGGACTCTGTTCAGGAAGTTCCTGCCTGTGCCTATAAGTTCAAGTGTCTCTCCAACTCTGTCCTGCAGTAGTTTCAGAGTATCAGGTTTGATGTTAAGGTCTTTACTCCATTTTGAGTTGATGTTAGTGCATGGTGGTAGGCTACGGTACACTTTCATTTTTCTGCAAGTGGCCACCCAGTTTTCCCAGGACCAGTAGTTGAAGAGGTTATGATTCTTCCACTGTATGTCTTTGGCTCCTTTGTCAAATATCAACTGACTGTACATATGTGGCTTTATTTCTGGGTCCTTTAGTCTGTCCCATTGGTCTTTGGGTCTCTTTTTGTACCAGTACCAAGCTGTCTTTGTTATTATGGCTCTATAGTAGAACTTGAAATTTGGTATCATGATCCCTCCTGCATTGTTTCTTTTGCCTAGAGTTGCTTTGGCTATTCTAGATCTTTTGTTGTTCCATATGACTTTTTGGACTGTTTTCTCTATTTCAGTAAAGTACATCATTGGGATTTTAATGGAAATTGCATTGAATGTGTATATCAATTTTGGCAGTATAGCCATTTTCATTATGTTAATTCTGCCTACTAGTACACATCAGACAACAATTACATACACAATTTTTCAGGCCTTCACGGTCTCTTTTTTTTGAGTTTATGTGAAAAATCTTTTTTTAATTTTAATTAATTAATTTTTTATTGTGAAAATACTGTACAGAGGAGTTACAATTACATGGGCAAGATAATGAATACATTTCTTATCAAGCTTTGTAGCCTCCTCCTTTGTTTCCCCTTCCCATCCTATCCTCCCTCCCCCTCCCACCCAACCCTCCCCGCCCCAGCCCCAACAAAAGTTGCAAAGTTCGTTTTCGACATAATGCACAATCTCTTTTTTTGTTCTTCCTCAGTTTTGAAATCAGGGGTTCCTAGGTAGGCATTCTGCCACTAAGCAACATCCCCAATCTACTTTTGCACCATTTTGAGACAGGGCCTTAAATCCTGCCTAGACATATACCTGGATAGGCTGTTTTAGGCCTATGTGAGACTTCCTGTCACTGGTGGGATGAGAAGTGCATGCCATTGTGTCTAGCTTCTCTCCATTGAGATGGGGTCTAACAGGTTGTTTTTTCCTGAATTAACCTGGAACTATAATCCTCCTAATTTCAGCTACCCATCTAGTTTAGGGTGACAGGGGTAAATCACTGTATCCAACTATGGGTTAGGAAGTAGTCTTGGAAACTATTATGTCTAGGCTGACCTCAAACCACTTTCCCAGACTCGGTCTTCTAAGAAGCAAGGAGGATTATAGGCATGAGCCACTAGTACTCATTTATATTTATGTTTAATGCCTATATCAGACTTAGTTGAATAAATTCCTTCTTAATAGATACTTTGTGGTTTTTCCCAATCTTGTCCTTTTTTCTAAATACCTTAATGAAAATATTTGGAAATACATCTTTTACATTTCTTCAAGTGTTTCTTGTAATCACTATATTTTCAATATAGCACAATGGTTAAATGTTTTCTCTATAGCAGGAATTAAAATTTGTAGCTTTTCCATTTATCAACTTGTGGCCTTGGGTAAGTTTTCTAACTTTCTCTCTTTCCTTTTTATTGAGACTATGTAGCCCAGATTTGAACTTACTATGTAGCCTAGGCTGACCTTGAATTTGCACTCCACCTGATTCAATCTTAAAAGGCCTGTGACACCACACCAAGAAAGTTATCTAACTTTTCTAGTCTCATCTTCTATATGTTAGGGATAATAGTATATACATTATAGGGTTTCTATGCAGGATTGTACAAGTTAATTCAAGCAAATCATTTGGAACAGTGCTTTCTGCTCAGTGCATGCTAAGCAAATGTTACCAATCATGACAATAATAAATTCCTCGAAGCAGTATTCTATGTCAGATCTTGCAGTGTCCATTGATAAGCTTCCCTCTAGAATGGTGTATTAATTTACATTCCCATTAGTAGGGATCAAGTGTGTTTTTGAGTAGAAATACCTGAACAGAACCTAGATGAACATCTGTCAGAAATACTAGAGGGACTATCTTACTAAAAAGAAAGTTTTAGATTTATGAGCTCAATGATCCTTTTCTACTATAAAATCATGTGCTTCCTTGCTAATTATATAAATATAATGACACTCGAGAACAGATTGAAGCACATTGGAGAGAGGGTTTTTTTTTTGCATTTATTATGTATTTTCATGGAGGGGTATACGAAGATCACCTAAGTTACTGACTATGAAAATTCACACTTTCCAAAAGGAACAAGCAAGGGGATAATTAGGTTACAAATGATGCTTAACAGCATCATTTATATGATTTTAACTATACAACCACACCTTTGTTTCTCTACTCTAGAAACTCTCATGTATCAAATAAACACATAGACAAAGCATTATAGGTTTGTTCCCTAATGTAGTTGAAATAATTTATCTACTTAATTGTTGCTCTTTTTATGAACTATGAGCATTTAGTAGGATTTAGGTAAAATTCCTTAGCGGTATCTATCACACTGTTCTCTACTGCAATAGACCTTTTCAGGTTTCTAAAGAATCAAAGTCTGGTTGCCTATATGACTTCCCCAAATTTTCTTCTCAGCAACTTTCGTTGCTATTAGGAAGTGTGAAGATTCTATTCCATAGAGGAACTAGATGTTTGCCAGCAAATGACTCCATGAAGATCTGTGCTCACTGAAGAAAAATACTAGTTTCATTTTAAAATGGGGATATAGCTGGATACTAGTGGCCCATACCTGTAATCTAGTTACTCAGGAGGCAGAGATCTGAGGATTACAGTTTGAAGGCAGCCTTGGCAAAAAAAAAAAAAAAGTCTGTGAAATTCTTATTGGTAATTAACAAGCAAAAAGCCAGAAGTAAAACTGGTAGAGCACCAGCCTTAAGTGGAAAAAGCCAAGTGAGAGTACAAAGTCTTGAGTCAAAATTCTAGTACCTGCACAAACACTAGCCTGAAATCATATTTCTGATCCCTGAGCATTTACTGAAGTAAAGGTTTACATCTACATTAGATACTTATTGGTATAACCTTTGTCAGATGAACACAGTTTGAATACAATCTGAATCAGTTTACTTACTAAAGACCATACTCTAGATAGATTCACTTATTTAAATATATATGACATTTGATTTTAGTCTTCAGCAATATCATTTTTATGTTGTAGCTCCTCATATTAAAATATAATGTAATAATGCTGCTAATACATGGATCATGCATGCAGTGATTTTTAAATATTATGGTAAGTAGTAAGACTTTCTTTTGCTAAGTATCAGTATCTGCCATCTGTAAGGTATACTGTCCTTTTGAGTAATATACAAAACAAAGGTTTGCTTCCAACCATCTTCCTTCCCAACCTCCTGGTATATTTTCAGAGATTTTTAGGCAGAGTGATAGTCAACCTGTATCAAATATTTTCTCTGCATTTACCATCTTGTTAAATGCTGTGAGGCCTACTAAGCAAGGACATATCCTAACCTCTGCCCTTAGGGGGTTTACAATTAAACTGAGGAACCAGATACACATATCTAAGTCAACCAAAACACAAGTTCTATGGACAGGATATTATTAATGTTCCATGCATGTTAAATTAAATGAATAAGTCAATGTGAAGTCAGACAGGGATCACTACAGAAAGTTTAGAAGGAAGAGTAGTAGACAACAGTAAGATTTCTCTCATACTGGTTGCCTAGTTCCTAGCACAGTGCCTGACACAATAGACACCCAATAAATATTTATAGAATGAATTCCCCCCTCTCCTCATCTGCCATCTATTTCAAAGCTTAGACACCAGGTGTTTTCCAGGATACCTACCTTCCCCAAAGGGCCCCTGAATCATTACAATTTCCATAAGGTTGTACAGTTTTCTGGCAGCCATCCCAGAGGGGGCTAAGCCTCAAGTAACAAGTCATTGTGTGCTGCTTCTCTGGGGATACTGCCCATGGGAGCTGCATTTGCACTTGCAATGATATCTTTTCTTTTTGTGGGTGGTGGTAAGCAGGAAGGTGGGAATACAGGTCTTCAGTATTGAGTTAGAAAACTTGGAATTTCCTTTCTTTCTAGCAAAGTAGGCATATATTCCAGAAGGGAACCCAACTGGGACTCCTGGACATTATGGCTGGGTTGTAAGAGAGCACTTGTTTTCAAAGGCATTCCCTCAAAATACTTTCGCTTAGTACTTATTTGAAGACCTGATTAGGCTGGGCCCAATGGATCCATATTAGATGAAAATACCATCTCCTGTTCTCTCCAGGCTGCCACAGACTCCTTTAGGCACAGTTGACCCAGGAAAATATTAGAAGATTTACTCCCCCCCCCCTCCACCTGAAATGTGTCCTTTCCACACCAACTGCCTGGGCACCTGCAACTTCTAAGACTCATTCCTCAGTGGATCAGTTTATATGTCCCCTTTCAGGAGTCAGTTACAGATGTAGACAGGTGATTTTGGAAAAAGTCATAATATTTCTGGAATCAATTTCTCTAATAAAATGAAGTTAGGGAGCTAATTGATTTCCAAGGGCCTTTTTCTAGCCCTGAAACTTAATCTCTAAGTGTGTCATATTCTCCAATGAGACAGGGGCAGGAAAAGGAGCCCTCCCCCTCTTCTGCTAGATCTGCATTGTCAGGAAAGAAATGCCTTTGGAGGAGTCTGGCAAATGCTCAGGACTGAGGTTGGGCCCTGTTATTTCTGCACATGCATTTATTTACTCATTCACCACTGAAGGAATGTCTACAATGCACCCCCAACAGTGTGAAGCCATAACAGTAACAAACACATTGTCCCTGCTTAAGATGGAATATTATACCATACCTGCCATAGGCTGAGTTTGATGATATGCAGAATTATGAGTGGATTTTAATCATTCATCTCCCCACTTCCCACTGTAAATCTGGTATGTGGTCAAGTGTAATCTTGGATTACTATGAAATCCATGAGAATTTTGGATAAGAGTATGTTTTGTTTTATCAATCTTAGAGGCAGTGTGAAGGATTTAGGAGGCTACATATCAGTGTGGTTTTTCTAGTGCTTTGCTAGGGCTTTTTCTGTTACCCAGTGTTACCTTATGTCTTTAAAGTTTTATCCCAGGGATTCTCACCGTGAACTCTTTCCAAACCACATAGCGCTCCCCAAGACTATCAATGCCCTAATGAGCCACGAGCTCTGACACTGATAGGAGTGTGTGGAATCCCTCAGGTATGTTGAAGTGGAAAAAAAGAGAAAGGCTCCACAGCTGTGGAATATGCTGAGTGCATGTCTTCCTTTGCTGGAGAATCATGTGTTAAAATGAGTTTCAAGATGGTTGACAGGGGGCTGCCCCAGAGGTCAGGTTGGTGCCTCTTTCTGTAGGAAAGTGACACTTTTGTCCTCACGGGACCTGAAGCATGTCTAGATACAGGGAATAATAACTATGTTTTCAGGGAAGCACCCAAAGAAGATTTTATCTTTGCCTAACTCAGCTCTTAGTTTCTTCACAGTTCCAGTGACGGGAGCAGGACAGCTTCTTTTATGACTTTCAGAGATTTGCTTTAATTACTAACATATCATAGAGATAAAACTGAGTTTCCAACGCACACAGGAACAGAATAACCTTAGAAAATAACAGCCCTATAAAAGAAGACTTGGAGTTGCCAATCCTGAGAAGGGATAAAAGAGCAGCAATAAAAAAAATTAAATGTCAGTATCAAGCATATTAACTGAACTGAAAATTCCTGTGTGGATGATAAAACACCTTCTATTTAATAATAATAAAAATGCATTTGACTATGATAATAATAGGGGAAGCAGATCAAGGATTTGTATCTTATCTCCCTCCAGGTTTTTCCTTATAATTTCTTATCTTGAGAGAAGTACAGCGCAGGCCTATGGGATACACCTTTCAGGAGCATTATGTACAGAGGGTGATACTTCACTTGTTCGCCAACTCCACCATAATATGAACAAAAAGACATGGTAAATATGGCACATAATGCTCCAGTTCAATATAAACTAGATTTCACCAGAGCCACTCAATATGTACTGGTAGAGACTGGTGCTTATGGCGCAAGCCTATAATCCTACTACTCAGGAGGCTGAAATTTGAGGACTGTAGTTTGAAGTCAAGTCTGGGCAGGAAAGTCTGTGAGACTCTTACCTCCAATTAACTATCAGATAGCTGGAAGTGGAACTATGGCTCAAGTGGCAGAGCATTAGCGTTGAGCAAAAAAACCCAGGGACAGCACCCAGGCGTGAGTTCAAGGGCCCCAGGACTTTCACTCCCTCATTTACACACACACACATTCTCTCTCTTTCTCTCTCACGCAAGCACATACACATACACACACACACACACACATACACACACACACACATACACACAGAAGTACTGACAGAAAGCATTTAGATGATACATTATGATTCCAAACATAGTTGTACCAGTATTTTCCATCCTTCTTTTGCAAATGAACCTTGCCACATTTCCATCAAGAGTTGGTATTTGTTTCTCCTCCCTTTGAATCTGAGCTAGCTCCAGAATTTGTTTTCATCAAGAGACTATGGTAAAAGAGACATTATATTTAAAGCTGGGCCTTAAGAGCTTGTAGCTTTTGCTTTTCCACTTGTAATAAATTTTTGGCTTCCAGCTACCAAGGAAGGAAGACTAATAAGCTAGTCATCTGCAAAGGTATAGAGAGATCTTACCTTCCTGGCCAACCCTACCAAAGTTCTAGAGTGAAGCCATCCATCCTAGTATTCCAGTCCCTGCTGCATCTGATTGCAACCTTATAGGAGATTAAACCTAATAACAAGTAAAACTATATAGCTGACCTCTGTACAAATTGAACTACAGAATTGTGGACCAAAAAAACCTGTTGTTTATCAAAATCTTTAGCATTGAGGGTTATCTTGCCAATACAGCAAATAATAATAAAAAAACAGCTGGAAATACTCATATATAAATTATTGGATCTAGTTAGATTTGTTTAGGAAACTTAAGCAGAAATAACTTGAAGTCTCTAACTAATCATTCTGATTTTAACAATCTACTGCATTGGGACAAAGTAGAAGAATACATTGCCTTAGAACCTCAATAGTAAGTCTTACTAGAATTTTTACTAGAATTCTTGTGCTGGTATGAACAGACTATCTCCCCCAAATTCATATGTTGGAAACCTAGCCCTGAAAGTGATGAATTAAAGGCTCAGGTTATGGAGGTAGGGTGTTCAGGTTATGGAGACAAATAGGATGAGTGTTCTTTTTGAAGAAACGAGAGAGAGACTCTTCCCCTTCTTTCTTGTGAGGACATAGTAAAAATATAGAAAAAATGTTCTAAGCTAGAGGTGGACCTCCACCAAAACTGGACCTCCCTCCACCAGACACTAATTCTGTCTTGATCTTCAAGTTCCCAGCTTCCACTACTGTGAGGAATAAATTTCTGTTATTTGTAAACTATCAGATTGTGCTACTTTGATATAGCAGCCTGAATGGACCAAGGCCAAGAGAAATTGGTTTTTCTCTACAGGTTATGTAGCTCTTAGAACAGTAACTACTCTTGCTTAGGTAAGGGCTTCAATAAAGTGCTTTTGTCCACTAAAGCTCCTTTGTTCTATGGGAAACCAAGTCAAGAAGGTTTCATTTCTGCTCATATTACTATTTAATTTTATTGGAATTATTACTGGTATAGAGGCTTGGATCATGCTCTTGAGTACTTTTCCCATGGCTAAGGTAATCCAATCCCCTTTTCACTGTCTCATATGGCTAGGGTTCCCCAGCCAAGCCACCAGGCTTCTGTGGAATCATCTTTTCTATTTCCCTCCCTTTTCCCATCAGTTCATTTTCATTTTGAACGCATCAAGCCTGTGAAGAGGTTGCCACTTATAGGTTTCCTCCTTCAGTGGTTGGGAGATCTCCACTTATCATAAACAGATTAATTTGATTTTATGAACAGAAGTACAAACTGTGAACTCAGAAGAATCTTTTCCAAAAGGTTTGGTCAATACTATCTTTTTGTATGTGAAAATGTTGCTTTGGGGTTGTGAACTCTTTAAAACAAACAGTTGAGATCATTGTTAATGGGACAGGATGACTTGCATAGCTTCTGTCAAGATTGCTTTTAGGGAGGAAACAAACAGGGTTGGGCCTTTTCACAATGATCCATCTTTTAAAAGTACAAGTGAATGCCCTTTTTCATTAATCATGAGTCTGGCATACACTGGAAATGGGGAGCAAGAACTATTCATGAGGCCTATTTCTCCTCCTGCTAAATAGTGAAAGAAAGTCAAATAATGTCATCTTTCTCACTTGCCTGTTTAAGGACATAGGCTGGCTAAACATAGGAAGAAAATATTAACATTTTCTTTTGAGAGTCTTGTTGTTTCATGGCTCTTGGATCTTAGGGAGGAGAAATCATGTTCTACTCTGAATTGCCCTGGGCTGGGCATAAGTTCCAACAAATCCCATTGAATTACAATCCTAACATTGCCCAGTAACCAGAAAGGCCAAAGCAGATATACCTTGTGCTTCACATTATTTCCCCAAACTGTCTTACACCCTTATCTGACTAAAAGACAGCAAATGATCTTATATCATTTTAACATAGCAAAGACGGGATATGTGTACCAGTTCTATATGCATGATAGAAAGCAGTACATGTCATAAAACAGTAATGGTTGTAGGATCTTTAAGAGGAAGAAGATGACTTTTTTTTGGGGGGGGGGGTTTGGTCGTGGGGCCTGAACTCTGGGCCTGGGCACTGTCCCTCAGCTATTTAGCTCAAGGCTAGCGCTCTACCACTTGAGCCACAGCGCCACTTCCGGCTTTTTTTCTTTTTGCTTATGTGGTGCTGAGGAATTGAACCCAGGGCCTTGAGCATGCAAGGCAAGCGCTCTACCACTGAGCTACCTTCCCAGCCCGAAGAAGATGACTTTTATGTGCCATAACCTGGAGAATGATTCAGCAGACACTTAGAGTGGCAGCAGGGATGTGACCAAGAAAAGCTGTAGTAATAGAGGTTAAGAGAAGAAGCTGGCCTATCAAATAATTTTTTTCTTCTCCTAGCTTTGTGGATTAAAAACGAGGATTATATTGAATGCTTCCCATCAAATCTCATCTTATGCCTTATTTTTCCCACTGCAGACCCGCCCTGGATACTAATATTTTCAGGTCAGGAGAAGTTATGGATTAAAAAACCATTATGCAATGTTGAGACTTTAATCCTAAATATAAGGTAATTTTACAGTTTAATGTTTATGAATTCTCTTTTCTGCTTTAGTTTCTAAGGATTAGACCTAAAATATGGAAGATACCTCATAAGGGTCTCAGAATAGTATTTATGTGTGTATATACTTATACAAAATGTGTGCACATATATGTTATTAATCACAGTAATCAACCATGGTCCTCTAATGGTGTTCCTTACCTTGCTATCTTTACTGGTTCCTAGGACCTCTTCTTTTGCCTATAGCCCTCACTGCCTACTTGTTTCCCTATTTCCTTGATCTTTCAATTCGATCCCTATATCTTCTGGTGTTTTTTCTTTTTTAAAGAAAAAACTGAAAAGGGTGAATGTCTTGGTTACCAGATTACCCCTGTGATTTTCTGTCTTAGAGGTCTTAATTTCCAGGCAATAAGAGCAACAAGAGATACTGCATTCAGCAGAGATAAAGTGGTCTGGAATTCTGAAGGCCAGAGAAGGCTGAGGAAACACCAGATGAAATCAAGTGGCCAGCCAGTGTCAAGTCACTGACAAACCAGTTACTGGTATCATTTTCTAAAGCTTGGCTCAGACAATGACAGGAAAAGAGACTGGGGGAGGGGAAGAGTACAGATCCATATGATATTGAATAACATAGACTGTGGTTGGGACAGCAGAGTCTTAACCACTCTAGATTATCTAGAACAAGCTCTACTCTTGACTTTCAAGCCTGTTCTCTATGCTATAATACCATTTTGAGTTCATATGATCTTTATGCCAAGTTATCATTTATAATAATGTGTTAGTACTGAAGAGTCACTTTTTGTGTACGTGTGTATGCCAGTACTGAGGGCTGACCTCAAGACCTGGACACTGCCTCTTAGCTTAGTTGCTTAAGTCTATTATTCTATGACTAGACCCATAGCTCCATTTCTGGCCAAAAAAGCAGGCAGTATCTTGGAGATAAAAGTCTCATAGTCTTTCCTGCCTGGGCTAGCTTCGAACCATGATTCTCAGGTCTTAGTCTCCTAAGTAGCTAGGATTACAGACATGAGCCATAAGCTCTTGGCCAACAATTATTTTTAGCCACTTTTTATTTTTCTCTTCTTAACATTCCTCATGTTTTTACGCTTTAGTTTACTGTTGTTTTGATCACCTTTATTTAACAAGAAACATACATAAAAAGCCAGGACTGAAGTCATCACAGCCACAAGCAGTTCAGCAGACAGGACTCTCTAGATCTTCCATGTGCACATACCAATCCCTTTTAGGTAACTGAAATTATATGGTATGTGTCATCCTTTTCCAAATGTTTGAATTCACTAATTCAGCATCCAAAAGCTACATGAATATTTTGGTAATCAAGAATAACTATATCAATTTGAGGGGAAAACTTCAATCCCTACCTTTCTACGGGGAAATGTTCTTTGTTTTCCTTTTTTCCTATTCTAACCTACACTGCATCAATGAAGAAGAAGGAGTTAGTTTTGTTAGCAACAGGTTGTTTTTATCTATCTATGTATCTATCTTCTCTGGCCCCAAACAAGTAGCATTCCCTAAATATCAAATAATGAGTCTGCGATGCTTTTCTATTTTAATCCATTACCTAGTTATATAAGCATTATAGCACTTTTTGTTTGTCTCATTCTAAGATGATTAGAATCTCATGTATACGTGAAGAAAGTGAAGGATTACACAGATTAAGTGATCTGGGCTGGTACAGGCCCAGTGGAATACTGGGTCATGGACTATGGAGTTCTTGAGGACCTGACTCATAGAACAGCCTCAGGTAAGTCACTTAACCTATTTGTGTCTAAATGGGATAAAAGTATCAACTTGCTACCCAGTGAAGATGAAGAGATTTAGAGAGCCAATAAATAATTATAAAGGGATTTGGAAATACCAAATGCAACATAAATGGTTTAATAAGCTTTTAATATTAAGGCTCTATTAGGTATCCATAGGTGGAAATTGGGTGAATTCATCTGTCAGCTTTTATGTTTTCCAGGACCTGGAGAGTATACAAACTAGATTAAGCTAGTTTAAGGCATATACCTGAATCGCTCTATAGTGCTCCTAGGTGCTGGCCCTGCTATTTGAGGTCTGTCTCTGCTGGCTCTCCTTCATTTTAATCCAAGCAGACAGAATTCTCCCTATCTTGCCCACAATTCTTAGAAAAATACAAAAAGGAAGCCAGGCATCACTAACATGCTTTTAGTCCTAGCTACTCAGGAAGCTGAGATCTAGGTGATCAAATGATCTAGATACTATCTCTAAAATAACCAGGAAAAAGCTGGACTGAAGGCATAGCTAAAGTGGTACTAGCAAACCCTAGTACCATCAAAAAAGAAAGGAAAGAAGAAAGAGAAAAAGAAGGAAGGAGAGAGAGAAAAGAAGAAAGGAAGGAAGGAAGGAAAAAAGAAAGAAGGAAGGAAAAAAAGAAAAATATTAATAAAAAAATAGGCGAACTGGTTCATGTTTATGTCCCCTGGAACAGTGAAGATGATCACGAGCATGTCTCTTCGATATTCTCCAGATGGGCACTCTCTAGAAATTATTCCTAAAAAATTTTAGGGCATTCAAACATGTACAGTTTACTGCTGGCTACTAATACATGATATAGATTTAATCTAAAGTCTCTGGGCTATATTTCCCCCCTTTTACTGAAATTGACCTAACATGCTTTATCATAACCAAGTTTCAAGACATTATATGACTTAGGGAAATTGGTGACAATTTAATTTTATGCCAAAGATGATATCTGAAATCAAATTCCTTTATAAGAAATTCTTGAAGGCAAGGATTTTTACTTGAATAACCCTAAAGAGATTCCTTTCCTTTCTGTTAAGGGAAAGTGTAAACAAACTGCTTCTGACTAAAATCTGCTTCAATTGAAAGTCATTTTAAGCTTGGACTGATACTCAGCTGGTACATCAGTTTCTTCATTTGAAAAGTAAGAATCAAAGGGGGACCAAGATGGCGACGGGGCAGTAGGGAAACGCCACAGCTCTCTCCAACCAAAAAGAGAGTTCGAGTTCCAACGCTTAATCTCCCCAAG